>NC_034602.1:85052487-85126573 GCF_900095145.1 Mus pahari
GGGGGGGGGCAGGAGCCTGGAGGCAGGACCTGAATCAGAGGCCCTGGAGGAAAGCTGCTTACCGGTTTGCTCTACATGGCTTGGGCACCTTGCTTTCTTATGCACCAGAACCACTAGCTCAGGGGTAGTGACACTGCCCACAGTGGACTGCCCCCCCCCCCCTCAATCATAAATTAAAAAAATGTTCTACAGTGATATTGCTAGAGGAGGTTTTTTAAGATATACCTATTTCTCCTGCCTTCTGTTTTTCATAACCCCCCCCCCCCCCCCGCACGCCTCCCAACAACCATTAATGAAGTTAATACCACACAGACTTGCCTACAGGCCAATCTTATCAACTAAGAGTTCCCCTTCCTAGGTCGGCTTATGCTTGTGTCAAGTTGACAAAAACCAACCAGCATAAATATCTTTTAATTTCTCCATGGTATATTTCTGAGGAGCAGGGAGTGTATGGATGTTTAGGTTTGCTAATATTTTATTTTATGCTGAGGATCCTTCTGTCAATGAACAAATGTTTCTAAGAAATCACCATTTATAAAGACCACAAAGTCATTCATTCTCTTTCTTGACAGGAATGTGTATATTATTACAGAAGAGGCTCTGAGTTAATACTTAGGGGGTAAAGATTATATTGTTAAAAACTAAACATATTTTAATTTTTTTATGATCATATATTAATAGTCCAAAGTAATGGGGTTCATTATGGTATTTCCTGGAAAAACAGAGGAACTCTTTGCCAGCTATTCATCTACCTTGAGAATGATAACCAGACTAAATAAACAACTAGAAAAGAGTAATGGCAAAAGAATGATCAATAGATGGAATATGAAATAAATGGACACTGTAAAGGAACTACAAATGGCCAATCAATGCATCAAAAATGTTCCATATCTTTAGTCATCAGAAGAATGAAAATCTAAACTTGTTTGTTTGTTTTTGGGACAGGGTTTCTCTGTGTAGCCCTGGCTGTCCTGGAACTTACTCTGTAGACCAGGCTGGCCTCAAACTCACAAATCTACCTGCCTCTGCCTCCTGAGTGCTGGGATTAAAGGCATGTGCCCCCACTGCCCAGCTAAACTTCTTTTATACAAGGAGTCAGTGAACTAAGTTATCAGCTTATTTTGTATTAAGACTATTTGGGCTGGAGAGATAACTCAGTCACTAAAGTGCTTAAGTTCTTGCCTCACAATCTTGAGGTCCTAAATTCCATCTCTAGAGTCCATGTTAAATAAACAACAAAACACACAACTGGCCATAGTGGTGGGTGCTTATAATCTCCTAGACAGGCAGAGATAGACAGATCTGTGGAGCTTGTTGGGTAACTTAGCCCTTGAGAGGCCAAGGCAAGGGGATTCTGATTTTGAGGCCAGATTCAACCCCTCTCTTAATCTTTTGTTAGTCTCTTGCTTGATCACTCTGCTTCATATTTTGAGCTGCCTTGGCATTCTCCAAATAATGGAACACACACACACACACACACACACACACACACACACACACCAAAACAACAAAACGAAAAGCAAATCAACCAACCAATGGTTCAACCAAAGAACAGTAGAATAAGAAGGTTTCACGGTAGAGGTATACCTGATACATGCATATACATATGCATAACAAGTATCTCTCTCTCTCTCTCTCTCTCTCTCTCTCTCTCTCACACACACACACATACACAATGTATATATAGATTTATACAAAACAAAAGTAATGGATTTACATCTTTTTAAATGGCTAAAATATCAAGGCCATAATTTTGTAAAACTTGTGTGAACCCCATGTTCTGTATCCATAAATGAAGTTTGATTGAGGCACAGGCAGCCTCAGCTGTTTCTGTGATGTCTTTAGCTGCTTTTCTCCCTTCATGGCAGCTATGGAGCTCTGATGTGCACAGCATGTGGCCCCCAGAGGTTAATATCGACTCTCTGGCCCCTTGCAGACAGTTGTTCTGCACCAAACTCAGGACCAGATAACTTAAATCACCCAGTACTCCTCACTTTCTGCGCAGCCCACATCCAGCACACTTGCAGACTCCCCAGCTCTTCCTCTTTAGGCTTCATCACAGGTGTGCTTTCTCTTCTCTCTGCTCTCACACCAGTCTTTTCCTGGATCACCATGGTACCCTCTAAATTGGTTTGGCTCTTTCTGAACCTGCCTCCCGCACCAAACCCCTGTAACAGGGGTTCCGTAGTCAGGATGCTCCTATTAAACCTGAAGCCAGCCTGTGTTGCTGTCCTCTTGAAATCCCTCCACTGGCTTCCCTTCCCAATTGGAATAACTACTCACAGTGTCATTCGTACCACTGCTGTAGACCTCTTGTTAATCTTCTGTTAGCCTTTTTTGCTCCCTTTGCTTTTGAATTTGAACCTCATTGCTACTACCTGAATAATGCCCCCAACACAAACACACATGTTTATGTTTGCACATGTGCATACCGTCTCACCCCATATACATCTGAGAAAGAATACTTTCAGTAGGAACAGAAAAGTGCAAACTTCTCACAGTAGAAGCTTACATGACGCATGGCTATCATGTGTATGTGCATATGTGTGCATATATAACACATATCTATTCATGCAATCATTTCTTAGTTCTTCACTTTCTTTGAGTCTTGCTAGGATGCTGGTTATTAAGCATTGTAACTCTCCACCACACATCTCACCTTCCTCTTCCTCACTTCATCTTTTTTTCTTGGCACAAATTACTATCTGACATAATACGTATTTTACTAATTTTATGGGTACACTGTATCTCCTTAGTACCTGGAATCATACCCCATACACAGTAGGTATTCAATAAATACTTTTGAATGATGTGTGGAAGAATGGTTGAAAAATAAGGTTGACTCCAACATTCTAGAGAAGTTTGAAGCTGTACTGAGTATTTTTAGAGTTTAATTTCTAGTTGCAGTCTAATGGCATTTTCATGCATGAGTAGAATACCCGGGTTTCCTTTTTAAAGGATCCTTCTGGGGTTTCCAGAGTTAGTTAATGCATAATATTGTAAAGGAGGATGTCAGTCCAGAGGCAAGGAGAGCAACCCAGGGAAGAGAAGAAATATCTGAACTACTATGTTAGTTGGTGCACATATACCAAAGGAAACCATCAGGGGCTTCACCTAAGGGGACTGGCATAGTGGTCAACTTAATATGAAAAGAAATGAGTGCTTAGACTGCCAAGATCTATAATACCCTCCACATTTATATAACTTTTATTATAGCATACTATTATAAATGTTCTGAGAATTGTATTATTAGCTATTACAGTTAATCACATTGATTTTAGTTTACAAGTTAAATTTTACGGTAGATGTATATGTATAGAAAAAAGCACAATGCATATAAGACTTGGTAGGTCCACAGTTCCGCTATCTCAGGGGTGAGGTGTGTCCCAGGCCATTGCACATGGAAACAAGAGATACTGTAAGCATTTAGTAGCTGTGAGGTATAATTATTAAATTGCTCTCATTATGATCCTTAGTTGATTTGTCCAGAACCTAAACAAGTCGTCTTGCTGACTCCTCTGTAGTCTTCATTGATAGGTCTTGTTCATGCAGCCAGTATCCAATGCTACCGTGTAAAGTAGAGAGGGACAGTAGGCCAGTGTGCTGTCTTGCTGCAGCCATTCTGAGCCATGGGAAGAGACAGCAGGAATCCCGTGTCTTCATTTCCAGGTGCCTGCACGCAGAATTCTTGGCTTCTTCTTTAGCTCATGCCTGTATGGTTCCCCTAGACATTCAGTAGATTGAACCAAGCGAGGAACATCCTCTCTCTCCCCCCACAAGTAAAGAATATTATATTTTGAAATGCTGTTTTGAAGGCCGAGTCTGAATATTAGTGTGTTCTAGAGAATGCAGAAAACTAATCTGGAGGCATGAAATATCCCCTTGGAATTTTCCGTTCCACCTGCTTTTTTCTCTTGCTCCCTGATTTCTTGTTGTTAAGCAACAATTGGATTATCTCATTTCCTATCTGTACGAAATGCTTAGTGCGAATTATGCTAATGTAGTTTCCATTGCTCTCTTGGCAGAGATGGAAGTGTAGTTTCCCTTTCGGGTTCAGAGGAGTCTTCTGAAAAGTCATTAATATCGCATAGCAGGCTCAGTTTCATAAAATCTCATATATAAACTTTGTTCTTTACCAATCAAATAAGGGTAATTTGATGATTGTTGTTATGAATGGATTTCTGTAGTAGATTTACAGGTGTAAAATATCCATTGTTTCTCATTTACTCTTTCAGATGTAGTTAGAGGAACTGAGAAAACTTTCTGCCTCTCTTTGTGTTTCCGTCTCTCTGTCTCTCTGCCTGCCGCCCCCCCCCGTGTGTGTGTGTGTGTGTGTGTGTGTGTGTGTGTGCTTGTGTGTAATGGAAGTAACCTAAGATAATAATAAGAAAGGCGGAAGGTAGCATTAACACACAAAACTGGTTTTTGTTCTTCTGAGTAACTGCTTTGTAGACCTCCATCCTGTGGATGACCCTGTCTTCCTGGCTACATGCAGATCTCTAACCATTGTTAGATCATGGGAAAGGTCGATAGTTCTTAAAGATAACTAACCAAGCCCTTGGTTTTCCTTGGGGTCAGAACTCAGCACGTGTTTACCACGTGGGCTCTAACACAGAGCTACATCCTGAGCCCCTATTTTGTGATGACTCTGAAACAGATTCTTCATGGAGCCAGATGCATAGTTTACAGGAGAGATGAATCCTGGGTTATCTTCTTCTGAAAATATCACGATCTGCAGTTATAGAAGCCTCAAGAACAGCTCTTCATTGGCAACTGGGAGTCCTTCTCTGTTTTCCTGGTGGATCAGGCAGTGTCCCCACCACGGTGCGACTTCCTGTCAAAACTTTGTCTGCTGCTTCCAGAAGTGAACCAGAACCCCCTGGACCTCAGCACCCTGTTCTGTTCCCCTCTCTTTCCTGTAGTAGGCCTCGGAGCAACTGAAGATCTTGCTCGCTCTGGAGCAGTTTCCTACTCTCAAATCTCTTTTTCCAAGACAGGCAAACAATACAGTTAGTGAAATATTCCCCTTTCTCACTCCATCTGCTTTCCTTATGAGAAGCATTTCTTGTGGAAACAATTCACCACTCCATTACCTGTACATGTGAAAAGACACAGAGGGTTGTTTTGGGGGGGGGGTTCTTTTTTCTGTTTCCTTTCAAAGAAAGGATTTTCCAAAAAGCATCTATTGACAGGGAATCCTTTGTGTCGGTTTATTTACTTTACCTTGTCAATGTTACCTGTGAAAACTCAGGAGGATTAGGGAATCTCCAAGGCATAAGGGTCTGGTGAACCAGTGTTTGCTGCCGTGATTTCATACTGAGCTGATTTTAAACACCCAGGGAGAAGTGCTGTGGATCGCCCCCAACCAGTGCTGCCCAGAGTGTGCACCCAGGACTGCTGGTTCTTGTCACCACGAGGGAAAAATCCATGAGGTAAGAATTCTTTGTCCTAAAGCTCAAGGTGCATTTGTGGGTTATTGACAGAAGAAGGCCTAGTGTTAGATTTGGTTTGCAAAAAGGTGGTGCGTGTGTGTGTGTGTGTGTGTGTGTGTGTGTGTGTGTGTTTTGTTTTTCTTTGCATAGCCTGACTACAGAGGTAGGAGGCTTCTCTGGCTTTCTGTAGGTGATTTTTTTCTTTCTTTTCTTTCTTTCTTTCTTTCTTTCTTTCTTTCTTTCTTTCTTTCTTTCTTTCTTTCTTTCTTTCTTTCTTTCTTTCTTTCTTTNTTCTTTTCTTTCTTTCTTTCTTTCTTTCTTTCTTTCTTTCTTTCTTTCTTTCTTTCTTTCTTTCTTTCTTTCTTTCTTTCTTTCTTTCTTTTTTGAACAAAATGAAAAGCATACTATTTATCCCATAAGCTCTACATAAATATTTGTACATTGAGTTTGTATCTGTATAAAGAGTAGGCTGAGAATGTTGATGTTGAAGAGCTCATGGTGTTGAATAATAACAGCACCCACTCTCTTCCTTTTGTGTGTTACATATAGATTTTCTTCTTTGATAATTTTTAATAGCTCTGAGCTGGTGAGTAGGGCAGATGCAGTTACTCCCATGTCAAAGCTGAAAACAGGTTGCAAAGAGCTTGAACCACTTGCCCGCTCGTTATCAAATGATGTAATCTAGCTGAGAATTAATTTTATCTTTTGATTCATATTTCAGGGATGTTTCCCTTCAGATATAGATTTTCATTTTCAGGGCATCAACCTTAGAGATCTTGTTTTGGGGCCTTCCTAGGAACTGTAAGGAGTCCAGTGCCTCCCCTGGCTTTTCCTCACTGGATGTGAGGACCAATCAATCCTCAGTCATGACAACAAGGAATGTCTGCAGGCATGGGCAAACGTTTTTTATTACCCTTTCCTGTCCTCCATCACGAGCCAGAGTCCTGAGAATCTCTCCCAAAGTTTCACTTTTTATTCCTTAGACTGCATTTCCTGGATCCTACAGGCTTTATTGTAGATACTAAATACTAATTTAAATACAGCATTGTAAGATTTATTGTAGAAATTTTGAAAAGCATCCCTTTCTACCCTCGCTAAAACATCACCCTGTCCTACAAGGTAAAGTCGCACACAGTGAAGAAAGAAAGGCTCTTTGCGTTAATATTCATCTTCCACCTGATACACAATGTTCCTAGAGTTAGCATCTCTGCCTATTCAGGAGAGAGCGTGGGTTAGCGGGATTTGATAAACCCACTCTCGGACGCTATTCAGTATATGCACGTAACACTCACTGAGCACAATGCTCATGTCCCCAGGGACCAGATCATCTTCCTTGGCCCACTGTCTCCTAGTAACAGTAGGAAACGCTCTTTCCGTTCCACACAATGTCTTGCTGAAAGACACCTAAAGCAGGATCTGCACTGCAAAGGTCTTGATCCCACCTGTCAATATGTGCTGCCCAAGCCGGCCTGTTTTCTAAGTGGGTGTCACCTGGAACTGCCACACATGATCCCCACGAAGCGGGGGCATTGCAGGGATGCCTGGTGATGGGATTAATGGCAGCTCATCATGATTAGATGATGTGTGTTGTTCCAGTTCGCTAAAATCCATGCTGGATATGAGAATACAGGAGATACTATAGCAGTCAAAATAAAATCAGGATCTTGGCTGGGGGAGAGAAAGCCAGATACGTTGAAAAGATTTGGAACCAGTGATAGGTGCCAGATAGGAGTTAATGGGTGTAAAACTGATTTAAGGGCACCCTTACAGGGGTTATCGTTGCAATTCATCAGGGGTCATTCGATGGACACTTTGTCTGTTTACTTATGTGACATTTATATACATGTATAATCAATCTTATATTTGAAGTCAGCTGAGAACATTACCAACCATTTGAATACCTTCATAGTTATCTGGGCCTGTTAAACTAACCTAGAACGTGGCACTGACAAGGATCAATATAATCAGTAAATATTGATGGGTGGGAAGACCCTGGCTCTTACTCAAATGATTTCCCCATCTAGTCTATGTCCTTATTCCTGGGTTATGTAGTTACTGTTGTGGGTGGCAGGGCATTTGTAAGCCACAGATCTCTTGTGGGTTAGTTATACATCCCCTGTGCCTTTTAATTTTGCCTTTCCCTCTGCCCCTTGCATCTCACCCCTGCTGCAGTAACGTTGAAAGCTCTACCCCGGATAGGAGCATGTTCATGCATGCTTTCCTATTTGTACTTTCAAAATGTATCCCCTCAGAAAACGCCATCACTATATTTGCGGTCCCCGATGTAACTGCAGAAAAGGGTTGCATTATGAGAACTGTGGCTTGGCTGGGAAATCGTTCATGGTCTACTTCTTCAAACAGACCCGGAGATTGGAGATTGATTCTTTTTAAAGTCGCGATACAATCAAATTTCACCACAAGTTACAGGGATTAAAATCTTTGTCCTCTTACTTCCCTGACCCCCACCATAATCTCTAGCTTCTCTTCCAAATTCAGTGTTACTGATTTTCCTGAGCAGGTGACAACCTGTTTGTCTGAGCCTGGCCTTGTCATTCACATTGCTAGGGTATTTCCCTGGATCTCAGCCCCCCAACCCCCCACCTCTGCCTTTCCTTTTAGCTTATTTAGGAAGCAGTTTTCACTGTAGTAAGCCTCTCTTTGGCTGCTGGCTTGCATCTCAGAAGGCTGCTTATGGTAACTTTCCTGGCAGCTGTAAACTAGCCTGGTGTTTTAGGTCTTTGCTGTTGTGTTCCAAAGTGGAAACTTAGGCCTGCTGAGAGTTTTAGTAGGGGCTTGAGGGTATCCTAGGTGTGACAGGAAGGGGAAATTGAAGGGATATTGTCCCCAGTAACCATGGTTCAAGCTCAGAGAAGTCAACAGAAGGCTGAGTTCAGGGCCATGTGGTAGGTACCCTGCAGCAGAAAGCTAAGCCCTAGGAAAGGATGCCTCTATCTGCAAGAAGCCTAAAGACCTTTCCTTGAGTAGGGGGGACTCTGGAGCCTTTTGGCTGCCTCCAGGTTGTTAGGAATACATTGCAACATAGGTTGTTGGAGCCAGGACTGGGGAGACAGTTTTATCTCCAGCCTCCCCCATGAGATCTCTATACATTCTCCTTGGGGTCTTGCCAACCTTGCCAAGCAGTCAGGGCACAAGCCTCAAATGGAGACATTCGAATGATTGTTTTCTTGTCCCATGTGGTTGGCTCGTAAAGAGAAGAGGGAAAGCACAATTAATCTTTCCTCTCTTCCTCACTCATTTAATCCCAACACATATTAACTTGAGTCTAAGAAGAAAGCGCATAAAGATTCACCAAAGACAGAAAGCATCAGGAGGCAGTGTGGCTCAAGTGCATCCCACTGAGCAAAGAGCAGCACAGGGAGCCTGGACGCTTACATCCCTCTCCATGAGGGCAAAGGAGAGCTAAATTATGTATGTAAGAGAAGAAATGAATATTGAACTCATTCTTGTAATACTCAAAGTAGAGGGTGTAATTATAAAAATGCACGGAACATTCCGAGATGTTTAGTATTCCAAATTTGTAACCCTATAAAAGGAAAAAATTATGTGAAGAAAAAAATGTACTTTTTTTATTCTTTCAGCAAGCCAGGCAGATACTTTATGACCATATCTATCCTTTGGACTTATGTCAACACTCACTAATTTGTTAGTTGACTGCACAGAAGTGTATATCTAAGACGTTGTCTGTAGGATTTGCTATTGCCAATTGCCAAAAATCTCATGTTTTCAAAGGCGATTAATGAGGTTAAAAGGCGTAGCAAAAGCTGGTTCTTGTGGGAGCATGGCCAGATGTATGTGTGACTACTTGGTTTTATATAGCTCTCCTTGCTGCCACGGTGTTTATTAAAAATAATGCATTTGTAAATGGGTATGGAGAACCCTGTGAGATTATTTATATAAATATAAATAACATTTGGCATGTGCAGGACCCCTTGATCTTTAGGCTGAGTGTTTTGCATGCATTACCAATCAATCCTCAGAGTACTCAGGGGAAGGCAGAAGATAAAAGTGGAGGGGGCCATTCGTGGCTCATCCTCTCAGAAGATGAGGGATTAATTCTCCTCCCTTGCCCTGTGCACTTTGGGTCACAGGCAGGAGAAAGCTGTGAGGTTTCGACATGCGACAGTGGAGTCTCCAACCCCAATGATCTCTGGTATTCCTACAATTCTCAAGTTTTTAGGAATGGAGAAGACGCTGCTCAATTTCATGTCTCCTGAATGAGATGATAGATTCACATGATCACAGAGCCCGAAGGTACTAAAGAGCTTTACGAACACAGCCCTTTCATTTTACAAATGAGAAACCTTGGTGATTGACAGGCTGTTATTACAGTTAATTTTTGTGGTCTGTGTCTGAAAGGTGGTATGATTACAAATGTTTTAGAAACAAGTCAATGACTTTTTTTTTTTTTTTTTTTTTTTTTTAACAGAAAGCAAGGTCTTGTTTTAATGAACTGAAATGTCTGGACACTTGGAAATGTGCCCCCCCCTTTTTTTTTCTATAGCCATTAGACCCTGTGTGTGCTCAATCTCATCTGATCTCAGGAACAAAGCAAGGTAGAACTTGGTTAGTACCAGGATGGGAGGAGTAGATTTCTCTTAATTTCCAGTAGTAACTTACTTTGTTATGACAAAAGTGACAGTGTTCTACGAGTGAACAATTGGACAATAGAAAAATACAAAAGCAAAAATAAAATCCATAAGCAACTCCAGTGTCCTGAAAACACTGTCAACAGTCTCTTGAGGGTTGTTTTATGGTTTTGGAAGGAGAGGTGGCAGACAAGGGAGACAGATGAACAGGTAGGTAGGTAGACAGATAACACATACGAACGTGTTTTCACACAGGAGAAAACTATGTCAGATACACACTTTATGTCTCCCCCTTTCTATAATAACGCTATAACTACTTTCCAGGCACACCCTGAGAGAACATTATTCTCTGTTGGTGGCCATGTGGGTGGTTTTACATTTTCCACTAAAAGCTTGCACTTTCACTACAAAGAACAAGGTAGAATCCTTACACTGAAGCCATTTCACAAGTCATTGATCATTTTCTTCAGATAACTTTTTAAAAGCCAAATTAGCAGGGCAAAGCATCTCTTAAAAAACAAACAAACAAACCCAGCCTACCAAACAACCAAACAAAAACAAACAAACATATTAAACAAACGAAAGCAGAGGAAACCCACGGGTTCCTTGTGGAAGAGTAGGGGAGGACCAAGCCCTCCCTTTTATTTATAAAATGTTTGAAAGGTTTAGCTGACAAGCAAGACTAGAAACTATCTAGAAACTATCCAGGTGTCACCTCTGATGAGTTGGCCTGTGTGTATCCTGCGAAGTAACGTCACTGTCAAGCTAATTAGAATAGCTATCACCACCCACTCTGCACACCAGATCCTGGAATCATCTTCTCTCACATGTGAAAGGATGTATCATCTATGTGGCATTTACCCATTACCACTCTGTTTTAGACACTGTCAACCACTGCTGCATCCATGTGAGTCCCTTTGCATGCTCACGTGGGCCCTCGCTGCCTCTTTGACCTTGTGAACCTTTCTAAAGCTCCTAGTGATGTAACACTATTATGTCATTTCATTTTTTACATACAAGCAAGCAAGAGTGACCTAATCCCATCCCAAAGGTAAAAAAGGACTAACCCGAGACCTGAAAGTGTGCAGGCTAGTGCAGGACATGCTTGGCTCAGCTTGGCTCACATTTGTGTGTGCAAGTGCCCTCTTGCATTCTCTGGAAGTCTGTCTGGAGGAGAGAGTAGTATAATAGTAAGCTGAGACCCAGATCCCTGGGTTACTATGACTACCTGGGACTTACTTGTTACAGAAATAGCCCAGGGTTTTCCTAATTCCATATTAGACTTGACATGCTTGCACAGTAGTGGAATACCGACTTGTTCAGTTAAGGCAAGGCTCCTTTGTGTCTCAGATGGAAAACTACTTTAGGTGCCAGTTTGAAATAGCAAAAGAGAATTGCTTTTACAGCTTCTAGGTGTAATCTCTAGGTTGTTTGGGTGACTGAATGCGTAGACTGTGTGATACTTTGATTAGAACCCATATATAAGCACACCCATCTTAGTAGCTTTAAAAGAGGCAAACGGGAATGGGGTCCAGTAATTAGGAAAGTATTTTTCAAACTAGTTTCTCTATGTACCTTGGAAAGTACAGCATTTGATCCTTCTGAAGTGACACGCTGGGGCAGCTGTTTGTCTAATCAGGCAGTGCACACATAGATGTTGACATGATGGCTCATTTGATATCACATCCGAGGATGACTGATTTAGATACTTTGAGTACTGCCTAAATTGTATACTGCTCCAAACATGGAGATGGTGATAACCCAGCATAAAGGAGGTTAAATGGTTCTATGTATATGGCTGGATAGCTTTCCTGGGACCATCTGTTGCTCTAGAATTTGTAAGAAAACTGGTTAGAGTAGGGGGCTCCTTTGGTCCTTCTACTTAATTCCTAGGAATGTGAGATCAGTGTGTATGTGTCAGTATGGAGAGAAAGAGAGAGAGAGAGAGAGGGAGAGAGAGAGAGAGAGAGAGAGAGAGAGAGAGAGAGAGAGAGAAAGAGAAAATATAATTATGAATGAGAATATGTAGGCTAAAGACT
Source organism: Mus pahari (assembly GCF_900095145.1). NCBI lineage: Eukaryota > Metazoa > Chordata > Mammalia > Rodentia > Muridae > Mus > Mus pahari. The sequence goes on from NC_034602.1 coordinate 85,064,566, forward strand.
GATCAGGATTGCAAGTTAAAAAGGGAAGGAGATCCAAGTGAGAGCTATTGGAAGGGAGAGAATCTGGGGCCAGGGATGTAGCTCAGTGGCAATTGGGTGTGTGCATTGCATTAGGAAGATCTTGGGTTCAGTCCCCACCCAGCACCTCTCATATAAAAGAATGACTTGATAGACCATGCATTGTGGCACACTCTTGCATTCCCTGCTGCTCAGGAGACTGAGGCAAGAGGATGACTCAACCCAAGGAGTTTGAGGCCAACATAAATAGCATCACAAGCATTCTTTTCAAAATATATGATCGGGCTGCTGTGAAGATCCCTGAAGGTGCGTTTGTATTTGGGATTCATAGTTTTTCCAGATGATGGATGTGATAGTATCAATTGTCAACTTGACAATCTAGACTTAGCTAAGAGACAGGTATCTGAGCATGACTGTAGGGTCTTGCTTTGCTTGCATCAATGATGGTGGGACCCCTTACCATCTGTAAGTGACACTGTTCCCTGGGTGGGATCCTGGACTATATAGGTGGAGAAAGGCTGCTTCTCTCTGCTTCCTGACTGTGCAGTTGATGGTATAACCAGCTGCTTCATGCTTCTCTTACCTTGACCCCCTTGCTATAAATCTACAACTTGACCTGTGAACCACAATAAGTTCCTTTTGTCAGAGTATCATGACAATGAGAAAAGAAACTAAGACGATGGCATTGGAGTCGTCTACTTTCTTCTTCCATCTCTGAAACTCTCAAACAAAATCTTGGAGGTTGCCTCAGTTAGGGTTTTACTGCTGTGAACAGATACTATGACCAATGCAGGTCTTATAAAGGGCAACATTTAATTGGGCTTGGCTTACAGGTTCAGAGGTTCAGTCCATTATCATCAAGGCAGGAGCATGGCAGCATCCAGGCAGGCATGGTGCAGGAGGAGCTGAGAGTTCTACATCTTCATCTGAAGGCTGCTAGCAGAATACTGACTTCCAGGCAGCTAGGATGAGGGTCTTAAAGCCCACGCCCACACTGATACACCTACTCCAACAGGCCATATCTTCTAATAGTGCCACTCCCTGGACCAAGCATATACAAACTGTAATAGAGGCATTCAAAAGAAAGTATATCTTTAAATTATAGTGAAGAATGTCACTCACAGCTGGTTAAGGGGTCCCACCACCATTAATGCAAGCAAAGCAAGACCCTACAGTCATGCTCAGATACCTGTCTCTTAGCTAAGTCTAGACTGTCAAGTTGAAAATTGATACTATTACACCTATCACTTGAAAAAATTGTGAATCCCAAAGTAAAATGAATGCAAACGCATCTTCAGGGTTCTCCAGTAAAACCTTGCCAGTTCAGTCCTCTCCCATCTTTTCCAAGCTCCTGTGTTGTACAAGAGAAGGCTTGTTTCGGGTGGTCTGTCAGAAGTCTGGGGGTCTGAAGCTAACTTTTTTCTACTTCTCTTACAGCATGGTACAGAGTGGGCCTCTGCTCCATGTACTGTGTGTTCTTGCACACATGGAGAGGTGAGGTGCTCGCACCAACAGTGCACCCCATTATCATGTGGACCCCAGGAGCTGGAATTCCTTGCTGAAGGAAGCTGCTGCCCTATCTGTGTGGGCACTGGGAGTGAGTATGAGTGCAGGGACTTTCTCTGCTTTGGAGGTGACAGATGGCAACTCCACTCTCGCCTTCCTTGGTCAGTATGGATCAAAGATTCTGGAGTCCCTTCCTATTTGAACCAAGGTGTGGCCTGCACAGATCGTTGGGTCACATTGCAAAGGTGGGATTCTGATGTCGCTTATTTGTAGGCTTTGCCTTGGCCCTCTGAATCCCTGAGAGGGAAAGGAGCAGGGAAAGCATCCACTTTCTCCCCTGAGAGACAGAAGGACCGGACCTGTTCTCTGCAGTATTGCCGATCTGTCTGCTGTTTCTTGAGACGGTGTAATAGTTTTCCCTAAGACAAGCACAGCGGTGGCAGAGATGGGGTGGGGTGGGGTCAGGGTCTTTCATTTGTGTCTCCTGCCTACAATCTCACTGAACAGATTATTCCTGCTATAAGCTTTCTCACAGCAAGCCACGAGCATGCTTCCTAGATTTGTCCCTTGAACCAAATGCATCCGTTTCATTACATTTTAGAGACAAGCACCCTGTTGCAATTTGATAGCTAATAGTATGGACTTTATTAGAAGAAAGGAATGAACAGCACCCCATCATGCTCTCTGCTGGCATGTAACGATTAGAATACTTCTTTTATTCAGTGTCAATTGGAACCCAGGCTCTCTCATCTTTTCCCTTTCAAAACAATCCCTCTGGTTTCTTTCCACCTCTGCAGAGCTTTGTTAGAGAGATGCCACAGCTTTAAAAGTGTGCCCACGAAATCATGGAAGTAGAATATTTGCCTTATGCATTTCAGAACTCACCAGCCAGCCGATATGAGCAAAGTCCAGTGCTCTGAGTAAAATAACCCTCAATGTGAAAATTTATGAGCAGCCAAGTGGAGATAGCACAGGGTGTGCGATGCCCCAGTTTCTGGGGCTCCCTCTTAGATCTTAGGCATTTTTCACTGGTCCTTTGTGCAAAAAGCATATTCAAGGCCTTTTGCCTCAAGAGATTAGCGCATCATTTAGGAGAGGCTCCCTAACTGGTGAAAATACATTTCCTGTTCAAAAAGTAAAGAAAGCTCTTACTTTGCATCTATAGTCTCTCTGTATGTGAAGAATTCCGTATTTTCTATCTACTCCTGTGGATCGGAATTCTCAAAAGGAGACATTCCCAGGCTCCCGTGACTTCTCGTGGGGTGGGCCATGGCACATAGAACACATGAATAAGCCCACCCTCCCAGAACCAAGTTTCCTGATGAGGTGGAAAGGACTTGGGGGGAAGGCAGCTGAGAGCTTGAGAAGTCAGCAGGAGATGGGATCATGCACGCATGGACGGAAGACTGCATACCCCATCTGCCTTCACTGGAGATGGCAAAGTAACCCTGCAGAGCGAGAAATCAAGGACATCTCCATTCCCCACCACCCAGAGAGTGCCCCGTAGCCCGGTCTGCACACGCAGTTATCTCTGAGACCCACACATGCAGACCTTCCCCTAACCCTACGCCTTTGTCCATCCAGAACCCTGTTCCTACGATGGCCACGTGTTTCAAGATGGAGAGGATTGGCAACTGAGCCGCTGTGCCAAGTGTGTATGCAGGAATGGGCTCACCCAGTGCTTTGCAGCTCAGTGTCAGCCTCTGTTCTGCAAACAGGTAAGGAAGACATCCTCAGAGTAGACTTTTCACAGGCAGCTGAGTGATGAAGAGTGTGGAGAGGTTTGTTTGTTTGTTTGTTTGTTTTTTGAGATATTGTTAGATTCCCCACCTCAGAAAACACCAGAAGCCTGAAACCAGGACTATTTCATTTTCCATACATTTTCAGAGACAACCTCAAAGATGTCTTCTTTTCTTCTTCTTCTTCTTTCCTTAGAAGATACAGATAGGTCTAATTACCCGCCATTTAGGCAAATTGTTGCACAATGAGATTAAGCCTTAGGGCTACACATAAGGAAGCCTCCAACTTGAAATGCAGATGTTTCCCCCCAAAAATGTCAGATTAAACATCTGGAAAACTCAAGCAAGAGATGACGTTTCTTACTTTTCCCTCGTGGATAGGTGTAGTCTACTTTTAAAGACGCAGACATGTCTTTGAACATAAATTGTCCAGATGGACACGATCTGATTTTTTGGTTGCAAGCCTTGCCTTTAATGGCTGAGCCATCTCTCCAGCCCACAATTTGATTTTTATAGGACAATGAATCAAATTCTCCAAGCATTTTCTCAGAGGGTGGCCAGAAGAGTGGGATCCTGTTCATCCAAAGCTGATCCAATTTTCAAACTGTTAGGCAGTTCACACAAACCTGGAGGAAAGAATACATTGCAAGTATCCGTGGCATAGGCAGTGTTTTATAATTCCTCCTCTTCCAGAGGTTCCCAAGGATGTGCTGTGAAAGTTGACAGATAACTGTGAGACGAGTTTTTGCCTCCAATGGAAAAATAGTTTCATTTTTGATCCAAGGAAAAACTGCAAACCAAGAATTAGTTGCTATAGAGAAGTACTTCGTGTCAAATAAAACAAAATCAATAACATGGCATCTCGTGACAATTGGGCAATATTTTAAAAGTCAGACAAAAGGCAATTAGCCATGAAATGCTAAATGCCAACTCAAGGGAAATGTATCGAATTGAAAGACTCAATTGTATTGCCCTCACTGCGCCGACTTCTGTGCTTCTGCCTCAGCTCTCAGTTCACAGCCACATCATGTCCTAGCTTCAGATCACTAGGGAGTGGCTTGTTGGAACTGCATGGGACTTTGCTTCACTGCTGTCATGTTGGCTGGGGCTCTTGTGTTGGGCGGAGCATGTTAACATGTATGACAGTTTGCCCTCTCTATATAGTGTGGGCAGCTTCACAGTTTTCTAACACTATAGTAAGGGAGGTGGAGAAATGGAGGTCTATTGAGAATCTTCTGCTGAACATGGTAAAATAGCCACCCAGCATTTGAGGTCAGACTGGAATCACTGAAAGTACTCTTTCTCCACGTTAGAAAGAGTAGGCACAGACTTCTGCTTCATTCATAGTATTCACTCATTGTTTGCACCAATGTACATAATCAATGCAAAAAGGTGAGGTTCAGTATGATACCTGAGGACTAATTAATAAGTACGTGATCTCAGTCACTTTTGTATCCTTGTCATTTTTGCCATGATATCTATCTATCTATCTATCTATTGATCATCTATCCCAGATCAATTAGAACCATTTTATATCTCTGAAATATTAGCTGCTGCAATGATACAGGAGAGTCCCATAGAATTACTGTTGTTGATGTAACACCTAATCCTACCAATACCCTCTCAATTGCTAGTACCACAACAACCACCACCACTACCACCGTTTTTCAGGGGTTTGATACATACCAGTTCTTGACCTTCTTCATTTTGTATTCGAGGAAACAGAGGCATGGTGAGGGTATGTAACTTGTCCTAGGTATGATAGCCAGCAGTTTGTACCTCAAGCTGTTCTGTATCGCTGCCTCAGAGCATCAATCCTGATGCAGATTTAGGATAGCGATCACAGTAGCAATGCTTAACAGAAGCAGGTGTGGTCAGGTGTATCTTATTGCATTTGTTCACCGAATGTAAGAAAATGAATGCAAGTTTGTCACCAGAAATCCATTTTCCAAAGCAGAGTCTGGAACATTTGAACTCATCTTCCGTAGTTCTATGACTTAGGGGGCGTTATTTGTTCATTTGTTTTCTTTTGTTTGAATTATAAGAGGAGTTGTCTCACTAATTAAGGAAAGCTCGGAAAGGGCAGGAAGCAGAATGAAAATAATCTCTGATGCTCAGATTCTTTCTTTGATAATTTATTCCAGTCCTGATAGACGAATAGGGATTCATGCTTATTTGGTGCTTATGATCACCTTCTGAAAGGTGGTGATTATCCAGAGCGAACAGAGGAGTTTTTGTTCTTTGTGTTCAAGTGAGGAGTAGTTATTCTTCTGATGGAATCAGGAATGCAAACTGGATGGCTTGGGCTCACCTTTTGGGCACATCCCTTTTCAACTGTATCACACAGCCCCATCACCTGAATCACCACTCAATAAAATGATCTTTGCAGTTTGATGAGACATATTTCTGCTGGTATTTAGTTAATGTGCTGCAGGGTAGCTATCTATGCCAGGGTCTCAAGTATCCTAAACAAGGGCCCTATCACTAAGCCTTGAGTTCTGCCAACTCCTCACACTATTGAGTGATCTGGGGCACTTGAACTCTATCTTTGGGTGTTTTGTCAGAGGGGTTCTGACAAAACGTTCTCCAAACGTTCTCATGCTTGATAGTTATTTTCTTGTTTACTACGTAAGAGACAATTTGGAGTCTAGAACTTGGTGGGCTGTAGACTCATTCCCACTAAATTTGGGGTTAAAGTGTCACAGAGAAGCCTAAGGTCTGAGTTTTCTCCTGCTTTGACCCTTGTTGCAGGGCATACAATCCTTTTCCTAAATGTGCCCATAACCACCTTCTGGTCTTATGTTCGAGACTTTGTTTGAGAATGGGTATTAAGGGAAGCATCTTTTACTTCAACACCCCTTCTCCCCTTACCCAAGGACCAAGGTGATGTATGTATGGTTTTTTAGTTTTCTTGTAAGGTGCCCCATTTCTATTCTGTAATTTACAGCTAGTGTTGCCATGATGTATTCTTGTAGAATGTTTTAAACCCTTATAATTCAAACGTCTTCCAGGACATTTCTAGGTGAGATACTGTTTGTAAAAACACATTCTGCATGTATGAGAGCTGTCTGCCAGAGATACAAGGCTCTGGGCAATGGAAAATGGAGAGACAGATTCATGATCACACAAAGTGGAGTTCACTGAGGACTTAGAGACAGAATGTATCTTGGGTTTGAGCAAGGCAGGTGTATTCCTACATTCCTACAAATGACTACAGGATGAAGTCATTTGCTTGTGAACCTAAATGACTGCGGGCCCTATCAGAATGTGTGTAGCCTTTCTTGAAGCCTAGCAATGTTTCAGATAGCAATGGTCAGCACACAGGCTTGGTGAATTGAATGGTGCTCTCTAATGGGGCTTGGGGTGTGTGCCAGGTTCATCTGGAAGGCAGATTGGTGGAAATAACTAAGATGGCTGACTGTAGTTAACCTGAGTGAAGCCTTACATGTACGTAGCTAATGGTTCACTTTCAATATAGAGCACTTTCCCAGTGTACCCCAGTGTACCCCAGTGTTCTGGATGGTTTTGGTTTTGTTTTTTCAGTTTGGTGTTAGTAAATCAATTTTTCTTTCTCTAGACATATTTATGACTTTGGTTGCTCTACTTTATACCATCATTCTCTCATTTAGTACTTGGTCTCTTTCTTCAACTAGGAGGAGAACTTCTTTTTTTTTGTGGATATTTTCTTTATTTACATTTCAAATGTTATCCCCTTTCCTGGTTTCCCTCACTCTCGGAAAGACCCTAACACATCCTCCCTCCCCCTGCTTCTATGAGGGTAGTCCTCCACCCACCTCCCCACTCCCACCTCCCCACCCTCGATTCCCCTACACTAGGGCATCTATTGAGCCTTTATAGGACCAAGGACCTCTCCTTCCATTGATACATGACAAGGTCGTCCTCTGCTACATATGCAGCTGGAGCCATGTGTACTTCTTTATTGATGGCTTAGTCCCTGGGAGTTCTGGGGAGGGTCTGGTAATACTCACAGGAGCAAATATGGAGATAAAGTATAGAGCAGAGACTAAAGGAAAGGCCATCCAGAGACTGTCCCACCTAGGGATTCATCCCATATACAGTTACCAAACCCAGACACTATTGTGGATGCCAAGAAGTGCTTGCTGAAAGGAGCCTGATATGGCTGTCTCCTGAGAGGTCCTGCCAGAGCCTTACAAATACAGAGGTGGATGTTAGTAGTCAACCATTAGACTGATCAAGGGGTCCCTACTAGAGGAGTTAGAGAAGGGAATGCGGAGTTGAAGGGGTTTGCAACCTCATAGGAGAAGAACTTCTTAAGTTGATGTTTACAGTTTCCAGGACTGAAGATGCAGAGATGAGAGAACAGAGAGACTGAGACCTCATTTGCTCTCTTGTTTATAACCATTAGACCACACTCTCTGCTTCCTTACCCTACCCCTTGCAACCCACTCTTCATCAGGCCTACTGTAAGATGCATCATACAGTCTTAGGGATCATTCTCAGTATACAGGAAGCCCAGGGTCACAGTGCGAGGGAAAGCAAATGGAAGCAAAGAAACAAAGAGGAAAGAGAAAGCATCGTAGTTTGGTTCTTTGGATCTTTTTCTCTATGAATGCTGGTGAGTCCTTTAAAACGTAATACATTTCCATGGTTCTCTTTTGATTGCCTTACAGAGTGCTCAGCTCCCCGTAAGCAGCTTTGGCTTCAGAGTGAGTAGGAGTTATTTCCCTTTCCTATCATCTATTCTTCGGTGTTTGCCCCCCACACCTTTTTTCATCCTTGATCAAGAGAAATCTTTCTTTATTCACTGACTGGATGCTGCCACAGTTGTGGCCTGCCCCCCACTCCATCCTCATGGGTGTGTGGCCCGGTGCTCAGGGCTCTGATCTGCTTTCACTTGATGTGGCTGTGCTGGGCTGAGATAAGATCTTTCCCATTTCCGCTGCCTGATCCACTCACATTCTCAATGCAAGAATGGAAAACCATCACCTCCGGTTTGCCCTGGGGTCCCAAGGGCCTTTTCCGTTTCTCTGACTGTGGCTTTAACATTTGGCCACCCAGCTTCTTAATCACCTTCCCCTTAACAACCCTTCCCATTATACAGTGCTGTTGCTATTATGGGCTCTGGCTAGGTGTAGAAAGAAAGTTATGAAAGACTGAGACTCTGGGGCTGCCACCCTGCTCGCCTCACATAGCAGTTTATAAAGACCAAGCTCTGATCCAGACAGTCTGGGGCTTGAGAGGACATGATCGCTCTTATTTGTGCTTCTACTTACACAGCAAGAAGTGGCCACACAGTGTCTTATAGTCAGTAAATTCCTGGCAATGTCGGGAAGATGGCTGTCATTTCAACTTTATTTGTGGCAGCATCACTCTGATATTCTTCAATGTACTGTGATAGATAGGTGATATGTCAAGAGCTCTCAAACACAATGCACTGTAAACTTCATTATCACAAGAGTCTTTATTTAAGGGCAACCATAATCCAATATAGCCTTCCTGGTAACTCTACCTCCCCCAATGTAATCTCATTCACCATATTTTCTAGTACAGAATTTTTACAATTATGGATGCTATTATATTAGAGCCAGGGCACACATCTTTCTGCGAAGGATTGAGTAGTTTCAGCTTTGTGTGCTGTACAGTTAAAATGGCTATTGAGCTCTGCCATCATAGCAGAAAGAGGATAGGTAATATATATACATACATATATATATATATGTATGTATATATATAAATATATATATATATATATATATATATATATATATATATATATGTATGTATATGGGTGTGTGGCCATAATCCAATAAAACTTTATTTTAAAGATAGGTGGTAAGATGCATATGGTTCATAGTCCATACTGTACTGGGCCAAGTAAGATCACGCATTTGAAAGGGGCATCTGAAAGTATAGTGTTAAAGACTTTGTAGTGTTATGGTTGTCCCATGTTGGTTAAGGTAGACTGGGCTGGGGAGGTGGGGCCATGGTTAAGAACACTTCTTGCTTTTGCAGAGCACCTGAGTTTTCTTCTCATCACCTGTGTATCTCCAGGGGATGTGAATTCTGGCCTTTGTGGTGATTCTCCACACATATGGGCACATACTTATACACACACACACAGACACACACAGATACACAGACACACACACACACAGACACACACACAGACACACACAGACACACGCAGATACACAGACACACACATACAGACACACACACAGACACACACACACACACACACACACACACACACANACACACACACACACACACACACACACACACACACACACACACACACAGACTTTACAGAAAACTTAACACCAAGTCTGCCTACTCAGGACAGAAATGACCATGGTTTCGTTCATTTTTTGTTAACTATAGTGAAGTTACTGGATAGTGCGGTGATGTATGCCTCTACGTCAATTTGTCAACCAAAATTTCTTTGAGGAATTCTGAAGTCTTTGAGGAATCCTGAAGATATGACGAGGTCCTAAGTCAAGAAATGATCAGTTATGTCAGAACTATCCAGCCTTCACATATTCTGTTGGACATCAATGGTCATAATTCTTCATGTATAAAATAAGAAGATATTGTCACCACAAAAACGAAACAGAACAAACAAACGAAAAACCAGCTGCTGCTTTAGCTCCGGTGGTTTAGGCATTTGCAGCAAGCCTATCAGAGAGTAATACAGAATCGTGAGTGCCAATGTGTGACTGTGCGCAATGATTTTAGAAGTGTATTACTGGCACTGTCCATGAAAGGCCGACATCATAGGGCTCCTGACCCTTCTATCTCAAGTATGCTGGCTTTCTTATTCTTCCAGATGGAAAAACAGAGTAACTATGAGAGTAAAATCTGTTTCTCCTTCTCATAGGAGAAAATGGGGTGGTTGTTTTGGAAGGTTCTGACTTCTATGTAGTAACTACCACTTCTTACTCAAGGCAACCTAGTTTGTTCTCATCCTTTTCTACCTTCTAATTGATCCTTCCTCCAGACATTGAAGAAGGCTGTGGGATGAAGGAGAAGCTGACTCTGTCATCTAGGAGGATACAGTTGCTATGACAACAGAGATGTGTGCCTGACTTTTCTTGGGTACTGGCTGTAGTGGTAGAGATGAAGACAAAGAGAAAAGGCAGTTGAGGATGGTTCTCCAGGTGTAGGATCTCTGACACATTTCTCTACAGTGCCTGTTCCAAGATATCTAGAGGTTGATTGGCTCTTGCTTGTGTTAAGGGCATCTCTGACTCATATAGAAACATATCGCTTAAATCAAGATACAAACACATAGTAAAACAGCTGATCTAGGGAAGGGGGTACCTTTGGGTTCAAGTGTAGATGGGAGCCAGAAGTACACATATTCTTTTATGATTAGTACTCTGAAGTTTGTTTTTTTTTTTTCAATCATTTAACATGAGCAGTCAGTTAACATCACATAACCTTAGGCAAGTTATACAACCTATCTATTGTGAATGTCCTCATTTAAGGCAAGAATAAGACTGTCTATCTCAGAGAGTCATGAGCAGGATGCAGGATAGGCCTGGTGATGACACATATTGTTTTATTCCTATAGTCACTTGTCTTTGGTATTTTTAGTAGAAGGCAGGACATGCACACACTTTCTAAGACTCACGCCAACCTTGGGGAGACTGCCACTTACCAGAGCCCTGGCTTACACTGAATGCTCAGTGACAGGACTTGCTGTTCTACATGCTTGTAGCATGTGGCTGAGATGGCTGTGAGTTAGATTTCCCTACTGATGTGGACTAATATCTTCTTTTGATGAATTGTCCCTCTCTGGGTGTCAAGGATGAAATCGTCGTCCGAGTCCCTGGAAAATGCTGCTCTCAGTGTTCAGTGAGATCCTGCTCTACAGCTGGCCAAGTGTACGAGGTAACCACCACATGCTGCATGTGGGTGTGGCTGTCCTGACTTACAGTCTTCACACTTCTATCTCATACCTCCCAACCGCAGAACAACCCCCCCCCCCCNCAACCCTCATGTCTGACTCGTTGCCAGGATTAGTAACTCAGTACACAAATGGCTTTTTTCCCTTCAGTACATGAAAAGCCTTTATGAAAAAAATTAATCTGAAAGGGATTATAAATATTAAAGAATGTGCTGGCAAGCAGAACCCTAGTTCATGAACCTTGGGAAAACTTACTGTTCACACGCACACTGATGAGGAGAGCGGCAATGATTGTTCACTGACTGTTTATGCTGAGTTTCAAGAATCTGGGGCTGGCTCTTTCCTTGGGTTTTATGCACTGATATCCGGAGACAGCATCCCCCTATGTTACACTGGGAAGAAACTCAGGAATGGCAGAGTAGACAGCTCAGGCCACTGAGAGACTGAAAGAAGAGTAAACTGCAAACTCAGTGATAACTATTGAAACAGTCTAGACAACCATGCCTAACCCATAATAGTATAAAATGAAGAGGACTTCAGCAAATTGAGTGAATGAATACATGCTCTGTCCTAGGGGTGTTCAAGATATATATACATATACACACGAAGATTGATCTATCTATCTATCTATCTATCTATCTATCTATCTATCTATCTATCTATCTATCTATCTTTGTGTGTATAATATGTGCATATGTAATATATATGATATAACTACATATTATATATGATATAATGATATATGTGAGATATAACAATATCATATATATGATACATATGATATATATAGCTACATATCACATATATGTATGATATAGCTATATATCATATATATGTATGGTATAGCCAAAAGTCATATTATTCTGAAACAATAAACATATACAAAAATAAACTTAGATTATTTTCATTCTTATTCACCACTCTAAGAAAAGCTAAGTAGGAACTGGGATTGTGGCAATCAGTGGGGAATCTGGAAACAGAGTCTCACTAATTCTATGTGGATCTCTTAAAATCTGAATGAAATAACTAGTTGTGAAAAAACTTTCAAATTAAGATTTGTTTTAGTGTGTGGGTGTGTGTGCCTGTATGTTTCTGTATGTGAACCTTTATGTGTCTGTATGTGTGCACTGTGTGCACACCAGATGTTTTTGGGGTCCTAAAGGGCATTGGATACCTGGAACTGGAGTTACAGGTAGTTGTGATCTCCTATATGAATGCTAGGACCCAAGCTCAGATTTTCCACAAGAGCAACCTGTGCTCTAAGTCACTGCGCCATTTCTCCACCAGTGAGGACCACTTTAGTCCGTGCTGTGTATGTCCCATTTGCCACAGTGGTCTCATTTGATATTTTTATTAGACAGGCTTGAACTAGGTTTCTTTTTCCTTCAAGAGATAGGCTATGAAAATACATGAATCTGTTTGGCTGCAAGTACCAGAAATGGCCCAGTAAAAGTAACCCAAATGATAATATTTGTTTGAGAAAACAAGATGTCCAGTAAGGAGGGATCTGCAGGAGAGATGTGTTCAGGTCTGGGTGTTACCTTCCCATGGGCGTTTGTTAACCATGTCTCCCTGATGTCCCTTGGATGACTTTACATTGCCAGAAAGTCCACGCTCACACATGTATTGCTGCTGGCTGGTGAAAGAAAGGTGTGGCTGGAGAGTAATTTCTTTGACCTCCAGCAGTTGAGTAAACCTGGGAAAACTCCTATACCCTAGGTACAGGGAAGATCCTGGCAAAGAAGTCCTAAGGACTCCAAAAAGGGGTCAACCAACGGGGTCTTCCAGTTCACCTCAGCATTCGCAGGTCATCTAAACACTTGATACAGTGACCCTCGACAGATTCCATCCATGCCATCCAAATGCAAATATAGTTTAAAATTCATTATCTTTTCTTTTAGAGGCCCTTTTTACATAAGTAATTTTGCTTCTCAGACACGTGTTCAAGGCTAATGCATGAAAACACAGGGAAGTACATAACAGGAAATGTAACGGGAAAGTACGTGCCTGAGCTTTTGTTTGATGCATGTGGCATTTGATGTGACACCCGCCTTTTTCCCCCCTTTCTCTCTCAGCATGGTGAACAGTGGAAAGAAGATGCCTGTACCCTGTGTATGTGTGACCAGGGACAGGTCAGGTGTCACAAACAGGCGTGCCCTCCACTGAGATGTGCTAAGGTACTTGAAAGCATATGCCTCACTCCTCTAAGCTCAATTCTGGACCATTTAAGAAATGCAGTTCTTAGTCTACCGCGTCTTTTTTGATAGAATCAGAAGCTTTAGAAAATGTGGAATGTTGTATAAAGATATAAAGGGCCTGCCTCCCAGCAGGAGAGCTGAGGTGGAGAACTGCCTCCCCTGGGTCAGGAGGGGTTGCATTACATATGGCCAGTGTTCTGTGTCTCTCTGCCACTTGTTGACTGGACTGCCCTCCCCTTCCCATTCCCTGTTTCTCCAGGGTCAAAGCCGAGCCCGGCATCATGGGCAGTGCTGTGAGGAATGTGTGACTCCTGCCAGGAGCTGTTCATCCGGTGGGGTCCTGCGGTACCAGGATGAAATGTGGAAGGGCTCGGCCTGTGAGTTCTGCGTGTGTGACCAGGGCCAAGTGACCTGCCGGACAGGAGAGTGTGCCAAGGTGGCCTGTGCCCTGGTAAGACGTGAAGGCATTTCCATTTGCCCCGTGGCAGCTCCTCCCAGCAGATGGTGGGTGCTCCCTCCTTCCTGGCAGCAGAGAGAATAGCAGGAGGACTGCTCACATGTCCAGGGGTCTCTGAGCACGGAGATGCTGGGATAGGAAGTGAATGTCACTGTCTGTTCAGACTAGCTTGGAACACTCCCCGGAGCCTTTAGCTATCACTGCATCTGTTCAGATTAGAAGAACTCAGCCAGAAGCATAAAGGGAAGGACATGACGGAGGACATTAGCCTGTGCAGCTGGCCCTCATCTGTAGTGGACTTCCCTGTTTGCTCTGGCTTCAAAGCGGTGGTCTGCAGGTGTGCCTGTGGCCTGGCTCTTCTGTAAGCACCTTGGCTGCAGTTAGTAGAAAAGATACCCATGAGCCCTCCTGTGGACTGGGAAGGAATATATATATATATATATATATATATATATATATATATATATATATATATATATGAATATAATGTTTTAAAGATAGAGCAAGGGAACCTCATAGACAATTAACTCTGCTGGCCTCTGTTAACTTCCTCTATCCGCAGAATTTTCTAGCTGGCTCTGCCTGGTTTCACATGTATATTTTAGGGAAATGACTTTTTTTCCCCCCGTTTGAACTTAATTTTGACTCATGACTTAAAAAGAAAAATTGCTTTAAAAGTTTTCTCCTCCTCTGGCCGCTCCCATCCGCCCCTCCAGTTTCCCTCGGGGTTTTGAACTTGAGGATACAGGGACGCTACAGAGATCTGAGGCACAGGGGCCAGTGGAGGCTTTTTTCTTTCTGGGTTCTCTCTGCCACTTCCAGCACTGAGCCTAAAGAGGGGCAAGCTTTCAAACAAGACTGTCATTCACAGCACTGATAATTTTCACTTCGCCTCCCACATCCAGGTCTTGGCAGAGCTGAAGCAGACTCAGGCAGAGAGGGTCTTGCCTTCCCGTCGATTTATTCACCGCCCCCGTGCCTTTTCATTTCTGTTTTTCCTTTATGTGAGGGGAGTCAGAATGCTTGGAAGAAGATGACAGGGAAGTCCATGAGGGCCTTTTCCTTCTCTTGCTGTCTGGGGCGGGGCTTCCTTGCCTCTGTATCTGACAGGGCTGGGTTATACTTCAAGGTTTAACTCATTGAATATGCCAAGGTTTGTGAAAAACAGTGAGAGGTGGTTCTCAACCACCTACTTACTCTCAGCCTCCCTGGAGAAAAGTAGCATAACCCACTGTCCCCTCGGGTAGCATCCCTCTGTGTGTCTGCTGGCCCACTTGATGTGTGGTATTAGCTGGGCTCTCTGTGTGTCCTTGAGCACAATGAGGAAATGCTGCTGGAGTTGAGAGTGCCGTGCTCCCTAATCTGTTTTCTGATGCTCTGTCAGCCTATAGTGTTCCCCACCTTTGCCTCTAAGGATCGAGGTTCTGAAGCCCATGGTCTGTTCTCCCAGATGTTTAATTTTTTTTCTAGAGTGTCTCCTCATACCCCCAATTTTGTGTAAGTTAGTAGATTCTAAGCTGGAATTACTGCCAGTAGTGAAATTTTAACCAAAATAGAATCTTTTTTTAAAAAAAGATTTATTTATTTTTTATTGATATGAGTACTTTGTAGCTGTCTTCAGACACACACCAGAAGAGGGCATCCGATCCCATTACACATGGTTGTGAGCAACCATGCGATTGCTGGGAATTGAACTCAGGACCTCTGGCAGAGCAGTCAGTGCTCTTATCCGCTGAGCCATCTCTCCAGCCCAAAATAGAATCTTAAAGAGGAAAAAAAAATACTCTTTGGCCTCTTTTTAGATACCATAATTCTGAAATTAGCTTTGGTTAATTAGCTTGTTAAAGTCCGGTTATCCTAATAGCTTCTTAATTTCTGCGATGCTTGTATTGCTGGTGACCAAACAATGAAGAAGGCGTACCATGACCTTGAGAGTCCCTGGGCTTTGTGGGGAGCCAGATACACAAGCAGAAATGATTCTTCATGGAGGTCTGCAGGAGCACCAAGGATTATGGAAATCTGAGTTAGATGCCCTCAGACCTGCTGAGGGAAATAACTGTGAGGCAGCTGCAGTGCACTGCTGGGGCTTCCAGTTAGTTCCACCCTGCTTTCTGAGTCCCTCAAGGCTATTTGGAGGCCTTCTATTTGGCTACTTCTAATCTTGGAGACCAGGGGTGTATTAGGTATTAGTGTCACACATCTACACAAGGCTATAGAGAACTGTTTCTATAGATGACAGAATCATGCGTGCTC
This sequence comes from Mus pahari, assembly GCF_900095145.1. Lineage (NCBI taxonomy): Eukaryota > Metazoa > Chordata > Mammalia > Rodentia > Muridae > Mus > Mus pahari. Next base: position 85,080,631 of record NC_034602.1, read on the forward strand.
TCTATTGCTACTTATTTCTGAGTCAGCACCAGTGTTCTGGATAGCCTTGAGTCAATGCACAGTTTTTGTTTTTGTTTTTGAATTTTTGAAGGAGAAAATGGCGTGATCCTTGTCTTTGATGTATTCAATAAAAATCCCTCGACACGGAAACATAAATTGACCAATGGTAGACTAGCACAATATGATTGATTTCATATTTCCAGGTGTTATAATGTCTTTGGATGTAAATTCAGATGGAGATATCACATTATTGCTTTCTCCTTAAAAGGGCCTACTCTTTACTCCAGAGATGTACTGCGCTGGGAGGAATGGCCTGTAGCACAGCGTACTGAAGAGGGAAGGCGTGCATAACTGGGGAGCCTTCAGAGGAAAACGACCTCAAAAGAGGCCATCCTGTGCTACTGCATATTAAACTGACTTCCAGAGTCATTGTTCCCTAGGGGTTAGGTATTCAGCAGAGAAGGTGCAGCACGTTTGATATTGAGGACACACTTAAACGTGAAATGAATGAGTTTGTTTCACGATTTAGTTCTATTCAAAGCCGAAGTCAGATGTTAGTTGGCATGTTCCTCACAGCAGTAAGCTGGCGTGTTTGGGGACAGCCAGGCTTCTATAAATAGTAAAGCTGTTTAGACCTTCCTACCTCACGCAGGCTGGATCCTTGCGCCATAGGAACAGGGCTTTTTGTTATTCACTGCCCTGTGTGAAGGCTCAGAACAGCCACCTTCTCTCTATGGGCTGCGGGAGCTCTCTAGCAGCTCTCTGCCCTGCCTTTTCTTTTTAACAGAAGTACACACTCTGTCTTGCTTCAAAATATTGTTTTAAGCAACTTAGATTACACACATATAAACCCTTTTATATGCTTTGAAAGCAAAATTTCAATCTGATCCTCATGATGCCTTCACCACAGCTGATTCGTTGTTTCTGCAAAAACAATTTATATGTAAATACGCCGATCCCTATAGCACCCACTGCTCTCTGTTGGCCTCTGACTGGTGTGAATTTTGATGGACATCAATCCATATAGCTCCCTTCTGTTTGAAATAACTTTTAGGAATTGTACAGCATTATAGCCATTCATACAGTTTTGTGTTTGTTTTAGAAATTTATGTTTTTCTTCATTTAAAAGGAAATATATATTCTGTTTAGCAGATCTTGAAGACTCTAGAAGAGAGCCTAAAATCCACTCTTAATGGTACAACCCAAAGACAACAAATCCTTTTACAATCTATTTTTCTTTAATATAGTGTTTTAAACATAAACTATCATCATTTAATATGAGTATTTAATTTTACAGTGCTGTTTCTATTTAACATGGTTCCTAAACTTTGAAATTCAATATAGATTCCCCCAAGTTAAATATTAAATATTGAAAGAAATATATCATTTTCCGGAAACTAAATGAATCCTTAGAAAGGAGGCAGAGCTTTGAAGAACACTCTGCAGCCAGCGAATATTAGATATTATTGTTTACATAAAGAAAATTGCAAGCAGAATTTGTGATTTAGTAGCATATTCTCTGGAATGTGGGGGCTGCAGTGGAATTTAAACTTTCTTATCTACAGAGAATTATTTAGATATTTTAAAAACATCAAGCGTTCATTATTTTTGAAATAAAAATTCAGTTGAAATTATTAAAGTGGGAAGACTCTGTAAGCAAACATGTGTCTTCAAAATGTGGCATTTCTCTTCTTCCTCTTATAATTAATTAAAACAAAAGTTAGCTGTACGTTTGCTAACAGTGCAAGTATCAGAATGATGAACAAAAATTACTTTTCTGCTATTAAATTTATGCCTGATTCTACATCTGTATATAAAAGGATCCCTCTGGTTGGATATTCAAATGCTGGCTTGAGTTGCATGCTGTTGTTGACACTATGGCTGCATGTTCTGACTGTCCGTATATGAGATAGTGTGAGCCTTGCCTGCCACTTGTCTTTGCTGTACTATGACATTTCCACGGCTGCTGTTTCGGGTCACGGGTAGGTAGGTAATTATGGGGTGGAGAGAACGGAGCACATGCACGTGTCATGAGAATATGGGAGGAAATGCACTTGGAGAATATTCTAGAAGGATGAGAAGATATCCCAGAGGGAGCCAGCTAGGGCGGGTGTCGGTATGGGTGTGGGTGGGGAGGGCTGTGGGGGTGGGGCACACACATATAAGCAATGGGCTGAAGCTGAGAGTGTGTAGAGCTTCTCATTCCAGTCAGGAACCCAGCTGCTTCTCAATTTAGCACTGCTACCTGGAGATGTTAATTTGATGTGTACACTGCACTTCTTATCCCTACAGGGTGAAGAATTAGTTCACTTAGAAGACAAATGCTGTCCAGAATGCATTTCAAGGAATGGTTATTGTGTTTATGAACAGAAGGCAGAGAATGTGAGTATCAGGTTAATAACAAAACACTATTAAAATTAATAGATCAAAATTAACCGGATAAAGGGATCTATTATTACTTCCCAGTGTTTTTAGACCCATTCTTTTTTTTTTTTTTTTTTTTTCCTTTTCTTTCCAGCAAACTATTATATGTGCTTCAAGAATGTGCTATGCACTGGGGACAGGCAGACTGAAAGCATCAAGTAGAGTCTGCTCTTGGTGGAAGACATTTATAGTGTGAGAAACAGATAGACAAGATGCAGATATACATACATACATACATACATACATACAGACAGACAGACACACACACACACCAAACACACTCCCCCACTTAATAAATAGAAGAAATGATGGAACTTTGATGGATTGAATGTGGGGTCAAACTCCACTTTCTCAAGTATTATTTCTCCTTGTGTCAAAGAAAGTAATTACCGTTATCCCTTTAACTTTCTCTTACACTCACACATGCATCTGGGGGCCAGGAGTAAACCTTGGATGTCACTCCTCAGAGGACACTTACCGTGGTTTTTGTTTTGTTTTGTTTCGTTTTCTGTTTTGAGAAAAGGTTTCTCATTGGTCTGGAGTTCACCAATTGAATATGCTCGCTGGCCAGTGAGCTCGAGGAATCTGCTTGTGTCTGTCTACAGAGTGCGAGGATTACAAACACATGCTATACCCTGCTTTTTAATGTGGCTACTGGGGATCTAACTCAAGGGCTTGTGCTTATGTGGGAAACACTTTACCAACTGAACTGTCCCTCCAGCACTGCCCTAGTTTTAAAGCCCATATTTCTCATAGGATTTTGGGATGTTGACAGATTTATCGTGTTCTTTAACCTATGTTCATTGATCATAAATACAGTGATTTCACTGACCAATCAGAATAGGGTTGTAACAATTGAGAGCCAGTGCTGTGACTGGTCTCAATCTAAACTAACAGGGCTCAATCACATCTGTCAACACATTCTAAGAGAGTGATATAAGTCAACAAAGCAGGCTATAAGTTTGAATCCCTCCTGTGCTGCATAGTGTGATCTTGAGCAAGGTCCCTTCTTATTTAGTGCAGATGAAAAATGGTACTTTCCTCCTGGGTTATTAAGATGACAGATGCAAAACTCTTAGGAAAGCCAGTGGCATATCTGTAGTTAAAAACATTGATAATTTTAGAACGTTGTTATCACTTGTCTCTCACAATGATATTTTAGTCATCTTCATTGTCTTAAGAATTTAGAAAAATTAATGTGTCCCTAGAAATGTTGAGTTTGGATCCATTTCATAATATTAGTTCATCCATCTCTTTTTTTGAAAGTTAAACTGAATGGAACTAAAGAAAATCAAGTGTTAGTACGGATCTCCATAGCAGCCTGATATTCAAGAGTTTCATTTAAAAGTTTAGATTCCTTGTCCTTGAACCCCTCTATGTTGAGGGGGAATTGAACCCACATGCCTGAGAACAAAGCAAGAATAAAAAGTCCAAAATGTCTTCATCCTCGAATGGTATGACTTCCTAGTGTTTAATGCAGACAGATTTTATTTTTATTCATAAGAAGTTAATAAAAATGCATGCTGCTTAGTGGGAATGGATATCTCCTAATGGAAAAATAAACAGATCAGCTTAATGGTGTTTTTAGTGGTATCATAAATACTTTCCTTTTTCTTTGTAGATGTCTTCAAATGCGAGTGAAATTAAGCATGTTCCAGTAAGTATGGACTTTTAATTTGTGCATGGATCCTTATAGAGTTGTTTTAAATAATGATTTGCATGAACTTACCCTAGGGGACTTGGTGTCTTAGCATTTTTCATAGCTATATTTGATGACATTACAGTTGGAAACTTTAATGCACTAGACTTGAGTTTTTTTTTTTTTTTTTTGTTTTGTTTTGTTTTTTGCCTATTTTCTATAATTGATAGTTAAGTTTTACTAACCATGGGCACCTACATATCTCCTATACCTTAACTCCTGATTAGTTTTTTTTTTTTCAGCCTAGTCAATGCAGATTGATCTTTGAGGGAACTTTGTGTAGAGTAAATTATTGTAGGAATCACTCCTAGGGATGGTGACAGGATCATTCCCCAAGCAACTGAGTGTCCCTTCTCTGGTCTCTTAGTTCTGCACTGCCATGGGTCTTGTCCTAAAGACAACAAGCTTATCATTTTAAGGGGTTGTGAATGAGCATCTAAGAACCTAGGCTGAATAACATCTCTTTCTTCTCTCCACCATGTCCTCTGGTTTTCTCACAATTCCCCCTTCATTTGAAAAGTGCTGTTAAAAGTGTTTTGTTTTGTTTTGTTTTAAGCTGTTAGCGATATTTCACATTAGTTAGCCCAGCAAGCATTTTATCAGATTTTTATTTTAAAATGTACTCCCCCATTTGCTCATTTCCCCTCTCTCTGATCAATCCAGTGCAGCCTATGAAGGGACCTTTGTCTCCTGATTTTCAGGGTCAATTTTTTAAGGAAATTGCTTCTAAAATCAGTATAGATTCTCTGTCAATCTATTCATGCATATTACCATAATTTGGTTGGCCAGAAGGAATATTTTAAGGAGGGAAATCTCATGGTCCATCTGTAGTCACACACACACACACACACACACACACACACACACAAATGGACCTGTGAAAGCTTTAATTTTGAGAATACAATGCCTTTCTTGTTACTCTGACTGTAACAAGAAAATACAGTGTCTGAACCAAGTTTCTCCCTCTTATTATAGAGATTGTGTTTAATGGACCTGCTAACCACTAGGTACAAGAAGTAATGGTAATGCCCCCTGGTGGGTTTTGTTTTGGCTCTGAGGGGTGAAATGTGTTGAGAAACACATTTGAAATAACTTCTTACATATTCTGGTTGCCCAAAGGTATGTCAAAATTTATCTCTTGAGTGTGCTTAAAATCATTCCGTTGATGCTGCACATTAAAAGAAGTCAATTAAAAACAAAGAAAGAGGAACTGCTTGTTAAATTTCTTGCTATCTGAGGGCAAAATTGGGAAGGCGGGGTGCTGACGGCAGGCATCTCCTGGTCTTTGAGGAGGCTTGCTGGTCTACCCCAGAAGTTCCTCTTCAGAGTCTCTGCTCCCTGTCGCTGTGTTGACTGTTTTCCACAGGAGGGGGAGAAGTGGGAAGAAGGCCCTTGCAAGCTGTGTGAGTGCCGGGAGGCTCAGGTTACTTGCTATGAGCCGTCTTGCCCGCCATGTCCAGTGGCCACCCTAGCCCTGGTGGTGAAGGGACAATGCTGCCCAGACTGCACACCAGGTAGGTCCATGTCCCATTTTCCTGGCAAGAAAATTCACAGATGGTCTCATTTTTCTTCCAACTTGTTTTTCGTTGCTCACTTTTGGCGGTTGGTTTGTTTCCTTATTTTTTGACAAATTATTCTTATTATCAATCTTTGTAGAATTTGTTTGACTGCAACCATATAACTTTGGGAAAGTCATTGACCCTTAATGTCTTAGTTTTCTTAATTATAAAATATGCCTTATTTATCTTGAAAAAAATCATATTCGTCAAACACCACCATTTGAAGGACTCACCAAGGTCTATTGTCCTTCTAGTGTGGAAAACACAGGAATAATTCTACAAAGTGGTGAGAGGCATTCTTTCCTTTCCTTTTCTTTCTTTCTTTCTTTCTTTTTTTTTTTTTAAAAAAAGGTGAAACTGTGAAACAGATGGCTTCTTTTGTAGTTCTCAAATGAGGTTTTAAAGTTTCAAGACTCATTAATTTTTTTTTCCAAAAGAAAATTTTATCTACTTGTTTTGCAGTTGTGCCTCCAAATCACCTGGGCTTGAATTAGTTCCGGTTCGTGGTTGCTGACAGGCTCTGCAACTGGCCAGCTCCACTCTGCTTCTCCTCTAGCACAGCCTATCTCAAAGACAAGTGGCATTTCATCCATTTGTATTTCCTCATTAATAGTTTCCATCTGCAGGCTCCGGTTTCCCACGGAGGCATCTGCTTCTCCCCTCACCTTGTTTTGGCTAATCAGAGTTCCACTGAAGAAGTGCCAAGGGAAAAGCATTGGGACCTTATATTTAATTACGGCACCTTGGCAAACTGGCTCTCTGGGCTTTACAAAACAAATAATGAGTATGCTATATATGAGGCATAAAAATATCAGGCCCTTGAAAAACCTTAAAACCTGAAAACGGCCCCTTGGTGACTGTTAACCTCCAAGAGGAGGGATAATCCCGATTAGTGTGAATGAGAGTCAAGATTTTGAAGAAGAGAAAAGAAAAATGATGTTATTCGCGAAAGCTAGAGCTGATTTTAAAAGTTATAGCCTCTGTCTCTAAACTCTGTGTATGGAAGGCTTCAGAAGAGCTTGGATACCGTGGATGACCGACTCTGCTTAAGCCCCCTAGCAAGGAGGTAATCCCACCTCTTCCTTGAGTCAGTGCAGCAGGCAGAGTGTTGAGGAGCCCATTCCTTTGCATATTTGATTGGAGACTAGGAAAGCTAGACTCGGGGAGTCACACATCAGTCCATAGTGTTGCTGTATGGGGCCGCTTTGGCTTTGCCACCAAGCTTTATTGTTCTCGATCCTCCCTATTCCCTGTAATGGGTGTATCCTGTGGACTCTTCAGGCGCCTGCGGGCTTTACTGAGTTCTCTTCTTTGTTCTTGGTTCTAGTTCACTGCCACCCAGACTGCCTGGCCTGCTCTCACTCTCCAGGCCACTGTGACCTCTGCCAGGATCCCACAAAGCTGCTGCAGAATGGGCGATGTGTGCACAGCTGTGGCCGGGGCTTTTACCAAGCAGGCAGTCTTTGTTTAGGTATGGCAACCCATACCATACCAGAGGTACAGTTGCTTAGAGCTAAAGAGACTATCAATGTGATTTATGGTATTGAGTGAAAGCATTGTTACAGAAGGGATCACAATGCGAGACATATACATCCACAAGTCACTGCAAGTCATAAGTGTCTTAGCCTCTTCACCTTCAGATCACTTTCTTCTGAAATTTTATAGCTGTTCCAGTATTTCCTGGAAGCTGGCTGATACGGGAGTCAGATGCAACCGTCAAAACTGGATTTCTTTCATTTCGAAGACTTAACAGATAGTGATGTCATGCTGCTTGCTGTCATTTACTGAAATCTTCAGTTATTCCAGAGTGGAAACTTAGAATTGATAGAGAGCTCCAAGGTCATCTTCCAGAACTTTCCAGTTCTCCGTCCGAGGAGCCAATGGTCCACGCAAATTTGTTGTCTTGGACCATGTTGCACAGACAATTGCTAATGGAGCTTATGATTTACAAGTTATGAGGGCTTCTAGAAAGAGTTCAGATGCACTTCAGAAATTTTGTTCATTTGAAGATCTTGGTTAGGAAAGCTCAGCTTGGTTGAGGTCAGATCCTACTGCCACCCTTAATCTCTGATCTGAAAAGTTACTAACCTGTTCACAAATGTGGAGGTTTATGCTCTGGTTGTGAATATTTAACCCATCCTCTCAGAAGGTCATGGCAAGGATTAAGCATGTGAACATTGTTCAATGCTTTGTATAGTGTCTAGGCTACAGACGAGTCTTATTAAGGCTTAGTGACTTTCATTATTTTCTGTTTCTTGGTTTAAAGTCTTCATTCTTTTTTAATATTATTGAGCTATATTCTTGAAAAATAAGTCAGGTAGTGAAGAAATTAAGGACTAGTAGGTAAGTAGAGAAGACCAACACTTTCGAGCCAGACTGCCTGGTTTCGAATGCCAGTGTCTGGTTGTCTGATGGCTTTTGACAAGTTATTTTATCTCTGGAGCTGGTTTCTCATTTGCAAAAAAACATACCTACTTGTCTGATTTGGGTTTTACTGCTGTGAACAGACACCATGACCAAAGCAAGTCTTACAAAGGACAACATTTAATTGGGGCTGGCTTACAGATGAGAGGTTCAGTCCATTATCATCAAGGCAGGAACATGGCAGCATCCAGGCAGGCATGGTACAGGAGGAGCCAAGAGTTCTACATCTTTATTTGAAGGCTACTAGCAGAATACTGACTTCCAGGCAGCTAGGATGAGGGTCTTAAAGCCCACACCTACAGCGACACACCTATCCCAACAGGACCACACCTTCTAATCGTGCTACTCCCTGGGCCCAGCATATAAAAACCATCACATACTCTATAGTGTTGTTGTACACTTAAAGCATTTATGTTCATAAAGGCATTTCACAGTGCCTGCTATGTAATTCTTAGCTCTGAAAATGAAGGCTGTGGATTTCTTGCCCTTTTCTTGTTTGTGACCCTAGAGCCTCAGCACTGGGGTCTGTGAGGAAGAGTCAGCCTTGGAGTGATCCATTCCAGCTAACCTGCCATCTTTTCTTTCTCCCCCTTGTCTGTGGCCAGCCTGTCAGCCCCAATGCTCCACATGCACCAGTGGCCTGGAGTGTTCATCTTGCCTGCCTCCCCTGCTGATGCAACAGGGACAGTGTGTGTCCACCTGTGGGGATGGCTTCTACCAAGATCACCACTCATGTGCAGGTGAGCACTAACTGGGCTATAGCTGGGTGTGCTACAGAGAAAGCTGCCATAGCCCCTATCTAGGCATAAACTGGAGGTTACAAGGAACTGTGATCAAGCTACTCAAATAGGTGTGCAATGGTTTGGCTGTGGTTTGTGCCCTGCCTTAATTAGGGTTTCTATGTTTCATGGTAATGAAACACCATGACCAAAAGCAACTTGAGAAGGGAAGGGTATGTTTTAGCTTACATGTTGACCTCACAGTCCATCATCACAGGGAGTCGGGGCAGGAATTCGAGGTAGGAACCAGGAAGCAGGAGCTGAAGCTGAAGCTGTGGAGGCTGGAGGGATGCTGAGTCCGCTTGTTTCTCAGCCTCTTCTGTATGTGGCTGTCTCCTTTAAGATTTAGTCCAGATTCCTAATACTGTACTTGCTTCCAGAGGGAAGAGTAGTCACACTGTAATTTCATTTGTTTATGCCTTACCAATTTTTAAACAGTGATTGGAATCATAAATGTAAGTTCGAAATGTGCAAAGATTTTGATGTAGTTAAATTTGGGTTACTTACTCATTTATTTTTGAGACAAGATTTCACTATTTAGTCCCAACTGCCTCATGATTTCCTTCTTCCTGTCTTAGCCTCCTGGACAGTCCTTGAAGGACCAGTGCTTTGTAAACATCTCAGCCATAAAAGATGGGGAGAGAAAACAAAGCAGAAACCAAAAATCAAATCATAACCTCTAGTGTTTACAGCTTATCGTTTTCTGTTCACTGCTTACCTTAGAACAGACTCAAAGTGGGCAGGTGTAAACACCTTCACACGTATCAAATGGCTGAGCAATTTAGGGCAATAGGTGAAATTTCGATTTGATGAAATGATTTAATGTATTTCTTTTCTTTCTTCTGTTACATCAAAGAGACCTCCTGCTAGCACTTCTATTGACCCATTTTCCCTAGAAGAAAGTTAAGTTTCCTTAGCTTACATTCCTTCCTCTGTCCCACCACACCTCCAAACAAACACACACACACACAGATGCACGCTCATTCACCCATACACATATACACAGCCAAACACAGATACACATTCATACACACACACAAGCAAACGCAGATGCACACTCATTCACCCATACACATACACAAAACCAAGCACAGCTACACATTTCTACACACACACACACACACACACACACACACACACACAGAGATGCAGCACACTCATTCACCCATACACAAACACTCAGCCAAACACAGATACACATACATACACAGGCAAACACAGATGCACACTCATTCTCTCTCTCTCACACACACAGATACACACTCATTCACCCATACACATACTCATAATCAGAGATACAAATTCATACACACACAGACAAACACAGATGCACACTCATTCATACACACATACACACACACACACACACAGATACACACTCATGCATACACACATACACACACAACCGAACAGATGCACACTCATTCATATACACATCATTTTCCCCCCTTCCTTTTGGTCATTTTCCCATCTCTCCACTCAGTGTTTTAATTGGTGGCACTAATACTGGTTTCGGGCATTTTGAAGTGGGTAATGTTTCACTTGATTACTGGTTTACATAACCGCCTGCTTCACATTCCATCCACAAACCCTCCTGCAAACGCCCATAGTAGAAAGTTGCTGGGAAAATTTGTTCATGCTCCCTCCAGGGAATTAAACCAATTTGCTTTAGTTCAGGCTCGTTGCATTTTTATGCATAAAATAAGGAAGTAGGAAAAAGAGAAACAGAGCAAGAGGAGAGAAAGAAGGGGAGGGTGTGATCTTAAAAACTAAAGGTAGATTCGTGGTCAGGTTTCACGTTCTATCTTGGCACTGGGACTCCACAAGTCATCGTCACAAGCTTTTCCAGCATTGGATTCTCTGTCTGTCTCTGTCTCTGTCTCTGTCTCTGTCTCTGTCTCTCTCTCTCTCTCTCTCTCTCTCTCTCTCTCTCTTTCTCTCCTGAAGTATTTATACCTGTACAATTAATGTTGGCTTTTCACCATTGACCTTGGGTGGCCATCATCCAGCCCATGTTCTTTCAACATGTGCTAAACTTTTCCAAAGAAGCCTTCTATTTTATAGCATGGAGCCTTCCTGGATTGATTTCTCTTGGCAGTCATTCATGGTATGACTGGGATAATTCTCCACTTTATTGACCCATCAAAACCAAAAGAAAGTGAGCATTCCGCCAAGAAAACTAATTAACAGAAATCTCCCTATTAATATTCATGCTTACTATGTTAGATATAGGAAGAATAAAAAATAGGGGACTAAGGCAAGTAGCTCATGTATATGACGCTCCACAAAAGACCGCGATCAGGTAAATGAGACAGTGAAAAGGGCCCCGAGTCCTGCCAGGGAACCTCTTCCACTGGTCTTCCATCATTTCCCCTTCCCTGGGAGATCAATGATATGTACACTGTCAGTATTGTTCTATTTCAGAATTGATTAAGGTAAAATTATGCTGTAATTGTGGCTGACAGATAGCCTCACATTTGTTGTCTCAGATTCATTTCCTTGCCTTCTCTGGTTTTGGAGTTTGATGAACCTTGGTCAGCATTACTCAGTTTGTATAGTAAGCTAAATTGAAGACCAGTAATGTGTTGCTTGTCCCTTTTACTCCCCAGGCAGAGCCATGGAGGAGTCACTGCCAGTGCCAATCCCTGACTTTAGTTAAGTGCACATAGGTTTTTACCATAACCTTTATGAATCCTTTGCTACCAGCTAGATCTGGTTCAGCATCCTCCCTTTCCCACCTCCTCACTCCCTTGTTGAGTTCATATACCTCAGGTGTCAGGACTGGATCTTTGCTACTTGGACTGTTCTGATCCATCTCCAGGGATAAAAAGCCAATTTGTTAGTCGATTGAAGCCCAGTGTAAGGCCTTATCTGTGTGTGAGTACTTTCTCACCACATGGATAAGGCCTTGCCCTTCCCTGCATGCCTTTATCACCCTGACTTTCTCATTTTCTCGGTATCAGGATCATGGTCCTGGCTTTCTTGTGTTCTCACTATCAGCATCATGGGTCCGTTGCTCACCTTGGAATTCTGGTATTAAATCTAACTCTATATCCAGACTGTACTCCATGAGAACACGCCTGCTTGATTTTCACGTTTCTCTGTTAGTCATTTCTGTTTTACCCTGGTGAGAACTTTTAATAATGGACACGGCCACACACACACACACACACATGCACACACACACACACACACCATAGATAGAGGCGAAAAAATACCCTAAGAAACAAAAGTAAAGAGACCAGCATCACTGTTGTAATAACTTTTCTATCGCTCTTGCAAAACACCATGACTAAGGCAATTCATAAAGTGTTTCATCAGCTTCATGGTTTTAGAGAGTTAGAGTTCATAATGGTGGAACAAAGGCATGGTGGCGAGTGGCTGGAGGAGTAGCTGAGAAATCACATCTCCATCCACAAGCAGGAGCCAGAGAAAGCATACTGAGAATGGCTTCTGACACTTTAAAGCCAACTCCTAGTGACACACCTCTTTCAACAAGGCCACACCTTCTAATCCTTCCCAAACAGTTTCACCCACTGAGGATCCTGGAGTCCATTCAAAGCACCACCGTTACTGCTTATGATTGCAGTCGAACACGATAAACTTCTAAGAGGAAAGAGTGGGATTTTATCCATTTTTTAAAATGCATGTATCAATGTTTCTCTTTTTAACTTAGAGTTTTGGATATGCAGAAAGGTCTAAGACAAAGTCGCAGGATAACGGCAACTTTCTTTGCAGGTCTAGAGTTGGAAGAAGTAAAGTACACAGGTTATATGCTTAGGGTCTGGATCCAAAGACTGGGGTTTTCATTTTGGCTCTGTCATGTATATGTGCTTCAATGCCATGCTTCAGTGGACTGTGGGCAGCATGGAGATAGACATGCTTGCCACATCTTTGTTGTCAAAATGAGGAGGCTGAATTCACATGCCATGATTGGAAATGGAGCCATGTGTCTTATAAGTTCTTCGTGATGTTTGGAGGGACTATGGTTTCTGCTTCCTAATGGCTAGAATATGAACATAAATAACTCAGCCATTTGTCTACAATGAGCTGCCAATAACAGCAGGTTAGTAGGTGCTTATAGATCTACCCAAAACAAAACCAACCATGAACACAACCAAAACAGCAAGCATCTGCAAAATGTAATCTATTTGAATGTTATACAGTCTCAGATACTGAAATCCAAGGACTCAAGCAACTGGACATTTTATGGGATTGTAACTGAAGGGATTATTTTAACCTCCATTTACCATTTACTGCTATATGGCTTTGGGCAAGTCATTTAACCTTTTAGAGGCTCATTCTTCTCAACTCTATAATGAGGATAATATTATGTACTTCAGACAATTATGATGAGGCCTGGAAGAGAATTTTGAAAAGTATAAATCTATTCTGCTTGGCACATAGTATGTGGGTGATAAAAGGCAGACATTATTGAAATCACTCTTTTATTGTTCAACCTGGGGAGATGAATACCAAATGACTCACATGAAGAAACAGGCATTTTTTCTGACATTAATGTCTGGTTAAAAATAAAATACACTCATATGATGGATAAATAAATGTAATGCAGAGAAGTTACTCCATTTCTTATGAGTTAAAATCCCCTTCTCATTTACTTGGAGTGTTTGGATTAAATTATGAGATGCTAAAATTATTTGGATTTCAGTCAAAATTAGTGTATCTTTTAGAGATAACATTTATGATGAGGGGCTCCAAATTTTACATATATATGAGGTTGTCCTGAAAAAGATTCTTAAAGGTAGTCTTGAGCAGAAGGACTTCTAATGGTGATTGCTTGTTGGAAGTAGGTTTAAGTGGCATAGCTAGTCACGGGGGGAGGGGGGGCTGACTCCTTGGAGCATGGTGCAAAGCTGTAAGGACTTCATGGTTTATGGCTTATGCTTGTGATTATCAATGCTAGTTTCACGGTGTCCTGAGTGGACTTCTCCACAAAGAGGGTATGAACTCTTAACAAGATAGAACTCTCTTTAGCGATTCCTAGGCACTATCAAGCTAGTGTCCCCAACAGCTCGTGTGACATTGGACAGAATCAGAATACCCATGTCAGTTTTGTTACTGAAAGGCCATGCTGAGACTGGAGGTCACAGCGGTACTGCCACGCCATCGCCACCCATCTGTACAACTTTGTAAATCTTCTGCTTCATGCTTACCATAGTTGCTGTCTATGAATAAGGCTTTCTGCCCCACACACTGTTCTTGACCCTCTGTCCCTTCTGCCTATGCAACAAATGCCTGTCTAGCTTCTTCTAAGTATCAGGCACTTTACCAGACATCAGGAGAACAATTAACCAAACAACTTCCCTTCACTTAAGGACTTTTCTGCTCAATGGAAGAAGACTGTCCCCTAAGCAGATAAGCCAAGGTCACTTTTAATAGTTGTCTTTATAATTATCCTCATGTGAATTCATACCCATTGGTGCCTTAAAGACAGTTTTCAAGACATGTGGCAGGGAAGGATTTGTTACTGAAATAAGGTTGTATCTCATGCTTGTGATTTTCATGTAGTATTGCACAATAAGGCATTCTGGGTTACTTTTCAAGGGAAGAAAAATGTGATGTGCCGTCCCACAGGGGAAGAGACAGGAATGTTCAGGCGTGCCTCAACAGTGGCCTACAGGTGATTCGCTTTCCATTAGCTTCTGAAATGTATGCCTTGTCAGCAATTCCTGGCTAGGTGTAGCCTCAGGCATATTACAAGATCTCTATTTTTTTCCTCCATCTCTCTTTCTATGTTTCTTGCCTCTAAGGTCACTGGGTGCTTACTGTCTCAAGGGCTTGGGTAGTAAGAAGGGCGTGTCTTAAGTCATATCAAAGGGAAGGAAAGGTAACAGCATTGTGCTTATAGCATGTGAGTTTCTTGAGTAAAGTAAGTGAAAGGTGGCCAGAGGCAGTGCTATTCCATCCCTCTTTCTTTGGATGTGTCTGCTCAGGAGAAGCACAGAAGGGAGAAGATACCTGGTGGTTCTTTGCCTGGATCACTGCTGTGGCCAGAGGCAATGTGCTATCTCTCTGCACTTCATAGAGTGACATTACACAGACCAGAGGAAACCCTCCGCAGAGGACAGGGAGCTTGTCTTGCAGAGAGACCCTGTCCGTCCTTCCTTCCTTCCTTCCTTCCTTCCTTCCTTCCTTCCTTCCTTCCTTCCTTCTTTCTTTTTTAAAAGATTATAAATATATATATACTGAGTATATATGAGGGCATAAGATTTCATTACAGATGGTTGTGAGCCACCATGTGGTTGCTGGGAATTGAACTCAGAACCTCTGGAAGAGCAGTCAATGTCCTTAAACCACCAAACCATCTCTCAAGCCCGGACCTGTTGTTTCTTACACACATGAATCCACACTCTATTTCAGCGATGGGTTAAAAACTAGTGACATCCTGTCTTCCTGTCCTGTTCATGTCTTCCTCGATTATTTTAGCTCAACTAGACACCATCGGTCTTTCTCTCTCTCTCCCTTCCCCTGCTGACACTGTCCCTGTTCTGCAACCGCCCTTTATCACAACTGAGATCTGAGCATCTGCGCTGATGCCCCCAGGGCATCTGTGAACAGGTCTCATCAAAGGCTGGGCTTTGCTCTGCGCTCCATCCTTTGGTTTTCTATTTCTCTAGTCGGTGCTGAAGAAGTCAGTATGTGCTTCATGTACAGGGGCTAGGGGATGAGAGTTGAAATAGACGCTCAGCAGAGGTCTTGAGCTGGGTCTTAACCAAGGGTCCTTGGTCATGATAGATGCACAGTTAAGGAACTTGGCCTAAAGATCACTCTGTTTGCCATCCACTTGTGTTGAAGACCCGGGAATGCAAATACAGGAGCTGGAGACAGATTGTTCCCAGGAAAGGCTGGTGAGATGGCTGAGTCAGTAAAGGTGCCTGTCACATAAGCCTGGTGATCTGAGGTCTATCTCTGAAAGTCATGGAAAGCAGACACAAACTTGTCCTCTGACTTCCATCAACACACTGTAGCATGTGCTCCCCTCAAATGCTATTATTACTATGAATACTAATTATAGAGTAACATGTTCATGGGTGGATACGTGATCTTACTTACTGATTTATGAACCACTGTCATGCCAATCTGCTTGTAAAAGAAAAAAATCCTCCCTTTATGTTTGCCTGCTTGAACCCTCTATCAACAAGGAAATCCTTTCTTAGGTCTGACTCTATCTACAGAGACACTACTAAAAAGTCAAATGCGCCAGTAAAATTTTCAGCTGCATCCCAAACATAGTTAAAAGATTAGCTATTTACCTACTATGTGCCTCGGGGAAGCAGATTATAGCCTCTCTCCTTTAGAAATTTTTTCCCTTAAGTACCAATAGCTCTGTGTTTATTCCAAAAAATTAATTTGATAAAGGCAATAAAATGTAAATTAAGATAGAAATTCAACAAAAACCCCCAGCTCACACTCCCTTAAGCCACTACTTTTAGCATTTTGGTGTCTGCCTTCATAATTTATGAGCTCATTTCTCTGTTTATGTATCTGTCTATACATGTACTCATTTATTTTTCCAAAGTAAAATCACTTGATACATGTGACTACATTGCCTGTCTTCCCCATCTCCTTTCTTATTCCCTACAACTCATGGTTTTAAAGCTATTGTCCGATTTTCTTTGTCTTGCTGTCAGTCGTTCACTGAGCCAACCTTCTGCTGTTGAATATTTGTTTTTAATTAACCATCATCATAAATAACAATGATAATAGACAGCTTCAGTAGAAATTGTGGCAAATCATTTTAATTAAACTCATAAACAGGTGATTGCTGGGTCTGAGTATGCATGGACACGATTACACCTTCGATGCACATAGATGCTACTCACTTCCAAACAGCAGTGTTGATACTCACTCTTCCAGAAATGCCTGGGAGTGCCTCCTTGCCATGCCTTTGTCCACATGTGGTACCCCAGTGCAGCTTCAGCCTGCTTGTAGGACTCATGCAAAATGGAAACTTTAAAAAAAAAAAAAAAAGAAAGAAAAAAGAAAGAAAGAAAGAAAAGAAAAAACAACCATATCTCTGGATCATAAAAACCAGTCTGAAAGAGTCAGGCTTACTGTCCATGGCTCACTTCCGTAACTGCACTGGGTCAGGTTCTTTTCTTGTTTGTTTCTCTGTCCACCACTCAGTTCATTCCCTTTGCTCTACCTTATTGCTAATCCCCTCCTTCCCATCTTCCTACTTAAGTAATGATGGCATTGTTTTCTGTGTCCTTGCATGCATGTTCAGTTGCATGTGTGCGCGTACAAACATGGATGGAGGGACCGATAGACAGCCCTAATTATTATCCTCAGGAATACTGTCCAAGTCCTTTGAGACAGGCTTCTCATTAGCTTATCAAATAGACCGTCTAACCAGAGAACCCCAGGGGTCCCGCCATCTCTACCTCTAGCTCTGGGATTCCAAGTACAACCCACCATGCCTACCGGTTTTACATGTATTCTGGGGATCGATGCAGACCCTCATGATTGCTAACTGAGCCATTTCCCTAGCTCCAAGTAACTGCTGTAATGTAATTTGGCGCATGTTTTAGGGTGTGTATACTTTCATTGCTCTATGTACATATTACAATTCAGAAGAATTTTGGGTGGATATTTCCTTCCTTCTCTTATTTCCTCAGTAAGCAACATGTCTAAGATCCATATATGCTGCTTATGTAATTCTAATCCACCCTGCCTTGTCTGTTTTGTTTGCATATCTTTAGCTATTTGTGAGGCCATAGGACCTTTCACCTGTTCGGTGTTTTTACGAACCCTGTCAAATACCTGGGAATTTTCAGAACACCTGGAAATTAGATGTTCTTATTCAGGGGTCTGCAGTCTTTAGTTGAAAAGAGAGATGGGTAGAAGGTAGAAACCCAGCTTGGGAAGGATCTTGAGATTGGTGTATAAGGGTCAGATAGTTGTGATGTTGATTTTTTAGGCAGTGAGCCTTAGACTCTTGGGGGGCCTGAGGGCTGAGGGAGAGATAGTAGGATAGAAAGGAACTTCTGGACACCTGAAACTCACCATGAGATTTCCTGTGGTTTCCCAAGGGGCTCTTGTTGCTTGGGGGAGATTGCAATGTAAAAGTGTGGCGCTTGAGGCAGCTGGGAAAGGCGGGGTTCCCTTTGTACAGCAGTTGACATACATCTCAAGGCTCCATTTCTGTCCTCTTTCAAGAGAGCCTGCCTCTCCAGGACTCTTTCTCATCTTCTGTCTCTCAGTGAAGATTGCTTTGCTTTTGACCAGAGCAGAGACAGGAGCTGCCAGGTCTTCCTGAAGCCAGTGATCGCATGCATACAGTTGGCCTCTCCAAACCTGTCATTTCATTGTACCTCTCAGCATTAAATACAACACACATTATTCTCACCAAATGGGAGAAAAAAAACAAAGGAACTGTGAACTTGAGTTTAAGATAGGAACATATTTTTATCCAACAAGAGCTTCCTACAGGGCTAGGATGTAGCTCAGTGAATGCTTAGAGAACATGAGCAAGGCCCTGACTTCCATCTCTAGCTCTCCATGGACTAAGTGTGGCAGTGCTTTATGTCTATGGGTCAAGAACTTGGGAGCCTGAAGTTCAAGGTCAGCTGATGAGGGTACTTACATCCAGTTTGAGCTAGAGTTCTTGTCTCAAAAGAAGAAACAGAATGAAAGTACAAAACAGAGGGCATCTTGTTGAAAAAATACAGCCACTGCGGCTTGGGGAAGTGGCTTGGTGGGTACAGATACTCAATGTGTAGACATGAGGATTGAAGTTTAAATCTCTAGTGGTCATATAAAAAGCCAGGCATGGTTGTTCATGAGTTTATAATCCCAGATCTGTGGAGGTGTGGAGAAAAACAGGGGGATGACGCTGGCATCCTGGCCATAAGCCTAGCTCCAGGTTCAGTGAAAGACCCTGTATTAAACTAATAAGGTAAGGAGTGATAGAGCAGGATACACAATGTCCTCCTCTGGTCTCCATGAGTACGTATGGAGATGCACACACACACACACACATACACACACACACACACACACACACACACACACACACGCATGCACACGGAGAAAAAAAACCAAACCACTAGCTCCTGACAGTAACCCTCGCCAAGGTCTTCCTAGTCCTTGTGAAATGGAGTGAAATGTCACCTCGCCATAAAACGAATAAAACACGGAACAGGAGAGCTCCCTTGGCGGCACACCTGCTTGGGGCTGGAGCTGGGGCCAGTGCCTGTGGTCGCCAGTCAGAGTATTATGCTGGCTTAGAATTTGAACCTGGCTTCAGTGATGATCAAAGCTGGTATACCAGTTCTGACACCTTAAGAGAGGGTGGAAAAGGCCAGCCAAGGGTGATTTTCTTTCCTGGAGGAACACTGCAGTTCCCAAGCCTGAACCTACGAGCATCTGACCCCCCGCCTGCCATCTGGAAAGGTTTGCTAGGAACAAGAAGATGCCTGTAGGAAGGGCTTTTAACTCTGAAGGAGATCTGCAACTTATTCTTAGAGAAGCATAGGTTGAAAAAGTTTCTAAAAATCGTCTACTTCTATATTAGCAAGAACAAAAGAAGTTTTTATCTTCAAAATAGAGTTTCCATATAAAGCTGGCAAAAGGAAGGGCATTTATCCATTCTTTTCATTTTTTGAAATGAATTGTTTGACGAACCAACACATGCCCTATTATGCCCCAGAAAAGTCATGGGCCTTCCAGATAAATGATCTACTGTATGTGAGATAAGAAGACAACTTTGCCTCGTTCATCCTTTCAAAAATTTATTACTTTAATATTCACAATATACAATTCAAACCCTCAATGATCTGAAATGCATCACTAAGCAACATCAGGCTGAAAAGTCAGCGAGCCAGTGACCTTTTCCTCTTCATAATAACCCAATTGGAGTACTAGCCACATGTAAACTAAGCCTGCAAGAAGAGATAGCTGTGAGTCACATACTTTCAGTGCTGGAAATTAAGAATCAGTTGTAAAGCACAGCAGGAGTGTGTCATACCAAGGAATGACAGCTCAGTGTGGCACTATGCCTGGCCACCAAAGATGCCGTTCCTGTGATATGGAGAAGTGAGGAGGGCCAGCAGGGCCCACTGTTGCACTTGACAGTAGGTATCAGTGTATCATGCATATTCATCATCAAAAAAGACACAAAAAGAGTTTTTAGCATTTAGAAAGTAAATTTTATATCCTCAATGTTAGGACATTTAAAAACTCATACCTTTGCCATTTCTATGCAAAGGGCGGCTGATGTCGAGGTTTTTCTGTAATGAATAAAATCCTGTGTGTTCTCATTTAGCACACATTTGATGAGTGCTAGACACCAGTGTGAGCACTGGGGGATTAAAATAACTAAAGCTCTGTCCCCACTTGGGAAGTGACTGCTCCTTGAAGGAGGAAGACAATATTGGACAAACTACTGCAGGGAACTCTGCCAGTGAAATCAGCCCTCCCACTGCCCTGCTGTCTTGGGCTTCTGTGGCAGTGACAAAGCACCATGACCAAATGCAGCTTGAGGAAGAATAGAGTCCATTTGGCTTACATATCCAGTCTGAGCCCACCGAGGGAAGTCAGGGTAGCAACTCAAGGCAGGAACCTGAAGGCAGGAACTGAAACAGAGGAAATGGAGGAAGGCTGTTTACTGACTGGCAGCCATTGGCTTGCTCAGCTTGCTTTCTTATATACCTCAGGACTGCCTATCCAGAGGTGACACTATCCCCAGTGGACTGAACTCTTCCATATCAGTTATCAATCTGTTGAAAAGAAAATCCCACCAATCGGGATACTTGCTACAAGTCTTCTCTAACATGAAGGCCAAGGCCTTCCCTTGGACCGTGTGACTGCCATGTTCTAACCTATGGGATCTTTGTAGTCTTACTTTCAAATTAATCTTTCCCTTGGTACTGCCCAGTAGAATTTTTGTAGCAATCCAGTGAATTCAATGGATGAAATATATCATCTATTTTTTTTGGTCTAGGCCTTAGGCAATGTGGCTTATGTGGGGCTAGGTGGGAAGGTCTCATAGGCCTCCAGCACCCAGCATCTGGAATGTGGCAGCAGCTTCTTATGCAGGTTAGTAGAAGTACTTGACAGGCCATCTTGGAAAAGAGCCTGGGCTTTGTGTTTGACGGATGTGTTAGATAATGTCTTTGTATCAATTCAGAATGAAGAGAAAACTTCATGAAAGATGAGAGATATTTCATGTGATGGCTACAGTCAGTAATCAAGGGTCACCCTTGAGTGGCATCTCTTGTGTATAGGGTATAATTATTTGGGAAATGGTTCTTGCTTCCATTCACAGTTGTGATATAGTATCAGAGTCTCACTGTAAGTATGATGAAGATTTGTGTGTGACCTTTATAAAATATAAATGAAGGAGTTAAGTATGAATGGAGTCACTCAGGAGATGTCTGGAAAACACTAACAGTGTGCTCAGACACAGCCAACAAGGTGGGAAGGTCTGCATGAAGCACACAATGTTAAGACAGAACAAGATAACAACAGAGAGAATTTTGCTCATTCTCTCTCTTCCTATCCCCTAGCCTAAGCCACTGCAATCTTTCACCTGGACCACTGCATAGTGGTAGCCTTGTTTACCTATACAAACTTACCTCCTTTCTCCATGACACTCATAAGAGTTTTGCAAATTTAAATCCCATCTTGTATCACTCTTACACGATCCCTTCCATCACTTCACAATACAATTAGGGAAAAAAAAAAAAAACCCATTTCTGTGCAATGCTGTCCAAGGCCACAAGTTGTCCTACTATGTGCTACAAGGCCCAGAAGCTCCAAACACAAGGGTAGACCCAGTTTCCCACACTCTATGTTCCATCTCCAAAGACATTGCTTGAGATTTTCTCTGGTTGCCCCCCATAGCTGGATACTCACCCTCCTTCAGCTCTACTAAAGTGGGTCCCATCCCCACCTCCCACCCCTGTCCCTCTACTGCAGTCTTCCTGGCAGTTAATACAATTCGTAATTATCTTTAAATCCACCAGAGAGAAAAAAAAAATGTCTGAAATTAAGACTTTCTTGTGCGATTTAGAACTGAGAAGGGGATTAGCTTCTGAAGTTTGCGATGTAGGTATCTTTTCTTCTGTTCCTAAACAAATACTTAATTAAATCGCTAAGGTATGATTACCCAATCACTTGTAGGCAGCAAATGCATTCATTTTCTCCGCCAATTTTGTTGATCAGAATCAATGCTTCTGGAAAATAGATTGTACTCCATTGTGAAGGAAATGCTATAAAAAGGAGGGCGATGTGTTAACCAAATCACAGTAGGGGTATCAAGACAGGCAGCTGGCCGAGTCCCCGTGTGCTGCTGTGGAGGGCAAGCCTCTTTTTGCAGAAGGGCTAAAGTAGAGAAGATACACAAACGATTACAAAAGAGAAAATGCTAGAAGAGAAAGAAGACAACAGACTCTTAAGAGACAACCTCTTTTCTGGGAAGAGCCTCCACCGAGACTCAGAAAGCATGAAAGAAGTGTAAACCTTGGGAGTCCTGGGGATACAGTGTGGACCAGTGATGTGGGGGAGAAGAGACAAGACTTGTGAGGGAAGATGGAGGGGCACTGCGCAATGTGGTAGGGAGTGATAGGAAGATGGGAGGAGGAAAAGGAGAGAGGTCAAATTGCATAAGGCCTCTGAGTGGTTCAATCAAGGGTAGCCAATGATGTTACCCCCTCAGCTCATTCTTAAGAAGCTAGTGGAGGAGGAAGGAGCCTCCGGAGCCTGCACACACTGCAGTGATTAGGGCAGACAGGACAAGGAATGAAAGCCGTGGCATTTCGTTAGTCAGCCCATCTTTGCCCAGAAAATTATGATTTCCTTTCCCGTGACTCCCATTACTTTAAAGCCATCAATTTCCTGTTCCAGAGCCCTTAGCCCTTAGCAAAAGCTTTCTAAAGTAGTACTTCTGCCTCTCAGAGATTGTCTCCCTCTCTCCCTCCCCCCCCTCTCTCTGCCTCTCTCTGCCTCTCTCTCTCTCCTTCTCTTCCTTTCTCTCTCTCCCTCTCTCCCTTTTTCCCTCTCTCTCCCTCCCTTTCTCTGAGAGCCATGGTGCTTATTTCTCTCAGGGTCAAACCTAGCATGTCAGGAGCCGCAGAACCAGCTTGTATCTTCCTGTAGACTCTATCTTTGAATGGGAAAGACAGGAAGTCTCTTCTGTGACAGGCTGAGTCACTGACTTTGCCGCTTTCCTACAGTCTGTCATGAGTCCTGTGCTGCTTGCTGGGGTCCCACAGAGAAGCACTGTATGGCCTGCAGAGACCCACTGCAAGTGCTGAGAGATGGCAGCTGTGAGAACACCTGTGGCAGTGGCTTCTACAACAGGCAGGGGACCTGCGTTGGTAAGTGCCATGCTGGGCTGGGATGTCCCCTTTATTTCCCTCTGTGTTCAGATCCTAGCCCTGATAACCAATGTGTCTTTTGCTCAGTGAGTATGTGCGGGACTCCTGACATTCACTCCACCTTAGGCATTTATGTATTTTTTTTTTTTTAAACAAGTGGGAGCTCTTCTAACTGCCAATCTGGCTTGTTAGACTTGGGGTATTCATTCTATCGTGACCCAGCCCCCTGCTTAAGACTCATGCTATGTGGAGAGGGGAATCAAGTCCAGTTGGGACATCTCCCTAAGTCTCAAATATCATTCATCCCAGACCACTTCCCTAGTATAACTGGAGCAGAAATCCATGCTAGCCCAAGCAGACCCACCTTTGTTTTGGTGTCACAGGCTTAAAGGTGAATTGATCACAGTCTACTTTTCATGGTCATACAGTCACGATAGTCATCCCAACCCATCCTCCTTGTGCCAGGCTGACAGATCAATCACCAAGAGGTGTGGACATGTGGCAAAAGCACAGATTAACTCATCCCATCTGCCTTTCACTCTCTGACTTGTAAAATGGTGATAAACTTAACTCCCAGGCTAAACAGAATATGAACCCCAAAATGTAATCTGGAGATGGGGACAATGTCCTGGAGAATGAGGTGTATCTCTGTGATAATGAGGCAGCATGAGGCAGCAAGGCAGAATCAGAAAAGGCACAGAAGGATGGATGCAGAGGTCAGGGTGATGGGATGATACAGGAAGACTCCCCTGGCTTGGCATGCAGAATTTGAGAAACATCAAGGGAATAAGTTCTCTTGAGTTTCTCTGAAGAAATGCAGTCCTGTTTCTTAGATTTTAGACATTGATTTTTTAGAACTTCCTACCTCTACCACTGTAAGATAATAGATGTGGGTTGTTTCAAACTGGAGTTCATGGTCATTGGTTATAACCAACAGCGATTCACACCCAGATGAGAAGGTTCAGAATAACTGCTATGTCAGCCCACAAGGCTGCGTTCTAGCAATGACTTTGCTAGATAGATACCATCATGCTCAAGTTCAGATGAAGAAGCAGAGATTAAGAAGCGAACACGCCTAGGGTCTGTCTCAAAGCTAATGACCAGAATGAGAGTCTGGTGTAGCTCTTCAGGCTGTAAGTGACTGGAAACCCATTGCCCTGTTCATTGTAATATGGTATTACTTCACCCACCTCTGCCAGCTTCTGCTCCTCCTTCTCTCTAACCTGCTTTGTTGTCCCTTCCTTCTTCCTACCTTTGGATGCGCTGGCCAACTATGGAGGCATTGCTGGTTCTCAGTAGCAGTGTCCTGACTGAGAGTGGAAGTTTTGATCTGAGTTGAGTGATTGTTGTACCTACTGAAAGACTATTCTGCCTGTAATGGGGTCCCACAAAACAGAAAGAGTGCGCAGCCCCTAACCTGCATTGGTGTTCTTCAGTCCATCGGATAAGAGCAACAAAATGAGATGCTTTAGGGGTCTGGTGATTTCACGTAAATAGGGAAGAGAGATGACTCTGGCAGCTGCTGGCTTCAGGCTTTGGGGGATTCCTAACTCCCCTGGAGTGAAAGCTTTCATCTGGTATGGATGGACCCCATGAGAGGTCAGAGAGAGGCCAGGCTGCCACTGGCCACAGCCTGTTAATCTCTCTGTCACCATCACTTTCCTGATCAATTAGGCCCCATGTATTCTCTGAAGGGTGACAGATGTCAAATTCATGTTAATCCTAGAGCCTAAAGGCATGTGAGCTATAAGTCCCCAAGGAGGCTGCTTACTGCCACTGCTCTGCTACTGAGACTGGCTGGAGGCTGACCATCTTCTGCTGGTGACCTGTCTTTAAAAGGTGGAAAAAATGAAAGCCTTGGTGGACCAGTACTGCGCATCCACTTTGGCTCGGAGGTTCAGTGCAGGCAGCCTGTGCTCCTTGTAGACTGGAAGGGTTAAAAATAAGACTCAGGTGTGGTGACTAATGCTGTGTGAGACTAAGACTGCCACAGTTTTCAAAAGATATCCTGATCCACAGAATGAGCTGTCTGCCAGCCGATGACATTTTGGGATTCTGTCTCCAAAAGTGAAAAATTAAAAATTAAGTTTTAAAAACAAAACAAAACACCCAAAGTTCTGAGCACTCGGGGGAAGGGGTTATTACATCTGCTTGCATTTTGACAAATGACAGCAGGCTTCTAGGCACATAGAAAGACCATGGCTGACTGGCTGATCAGCAATTCCTGCCCACACCACATGCTTTGCAGATGAGAGATGCTGTTGGCACTGACCTTGGGACCCTTGAGTAAAGAAAACAGCTTCTAGTTTCACAACAGTGTCAGAGGCTTGAAGCTTGTACCACCTGACTTTGGGAATGGCCCTGTTTTCCTGAACAGTGTAGAACCAAGTCACTGATTGGTAACTTTTATAATGGTAACTTATCTCCAATTCAGATTGGTGATATTCAAGTTAGAGACCGGCCAGTGTTGGTTTAATAATTGATAACTAACTGGCCTGTGTCTGCAGATACCACGAAGTCAGGTGCTATGCAGCATCCAGTATAAGCTGTTATAAATGGCGCCATGTTCTACCAAAAGGAACTTACTATTTCTATACTTTTCTGTGGCCTGTGTCTTGGACTTTACAGATATTAAAGATATAGAATGGGACACTTCAACAGGAAAGCTCATCACTCTTTCAAGTATGTAGGCTACTAGGGAGGGTGGGTATAACTATAGGTAATATCACAGGTCAAGTTCACAGGCTTCTGATTGCCTCCCCATCTGTCTTTTTGTTTCTGTCTGTCTGTCTGCCTGTCTTTCTCCCTCTCCTTTCTTGTCACCTCATTTTTTCTTTCCTCACCCAGATAACCACTTGAATTTGTAAAATTTAGTTTAATGTTGAACTTTATGTAGATGAGTGTTTGCCTGCCTGGATGGATGTGCATCCCCTGTGTACCTGGTGCTCCTGGAGGCCAGAAAAGGACACTGGATACCTGGGAACTGGATTTATGGCTGGGAACCCAGCCCAGCTCCTTTACAAGAGTAGCAAATGCTCTTAACCACTGATAAATCTCCCATCCCCTTGAAGTTTTCAAAGTTGTTATTGTTCTTAGGAAGTTTCCTAAACTAGGTGTTTTGTTTTGTGTGCATACATATCTAACTGTGTTAAACAATGTTGTGTTCAGGGCTTTTGTTCCATGATTTTCTCACTCAGCACTGTCTTTGTAGGGTTTCCTGGCCCTTCACTTCCCATGGCTGCAGGGTACTGTCTGAGCACCTCCATCATCCACTAGTGAAGTCTCCCTGTGCCTTATCTCCTCCACTCCCTCCACCTTCCCCGCTCCCAACCCCTGTTGTCACCAGAGAGTGCCAGTTAACAGCCACAATCCTGTCCTTTTATGAGCTTATAGGGAAGGTTCCCTGGGACTCCTGCCAGGAGCAGCATGGCTGGTTTATTGATTCTACCTAGGCTTTATTTGATAAACCAGTGTCAGGCTGCTCTCCCCAATAACTGCAAAATCTCCATCCCCAAGGATGGAGGTACTCTCTTCTCCATATGGTGCCCATCACTGGGTACCACCAAGCTCCGGAATTTTCCTGGATACTAGGCCTAAAGGGACATCTTAGTGCTTATGCTTGTTTCTTAGTACTACTGTGTGTGAGCATCTTCACTGTGTGAGGCATTGGCTTTCTCCTGTATAAACAGGCCTCTTTTTTTAAAACCCTATTTCCTAAGGGTTTTGCTGCTTTCTATGGAATTCCTTATATGTTATAAATGTTAATTTTTTCATTGTTCTGTTTTACCTTGATTTTTTTTTTCTGGGCACTGAAGCTAGGGCCTTGAGCATGCTAGCCACACATGACCCCTCTGCTGCTTCTTAGCCATCTCTTTTTAAATATGCACCCATTTCCTATTTTCTTGTCTATTCATTTTGAATGTGATCTCCGTTATTATGCATTTTTCTTTTTTCTATTGATTTAGTTTGTTCCCTGACAATTTCACACACATGTGAAGTACGTTGTAACAGAAACATTTAATTCATTTTTCTTATTATTCTCTGCCTAAAAGCTTTGCTGTTGGATTTTTAAGAAGATACGCCACTAACATTCACAAATTAATTGCTGAAAATGTTCTTCATTTTCGTCCATTAACTTAGCAATGTAAAATTTAAATCTAGGTCTCATTTATGTATGTGACTTGTGATGTCATATACTTTTTTTTTTCTTTCAGTTTTGCTATCCAGTTCTCCCAACATGACTAAAGTAACTAACCTTACCATTTCTTTTGATCTCTATTGTCTATTAAATGTCCATTTGCACATACTTGCATATCAGTGAGTCTACACCCTACATCTCTGTCCCGGGGTCAACATCACACTCTTTGGCCCACTGATAGCTCTTACCTTGATATTTGTCTTACAATCCAATTGGGGACTCTCCCCTTCCCGGTTCATTCCCCTTCCAAGTTCACTTAGACATTAGAGTGCAGGTGTGGAATTCCTCACAGAATTCAGCTGGAGTTTGTGTTTATACTGAAGTTATAGACAGATTTCTAATGAAAAGATATCTTGCAAACGCTATTCTTTAAGGATTCATTTAGACCTGTGTTAAAATGTTTGATATATAATATTATTATCAGTCAATTCTTAATTTTACCAAATTTCTGCAGGTCTTTATTTGTAGGAAATTTTATCTAGCTTCTAGAAAATATTATCTGTTGCGATAATTACTATAGAATTAGGGACTTCATGGGTTTTATGGGGACTGGGAACGAGGAGTACTTTTCAGCTTCTGTCCTGGTTTTGTGTGAGTTGGGTGTGATTTTCTTATTTTTGATATTGAGGTCATAGCTCTGGCCTGTTCTTGATTTATCTTGCTTATTTGGGTCTAGGCAGTCCTCCACCATACAGGATGGACAGGATGTGGCCTGATGCCCTAGTACCTTTTGTTTTAAGTTCTTGAAATGTTTTTAGGGTGTTAGTGTTGTAAGGCAGCTGACTGCTGGAGTTTCAATAGTTCTTTATCCCTAGAGTCTCCTTAGGCTGAAGCAGGACTGTGTCTGTAGGCAGTAGGCAGTGAGCCCATGCTGGGCAGCTGCTCAAAAACAGCCTCTCTTCTACCTTCCCCATCTGCTTTAGGGACCCAGACTCTGGGGCTCTTTCCAGGTCAGTCTGTGTACCCACACTTTTGAATGCACACCCCAATTTGTATCTACATATTCTTTTACCAGTCATTCAAATTTCTCTTCAAAGAACTTTTTTCTGGGTCTACGCTTGCAGCCTCCAGCTCT
Organism: Mus pahari; assembly: GCF_900095145.1. Classification (NCBI taxonomy): domain Eukaryota; kingdom Metazoa; phylum Chordata; class Mammalia; order Rodentia; family Muridae; genus Mus; species Mus pahari. The sequence continues at coordinate 85,109,131 of NC_034602.1, forward strand.
TTTCATTATTACTCTCTGTGTCCCTTCTATTCACAGCCACGGGCCTTTAAAGGAGCATTTATCATCATAGGCTGTCCCTGGAGCCCACTGGAATGTGTGGCATGGGCCACCCAGAGCCCAATTTCCACTGTAGTGGAACCTTTTAAGAGCTTATTTGTCCTCTATGTTAACGACAGTCCCTTGCGGCTTCCTCCTCTCTGAGTGGCTCAGCCACCATGTTCCCCTTTTGTGCTTTCTGCCACTGGAGCCTTTCGTTTAGGCCATTTCTTTCCTGTTCTATTCTGTCTGTTTTAAATTTTCCTTGTTGCCTTGTTCTGCCTTATCCTGCATGCTGTCCTTAAATAAATGAACTCATGTCCAGTTTTAAAAACTAGTTTTATGTGTTGATCAATGGGTTGTTTCCCTGAGTACCAGAACCACAAATCAGGCTGGATTGCCTGCATCCCACACTGGACTCCTAATTCCCTCCACACACTACTTCTTCGAATTCTTTGATGGGTAAGGGGCATCCCTTGTCCCCATGACAGACTCTTGAGAGTCATCTGAGATACTTTATCTTTTCACATCTCTCCTATCTGTCTACTCTTAAATAACCTTGAGGCAACTCCTAATCATCTTGCTCCAAGGGCATGGATACTCCAAGTAGCTTCTGATTCTTCCTTTTCACCCCTTCAAGCTATTTTCCAAACCGAAGCCAGTGGGATCTTTCCTTTTTTCTAAGTGTGTCCGTGTTTCTACTGTGCTTAAAACCCCGGGGCCTCTCAGTACCTGCCACAGAGTGAGGCTAAGGGTACCCAGTTGTATTTGCATTTCAGAAAACTCTCAAGTAGCCATGCCTTCAGGAAGATGAGAACCTAAACTTTAGTGTGCCTACAGGCTCCCACTGTCTAGACACGCCCACTGCTCTTAAGTCATAAAACTACTAATTCTGGACATCACATCGTTCCATGACCTGAGCCATGGCGTGCCCTTTCAGTTTAGGGGGAGTTCCCCTCAGCCCTAGCTGATCTGACTAAATTTCTAAGACAAGGTTAATTGATGAATAACGTTTTCCTAGGTTCTTCCTGTCTCCCTTTGGTCTCATACACTTTGTAAATGGCATGTTTGATTTTTTAAATTTATTTCCCTTATATTAGATTAATAAGCTGGACTAGAGACCGAGTTAATTTAATTGTTGTGTCTCATCTACGGGACAACACCCCATCCAAGCCTGTACACTCTTTTGAGGCTAGATGAATGAGTAAGAACATGCATACATCTTGGAAGTCTGTAAAGAGTTCAGGTCAGTAAGTTTTTACCAAACATGGTCTGAGTGCAACCCTGAATTCCTGAAGTTTGCCTTTTGTTAGGAAATTGGAGAATATTTGGTTTTTACTTCTGCAAAATCTATTTGCTATCCATTAAAAGCCTAAACTTAACTGGATATTGGTATTTGCTTTTTATTTGCTAAATCTCTGCCTTTGAAGCCATTTCAGTTTTCAGTCCCCTGTTGAATTGGACACACTGGTGGGTGTGCCTCGAGTATTTGTTGCTCTATGTTCAGTGACTAAGTCTTCCATTATCCTCCCACCATGGAAAGAAAAGCACAGAGTCCCTTGCAGCTCTGAGTCCCTTGCAGCTCCGAATCAAGGACTCAGAACTCTTCAGCAGCCAGTGAAGGAGATGGGGAAATACTGGTGCCAACTTGAGACTCTGTGAAGGGAGAGGTCAACACTTTGTTGCTTGCTGTCACCCTCCTCTGATGGCTTTTTCCTTCCCATTAGCGTGTGACCAGTCCTGTAAGAGCTGTGGCCCCAGTAGTCCCAGATGTCTTACCTGTGCTGAGAAGACAGTGTTGCATGATGGGAAGTGCATTTCTGAATGCCCTCATGGCTACTATGCTGATTCCACTGGAAGATGCAAAGGTAGGAGATGAGACATTATCAGCAGCAGCAGCAGCACCACCACCACCACCACAACCGTCACCACCACCACTACCACCATCAGAAGTATTTCGTGTGTGTTTGGCAGCATTTGGTGTGCTCAGGGAACAGGTTACCTTAAAGGGACAGCTTTTTCATAATAGAAATTATGTATCTAGTATGGGAAAAGGAGATGTGGAAGTGGGAGATATGGGTAGATTTCCATAAGATGTGTAAGTACATAGAAGCCTTATACTTATCAGTCCCCAGAGGTCATTTGCCCTGGTTGAAATGTCAAGAAGATCTTTAAGACGCAGCCCTCATGTGCTGGTAAATCAGAGCTAACCTAAATCTGTGATGACAAAATCATTCCTTCCCTGGCATTATAAACTCATATCGACAACGACAGAGCATGTCAAAAATTAAATAAAACAGGAAAACCAGGTTTTTAGCCACAAAAGCTTAAGTCTGTTGGCAACAAATGTATTTTTTAATTAATTTATTTGTCCACTTTATATTCTCTCCTCCCCCATTTCCATTCCCTATTCTCTCTGAGAAGGGAGAGCCCCTCTTGGTATCATCCAATCCTGGCACATCAAGTCTCTGCAGGACTAAGCACATCCTCTCCCAGTGAGGTCAAACAAGGCCACCAAGACAGGGCAATGAGATCCATAGACTGCCAATGGATTCAGGGACAGTCCCCACTCTAGTTGTTGGGGGACCAGCAAGACCAAGTTGCACATCTGCTACATATGTGTCGGGGCCTAGCTCTTTGATTGGTGGCTCAGTCTCTGAGAGCTCCCAGGGCCCAGGTTAGTTGACTCTCTTTGTCTTTCTGTGGGGTTTCTATCCTCTTTGAATCCCTCAATCTGTCTCCCAATTCTTCCACAAGAGTCCACAAACTTCATCTAACATTTAGCCGTGGGTCTCTGCATATGTTTCTATCTGCTGCTGGGTGGAGCCTCTTAAAGGACAGTTAATCTAGGATCCTGTCCGCAAGCAAGCATAACAGAGTATCATTAATAGTGTCAAGGATTAGTTCTTGCCCATGAAAGCTCTGAATTTGGGGCAGTCATTGGTTCGCCATCCCTCCCCCCCCCCCCCCCCCCCCGTCTCTGCTCCATCTTTGTCCCTGCATGTCTTGTAGGCAGGACACATTTTGGGTTGAAGATTTTGTAGGTGGGTTGCTGTCCTTATTTCTCCACTGGAAGTCCTGCCCGGCCACTTCAGATTCCATCTCCCCAAGTAAATGTATTTCTATGTGGAAATTTTATAGTGGTTCTTTTGGACTGATAAACTTAAACTCATAAGTCATTGTGAGTTGAGACTCTATCAACCTCAACTTCCGTTTATAGAGGCCTGACTCAGTCTTTGGCTTGGGCATCTAAGAATGTGTCTGCCCTATGTAACATGGTTGCCCCTGCTCTCTGAAACCTACACAGGTTCTTACTTCTGCCTCAGTGTCTTAGGACAGGATATTTGACCTCACCCGCCGACCTCTCCTTATCAGACTCCTTTCAGCTGCCTTCATCTTTTTGCACCAAAATTTCACCCCTTTATTCAGCAACCAAGGTTCTCCTCCCCTCCCCCACCCCACCCCTGGCTGGCTCCTGATCACTATCCTCCAGGACATTTGGCCTGTGTCTCCCCACTCTCCTGAGAGGTACTGAAGACAGCCTGGGCCATGCTTTTAGGGTCAAGTTAATGTAGGGTAAAGCAGGGGGTCAGGAGAGAGGACCCTAATGCCATATATATATATATATATATATATATATATATATATATATATATACACACACACATACATATGCTAATTAGACTCTTTTTTTTTTTTACAGTAGTGTAATTCTTGGATACATAGAATGTCAAAGCTAGAAGTATGTTTAGTCACTGTCTAGCTCACCCTCTGAACCTGTACCAAACTAGTCTTGGTTAAGAGAAAGCATGTTGGAATCCCAGTCCCTGAAGTCTCCACTTTACTTATTGATCAGGCAAGGAAACTTGGATTCTCACAAATTATATCTCAGTCTCATTCTGAATGTGTGGGTGTGGGTGTGGATGTGGGTGGGTAGGGGTCAGAGGTCAGCCACAGTTTTTCAGGCGCTATCTACCTTGGTTTTTGGCCTGGGGATCCATTTAGATAGGCTAGCCTGTGAGTCCCAGGAATCCCCCTCCCCACCTCTACTTCCTAGCACTGCACTGCAAGCATTTGTCACCACACCCACATCTAACACGGGTTCTGGGGATCTCTAGAGATCAAAGTCTGGACCTAATGCTGGCACCGCACATAGTTTACTAACTGAGCTATCTCCCCAGCCCCTTGGGTAAAAATTTAACCTCTCTAGACAGTAGTTTCCCTAATTGTAAGATGTGGTTAGCAATACCTACTTCAGAATCTTGCCATAGGACGGAACAGTGCCATTGTGTATAAAGCACTTAATGCAAATGGGGGCAGCTGATTAACAGGTAGAATTTGGGTAAAGGCTGAGTGTGGGTGACAGGGGCCATTCTGACAATATAGCCATCTGCCAACATGTCTCCTCTTTGGTGTGGCCTGACACCTGAGGGGCTGACCAGCTAGGAAGTGTCCCTGTGGTGCCTGAAGCCTGCTGTGATTCTCTCTCCTCCCCAGTTTGTCACTCGTCCTGTGCCAGCTGCTCTGGGCCTGCAGCTGCTCACTGTATAGCTTGCGTCCATCCCCAGGCTCTACGTCAAGGCCACTGTCTGCCAAGCTGTGGAGAAGGCTTCTACCCTGACCGTGGGATCTGTGAAGGTATGGGGGTGCATTGTCTTTCCTCATGGTCAAGCACAAGAGTGTAGGTTGGCTTTCCCATGCAAATATTGCTGTCCAGTACAACCTTTCCTCTCTGCTATCTTAAATGGCTACAAACACATTACAGCCTGTGCCATCTCTACCTGTCATCGTCTGCTTCCACAACCCAAAATTCAACCACTTGGTGACCCAAAATAGAAGAAATTCCAGAAATGTTTCCCAGGTGAGGTTTTGAATCCTTAGTGGAGCAGAGATCCACTATACACGTGGACAGGAGTGGGCTATATGCAAATGCCAGGCAAATTTATAAGAGAGACACCAACATCTACACATTTTGATAAATATGGAGATCCCAGAATCCAGTCCCCTGGAGGACATAGGGGTTTGGTCCTTTCAGCCTAATAGTTTTATAAAGGAATGATAATCTAAAAAAATACACATGTGCACACACACACACACACACACACACACACACACACACACACACGCTTGTCAAACCTGCTCAAACGTTCCTGAGTTTTCTTGCCACCCTTGCAGGGAATACCATTTCCTTTAACATACATTGATTTTTATCCGCCCTTTCTTTGCTTTCCTGGTATTGCTAATGTTTATAGACTTCATTTGCTTTTCCCTGAAGAACTTTTGTTAATGAATACTGCGAGCAGACTGAGAATCACTAGCAGTGCCTCTGGCTGAGTGAAATAGAAAATCTTAAATTGGTGTTTGCCAAAAGGCTCTGGGCTCCTTGGGAGGGCAGTAACATTTGTGCTTTTTGAACATAGAACATTGGGGGTGAGCCTTTAATTAAGTGAAACGAATTTATATTTATACCTTAGAAAGGTGAAAATAGCAGAAGGAAAAATTATAGCAAACAAACTTCATTAAGTATTTGAAAGTAAGCATTTAGAGAATCCTTTAAAGAATCAGTGATTTCGTTATATCGATATTTGGGCACAGGAGGTTTGCGTACAGTATTTGGCTTTGATTTTTAACACTCCAGGGAAAGCAAAGCCCGATTATAAACTGGGAAGTTTTGTTCACTCTCAAAGGAGGCCTCGTCCTTGTTTAGAAAGGCAGCCTTTCCCCCAGTAAATCCTAAAAAGACTGCGTTGCCCAGACCTTCCCACAGAGTATGATGGATGAACATAACGGTCAGTAACACAACGACCAGTTTTGCAAGACGTAGAGTAACAGCCTTCGTACAAATGCTTCTAAAAATCTTCAATAAAAACCGAGGGCATGGTGTTAAATGGTCATTCAGTGAATGTGCTTTCTCCAGAGAACCAAGCAAATATTGTCCAGTTTGCTGGGTTTTATTGTGCAGCTGCCTGACAGCCTTTCTAGGAGCTGAGAGCTGAGACGTTTTACCATCTTCACTATCCCCTCTCATGGCATTATCATCAGCTCTGTGCTCTGTTGGGGACACTGGGAAAATCCTCTTCTGAAAGGCTGTGCCTACTGAACTTTCTAAGTGCTTCTGACTTCACAGGGGACGTCCGTTGGTCGGCACACTTACTTGATCTTTGATTTGCTGTCTCCATTTTATTTCACTTTGCAGCCTGCCATGCCTCCTGCCACACGTGTGTGGGGCCCCAGCCCACTCACTGTACCCAGTGTAGGAAGCCAGAGGCAGGACTACGGGTGGAACAGCACACAGGGGAAAATGTCCCCTATGGCAAGTGTGTGTCCCAGTGTGGAACCCACTTTTACTTGGAGAGCACTGGACTGTGTGAAGGTAATGGTTGACAGACATGCTGGGTATATGTTCTTGCCTTTTAAAGTTCCTATGAGGTGGAACTACAGCCAGATAGACCTAGGGAGACCTTTGACTTCCTGTGAACAGGCTTCTAGATTTATTTTTTATTATTTATGGTAAATCAGGAAGTCAGCATGACCTCACTGATCTCCTTTGTCCTGTGAATCATAGATGATCTTCCAGAGCCTGAAGATCTAGCCAGAAATTCTTTCAGAGACCTGTGTAGGTAGCTAAGGAAGATTCTTCTCTAATTAATTAATTAATTAATTAACTATTAATTAATTAATGTTCTCATTGGCACTCAGATAGGAATTGTTCCCTTCAGGGAAAAATCTGCATGGTTGCCACGACTTTGAAGTTATTCATGTTATCACTATGTCATATTATCCATAGAGGGTTGATAGCTTGCTAAATGGTTCACCTCAGCAGCCAGGCCACCAACGAGAGCCTGAAGATGAAGGCTTGGCTTCTATACATGTGGGGCCCTTTCCCATCCTGAAAGAAGTGGGTGTGTTTATATAGAAATCAGATTAGGCTGCTGAAAATGATAATGTACTAACAGTGAATCTTGTCTTTAGTCTTGTGAAGGATGGTTCTGTTAGGAAAAATAGAAAAACAACTCCTTTCTCACCAAAACGCCAGAGATTTCATCATTTTGCTGTAATACTCTGCGTCTTTTGTTCTTTCCGTGGCTTTAAGGGTTTCTTTGTGTGATGGAACTGCAAGCACATTGCAGGTTTGACCTTGTTCCTATTAACTGACAATGGTTTCAACTTCAGATTCGAATGTAGACTTGGTGAAAATTGTAGGATGCAAGTTAGGGTCAACATTTCTGACATGGTACAGCACAGTTAGATGTATATGCACTCCAGATACCCAGAGACTTGTCTGCTCTCAGCACTGCATGCAGAGCATTAGAATTGTAATTGTCTTCCACACGAGCAATGTGCCAGGATGGTAGAAGCTTGAGAATATAAAGTTCCTGGAAAATTTGAAGTCCCTTTGCTTAACTAGTATAATGAGTGTTCCATATGCTCAGGTGTTCGGGTACATTATAGGGGTGAGCCCTTGCTTTAAGGAAGGTACAGAGTTTAGGGATTTACATGGGTGCAGAGACTTCACTGTTCTTCAGAGGTCTTGACTTCTACCCAAAGGTATATGAATATGCATAATACATATTCATGCATTGCCCAGTCTTTGTGGTCTCGAATCCATTACTCTGTTTCCACAATCATTTCTGATACTCTGAATTCTGATACCATCCCTGGGCACTTGCATCACAGCCTTCCCCGTGTGGCTTGGTTCCCTCTGGGTTCAATGATGGAGAATGATGCAGCTACTTTCTTAAGGACCTACTGAGTTTAGGGTTTAGGTGGAGAGACACTCTCTACTCTCATTAAATTTCTACTTGAACCTGTTCAGTGATTTTGGGGTTTACCAGATAAACTCCTGCTGAGTGACATACCTCCTGGGGACATCGGAACAAACACCTACTCCCCTGAGATGAGGAACTGATGACAAAGTGAAGATGCCAACGAGGTTCAAGCTGTTGATCCAGTGCATCTTACTTGGATTACTTGAAGGAGTCAGGGTGAGAGGTTAGGAATTACTCAATGGCAGCTGCATCTCCAAAAGCAGCCCTGCCCCTCCCCAGCATGAATGATGACTGGAACTCTGGAGTTCATGGCACTCCTTGTGGGCATCTTGACAGGTTGGAAAGACTCTGTCTTTTCCAGGCAGCTAACTAGTCTGCCCTGACCCAGTAGCTCAGAACTCCTACTCCTCTTCCAGGCAGCTCAAATGATCTGAGAGTATCTCTCAGCGGTTCTTACTGCTTATAGCATCCTGGACAGGGAAGGGCCTCTTTCAGATTCAGGGACTTCCTGAAGCTTCTGAGTGTTTACTTCCTGAGGTTTAAGGGGTTTCCTTTAGAACAACCTGAGTTTTCATGGGATTTCCCTGCAGGATGGAATGTCTCACCTCTCTTGACAATATCCGGTGTCTTACCTTGCTTCCCTCTGAGAAGGAACATATCAATTCAGAGGAAATTGCTATGCAAAAGCTTCCTCAAGGTTCCTGATTTTTCAGCAAGCTCCTGGAACCCTAAGAAACATTAAGTACAATGCATACCCCTGCTTGGTAGGAAAGGACAGAGGGAAAACAGAAGGAAACAATAGAAAGAGAAAACATGTATTCCTTCTTTCTTCTTCCTCTTGTTCTTTCTCCTTTCTCTCACAGCCTTCTGCTTCTCTTCCCCTCTCCAACCTATGGATGTGTTCTATGACGCATAAGGATCTGAGAAACTGGCCTCTGTGGTTCCAGACATGTCTCTGGGGACCCTATGCCCTGAGGTCTGAGTGGAAACTACCAAAGGAACAGACCTCAGGGAACATTGGTCTTCCCAAATGCAGGAGCTGTGTGAGGTTCTTAGCTTTCCTGGAGGTCCTACAAATGCTGGAGAAGCCCCAGTTTTCCCTGCACAGAGACAATGATTTGTTTTCCCATGGGACCTCTTATCCCAGGAGAAACTGGAACAGAAACATAAATTATCTTTCTAGTCTGTGCACAACTATCACTGTCTCATAGTTTTCATCCTAATTATTGAAAATAAAAGAATTTGGAATAAGTTCAAAAGAAGGAAGCAAAGCGATCAGCATTTTTGAGAGTTAAAATTTTAAGCAAACCAAAAGTTTATATTAAGTGATGTTATTTGGCTGGGAATATAATAATCACACCATGAGAAATTACTTATTTTGATCACTTCATCCTAACACCAGCCTTTGGGGACAGGTGGGACAGCTGTGTGATAGGAGAAGAAACCAAGGCTCACAGAAACTCAGGCTGGGACTTAACCCAGATTACACAGGCAGCATGGGGTCTGGATTGGTGGAGCCCAAGTCTGGGGACTCCAGTGTCTTTACTTGTAACCACCAGGACACTCATTCGGTCTCTAAGAGATACATCTCTCATTAGATGTGTGCAACTGCCAGGCCCCTTTCTATACAGAGCGATAGAAGCACAGCACATCAAGGTGATGGTTTTTCAGTATGAAAAGGCATCCTTGGAAAAGAGAAGGGGCCCAGAACCCCTGATGTTATATATGGGCATCTTTCAGAAAAGATTAGACTCTGATCCCTCTGGGATGCCTTAATTGTGGTCAGATATAAAAAGACTGCCATGACCTCTCGAGTCCCTGGCACCCCATGATTGTATGCTCGTTAACATAATATTATTAGGTATCCCACACACGTTGTCTGCTCACATTATGAGCAAATCCCTGTGCAATCTCCACCAGGTAGGCTGCCGTACTCAATTTGCATGTGATGAGAATGTGGCAGAAAGAGGTTAATTGAGTTGCCCAGCATTCCGCTGGGAAGCTGAGCGAGGCTCCCGTTGTTTCCAGCGTTACCTGAGTACCAAGTGAGCTGATTGATGTGTTTCCCATCATTCATCCTGCATCTTCGCAAACCTCTTTCTGCCCACAATCTGTTCCATTTTCATCACTGCTGAAGTGGTGTTTATAAAAGCAGGCGTGGGTACCCTGTGAGATTGGATGGATCTCTTCTTCGCACAGCTTCCCAGGTAGAGAGCCCCCTCCATCACAAGTGCTTGTCTCTCAAGGAGAGAGAAAGAACTGGTTTCTGAAACTCTCTCTCTTCTTCTTCCTTTCTTGGAGACTGAAGCATGGAGTGAATGGAATATTGCTGCAATTAATGAAAGAGAGAAACAGGAATTACACAAAGAAAGGAGTTACACAAAGGCTTCTGATGCATCAGGAGTCAATACAAAAGTTAATACAAAACTTTAAATTCTATGATGAGTCAGGAAGAGGTTACCTTCTGCAAGATGAAGCAACTGGGCTCAAGATCCTTGACTAAAATCCTAGTCTTGTTTTAGACTAGAAGACTGTATGTGTGTGTGTGTGTGTGTGTGTGTGTGTGTGTGTGTGTGTGTGTAATTAACCAGTAGTGAGCAAAGAAAACACTGCCTCTCAGAAGCACTCTTTCCTTATTCATTCCTTACACAACTCTTGACTGAATGCCTCTTTTGGGTGTCGGACAGTTCTAGACATCAGAGATGTCCTTGCCAACAAACCAAATCAAACACTGTGATTAGCAAAATATATTCTTGTGGGAGAAACATTGACTGACTGACTGACTGACTGAATGAATGAATGAATGAATGAATGAACGAACGAACGAACGAACGAATGAATGAATGAATTAGTGATGACAATAGCATTAAATTCTGTCATACACTTTTGGGTGATGATCCATGCTATGAATTTCATTGCAAAGCAATTACTGAGAAATGGGCTGAGGTGGCTCAACAGCAGGAGGGTTCTGAGGAGGTGGAGCTAACTACCTCCATGTGTTTGTCCTGGGTTTTGAGCTTATGCTCAACAGAGAGATGGACCTTTCTGAAGAGAGAACTTTAAATTGGGCTTCTTTGCCCTGTAGTCTGGGTGCTTCCAAGTTTGGGTAAGGAGGCCGGTGAAAAGGCTGTTACTAAATATCAATGCTGTTTTAGAAGCATTTGTAGTGGTCAACCAAATTTGAATTAATATCACCATTAAACATCTTCATTTAGGATTAGTGAAAAGAAGGATCCAGAGTTACCTCACCAACTCATCTGAGTTCACCAGCCTGACCAGACTGACATTTCTTAAGAGAGAGAAAGAAAATGGGGAATAGAAAGGAAACATCCATGTTCACGCTAGGATCCAGAGTTATCTCACCCATTCAACTGAGTGTTCACCAGCATGACCAGACTGACATTTCTTAAGAGAGAGAAAGAAAATGGGGAATAGAAAGGAAACACCCATGTTCACGCTCCCCAATAAAACTAAACAAAGTGCATATTAATGGACCCTCCAGTCAGCATCACTAAAGCATCTCTCTCTTTGGCACCTTTCCCACCATTTTCCCAGGCCTCTGTTAGTTCATCTGAGCACATGAGGGGGGTCTTGGGAGGAACCAGCTAACAGTTGAGCAGTCGTGGGTTGCAAGAGAAGATGTAATTTCCCAAGAATAAGTCCTTTCTTCCATCTGTGAATCTATTGTTCTTTGCATTTCAGTACAGCTGTACAGTTAAGGCCAGGTCCTCCAACTAATGACACAGCTCAGCCACCATTCTACAGCTTTGCCCATGGCGAGGACTGGCCGTGAGCATGGCCTTGGTAATGAGATCAGCCATGTAATTGCCCCCCCCCCGTAGGAGATTAACAACGCATTCTTCCGATTCCCACATGGTTCTGTAGAAGGATTAAGGTTGGCACTATTTTGAAGAAATTAGTGATTTTATTTTTATAAATGAACTTTGTTTCTAGGTTGTCTAACTTGTCTCAGATGAGACACTTTTTAGGGCCCTTAAGTTCTAAGTGTCCCTCCCCTGTCCCTGCACTGAGTGACTGGGCTCTATGCCCATGTTGGTGATGGGGTTTTCAGCCTCTGCAGCTTTGAAAACTTTCTTCTCCAGTCTCTAACTTAGCTCAGCTTCTCCAGCTAAGTCCTACCTACTACCTGCTGAAAAACTGCACTTACCAGATTTTAGTCTAGTCTTATTTTTTTCAAGATGAATTCATTAGTTATTCTGGTTTATTAATTAACTTGTTTTAGGTGAACGGGAAGAAATGCAGTATTTCATGTGTATTTTGATCTGTTTTGTCGCTGCTAAGAGTCACCAAGAGCCTCTAGGCAGAGTTTTAATTAAAGAAAGAAATGGGCAGGAATCTGCCTGCACCACTCACGAACCTGTGCCTGTTTATGAAGTTGGAATCCCTTTACAGTAATTGAATAAAGCATATGGAATCATATTAAACAATTATCTTTAATATGGTCCCCAAGGTGCTGACAGAGCTACACAAACGCATGCCTTCTGGTAACATTCAGCCCCGTTCACTTTCCCCTTCTTCCTTTTTAGAGCCAGGGCATGCCAGGCTTGGAGATGGGAGGATGAAAAGGATGTAGACCAGACCTTAAGGCAAGCCTGCTCAATTAGGAGAGACCGATGTCTGAGCAAGTAAATTAACAGTACATGGCGTGTGCTGGGGCACAAGAAGGCACAGGGTGAAGAAATGACAGGAAAGAGGCTGGCTCTTTAGAAGAGACTACAGCCAGGACAGGTAGAAGAAAAACTTTGAAGGATTAGTGGGTACTCATCAGGTGGGAAAGGGCACTGAAGGGCAAGCGAACAGTGAACCCCAAACCTGTCATGTCTTGAGTAAGTCCTACCATGAAAGACCCAAGAGGGGAGCCGGGAGGGCGATGCTATGCGGAGAGAGGTAGCGAGGATCTCATTGCACAGGGTTCTACATTACCAAAGAGGCTGCAGTTAACACTTTTGTGGTTGGCCAGCTGTTAAAAGACCCAGGATATGGGAGATAATTTCCTCACTTTCCACTTTGTTAGTATTTTTCTGCCGTTTTTCTGGATGATAAATAGGGGAAGGAAAATGGGCTGGTTCTTAGGCTGGGCCACTAGTCCTTGTCACACATGGTGTCTGCAAGGTCCTCACAAAGGGGCTCTGGGAATGGAAGTTCGGGTGGACTTCACAGAGATGTAGCAAGTGAAGGCTGCAGAAAGAGAAATCTTGGGCATTCCGTGTTCATATGTGAACGCTGGAACGTGTGGGCAGTTGGGAGAGTGGTAATGCATAGCAGACATCCAGCAGAGGTGTCACATGGCATGAGACTGGCGGCTGGCAACCAAGGCACACAGTTCCCAGCACCTGCCATCTGCCATGATTGACATTAAAAATAACTAAGGTGGATAGGCAAACAGTGCATGTTTTCTCTTATAAAGGAACAGAGGTGTGTGTGTGTGTGTGTGTGTGTGTGTGTGTGTGTGTGTGTGTGTGTGTAAGAGGCAGAGAGGGAGAGTACAATGGGGTCTGTTGGTAGAGAATGAGTTTGGTACAAGGGAAGGGGTAGTGGGAGAGGCTACTGGGAGAGATGTATGAGCAAAATATATTAACATTATATGTTTTAGTGAAACACATTATTTTAAATACCAGTTATATTTCTTTAAAAGAAAAAATGAGAGAGTATGTTAAGGCTAAGAAAAGTCATTTTTAAAGAAAGCAGAGGACCAGGTGTATTTGCAGAGGAGGGATATGAGCTCCCCATGAAAGGCCATGCAAAGATCTCCTGGAGGCAGTGGATTTATTGGAGAACACAAAGGCCAGTGCTGTCCTCATAAATTCTGGACTCAGCAGCCCAGAGGTCAGGAAAGCTGTGCGTAAGTCTACCAGAGCAAGAGGAGGGGGAGCAGAGGGTGGAACGTGGCGCCAGAGTCGATGTTTATGCAGAAAACCAAGGAAGGCTAAAGAAATGATCAGAGAAAATGACAAACTGAATGTCATACCAATGTCTCCATCCGTCTGTCCGTCCTTCACACTCCTGCTGCCCACTCACTCAGTCTGTAGGGTATCACTAATGGGACATAGGACATGTCAAGAGCAAGCTGCTCAGACGGATGTACAGGAAGCAGAGATGACAATGGCTTAGGACCTTCACCCTTGAAGGGATTCCAGTCTGGCTTGGGAGGGGTCCCAAACGAATCGGGGAGGATAAATCGTTAAACAGAGGTGGGGGGAAGAAAGAAACTGAGTTTGAACTAAATGTGTGTTCGCATTTCCATCCTATTTTGGTGTTCCTATGGCTTATTCTGGAGAATTTTTGACATCTCCATCCTATTTTGCAAGGTGTCTACGTCAAAATGTGCTTTTGGCATAGCCATCCAGAAACTCTAACATGGTGTGAGATCTGGGATGCAGAACCACGTTTTTTTGTTTGTTTGTTTTTAATAATTAGAAAGTATTCATCCATTATATGGAGAGAGTCTAAATTGGATGTCTCCATTGGGCTCCTACTCTTGGAGCTTGGGGAATCCCACTGAAGAAGGGGTGCAAAACTGTAGGGGTCAGAGGGGAAGGAGGATACCAGGGGAACACAGCTTGCTGATTCAACTAAGTAGGGCACATGTGCGCTTACAGAGACGGAAGTGGCGGGCAGTGGCCCTCCATGGGTCTGTACCCAGTCCTCTGCATATTGGTTGTGACTATTAGCTTGGTGGTTTTGTGGAACTCCTAACTGTGGGGGCAGATGTGTCTCTCATTCTTTGGCCTGCTCCTGGGACTGTTTCTCTCCTAATGGGTCCAGCTTCTGTGTCATGACTTTTGCCTTGCCTTATTGCATTTTGTTTTGACGTTTTTGCTTTTGGTCTCTTGGAAGCCTACTCTTTTCTGATAGGAGATGGTGGGGAGAAGATCCAGTGGAAAGGGGAGGTGGGTCATGGGTTGGGGGGACTGGGAGGAATGGATGGAGACGGAAACTGTGGTTGGGATGCATTGCATGAGACAGGAATCTGTTTTCAACTTAAAAATGTCAGATACATTAATTAAAACCTAAAATGAAGAAAGGGGGGGCAAAGAAAAGAACAGCCTAAAACAAAATCAGAAAGCAGGATGAGTGACTGCTCTCAGTGGCTCTAATGTAGCTGCCACCGTCAGGCTGGCTGGACTTTACAGCCAGCTAAAGACTCCTTTAGCGCTGGCTCTTTCGGAGATTGTGCGGTTCAGTTAGACCTTTTCAGATATATACTTAGTCATCAACTGGAAAGTAGATCTCTAAAAATGTTGTATTAGTGAAGGAATTATTCATAGAGCTTTCAAATGCCTTCCAGATAGGCCCAGTGATGGAGTAAGTCTTCCTTGAAGGAGCTGAGATTTCTGATGGAATTCCTGCTAGGAAATAGCTGCAGCAGAGTGATCACTCCTAATAAAAGTCACTGGAGTAATGTAGACATTTTCCCAAACCAGCACAAAATTGAAGTTTCATGAGATCATTTTTTTTTTTAGAGATCTAAATGCTTTTTCTAATAAAAAGAGGATTGTAGAGACAGACTCAGGGAGTCTGTATGCAACACTGTCCTTTTTCCTGCGACTTGCTCCTGGTCAGTGGCTGTCTTTCTCAAATCTACTGGGAAGCAAAGGCCTTAGTCTTGAACTTCTGGGCCTACTAACCTTCCCCCTTGCTCATCTGGGCTTTCCTGTTTTGTATAAAATAATAACCTCCATTCACAGTAAGCCAGGCTGCCACACTGACTTTGTGACCAAATAGAATCAAATAACTCAGGTTTATGCTCATAGTGTGTTAACTTACCTTGTCCCAGTTTTCAATTCTACAGTGATACATTCCGGTTCCTATTTATTAAGGCTGTGTAACAGGAAGACCTGGGGATTGTAATAGTCTAAAAAAAAATGTAATGTAAGCGTATCAGTGCTCTCATAGGTGTATTTATTTAGGCCTATAGAAAACACCGTGCTGTTTCAGATTGCTTCCCCCAGTCATTCTGGGGAAACACAAAGCTTTCAGTTGACAGTATGATTTAGCCCAGGTTTTAAAAATATTGCCACCTGAAATTCCATTTTGCTCTGTTTCATTTTGTGCTTGGAGACCTAATTTGTGTGTGTGTGTGTGTGTGTGTGTGTGTGTGTGTGTACAGATATGCACATACCATATACACATGTTGGGAGTGTACACATATGTGTAAGTTCTCCCAGAGACCAGAGGAGGATGTTGGACATTCTGTTCTATCACTCTCTGCCTTATTTCTTGAGGCATGACCTCTTATTGCACCTGGAGCTAGGCTGGTGACCAGCGAGCCCAGCCCAGTGTTCCCTCTGCCTCTGATCTCTAAAGCGCATGGAGCATAGGGGACATGGCCATCCTTTCACATGGTTGCTATGGATTTGAACTCAGGTTCTCAAGTTTGCATATCAACTGCATTTACCTGTTGAGCCATCTCCAGATTCTTTACGTTACTTACCGCCTTCTCCTTTTAAGGGTTCTGACACTACTTTGGAATGAAGTTCTCTTGTCTATTGTATTATATTAAAGCCATTGACAAAGCAGTGGGGAAAATGTATTTATCAAGCCAGGACTCGGCCTGTGAGCCTGGGCATTGACTTCCGTTTGCTCGGTAGCAGGGGCATGGAACCTCTGACACATCAGGCTAACTTTCGGATGCTGGATGCTAGGACTGGGATCAACAACCAGACATCAGCTGATGTGAGAGCATTTTCATGCTTTCAATAGTCCATCCTGTAGGACTTGGCTGTCTTCACTGAATAGCAGCTTCTCCTACAGCAAAGACTATTTGCTATGCTATATTAGGGGCTGATAGAAGCAGACATCTTGACGGTGTAAAATTACCCTTGGTTCTGCCAAGTCTGCAGAACCTGTAAACCTTCTGGATGTTTGAAAGAGTCAAGAGAGACAGAGATGAAGCATTTTTACAGTCTGGGGTCATCTAGATGGGCAGGATCCTGATCTGAGCCCTCCTTAGAACAAACGTGAATTAATGGAAGAACGGTAAAGGTGTTAGAGGTTTGGGTTCTGGTGAGTTGGCATATGAAATGCATACTCCCAAGCTAATTGCTTACTATCTTCAGGATTATAACCTTGGGAGGAGTCGTTTTTGCAGAATAAGCATTTTCTAACTGCCAAAGAATCAGAAATAGGGAAAATAAAAACACATAATTAAGGCTCTCAGCAGCCACGGGAGCCTCCCTTTGCAGCCTGGGGTTGGTTCTACCTGCATGCCTTTACTCAGGCGTGCCCAGGATCACCACTTAGCAGTGCAGAAGCTAATTGCAGTGTGAGTCAGTATGAAGCATTGGGTTCCTTAAGGGAGAAACGGCATGTGCTTAGGTTTAAGTATGGGTGCAGAGAGAGTCGGGGCGAACAGGGACAGGTGTGTGGGGAAGAGGAGGCATCCAAGTTTTAAAACTAGTCCTACATATGATTATGTCGCTTTTGAAGTTATTTCTCTCAAAGGGTGTGATTTTACAGCCAGATTTAAAGATGAAGCAATGTTTTAAACTTTAGTGAAAATAAATATGAGCTGTTTTACTCTTGTGATGTAAATTCCAATGTATTTTACTGGAAATATTGTTCAAGGTTAAGGATGGAGAAGGAAGGAAGGGAGGGAGGGAAGGGGGAGGGAGGGA
>NC_034602.1:85127163-85132388 GCF_900095145.1 Mus pahari
GAAGGAAAGAAGGAAGGGAGGGAGGGAGGGAGGGAGGGAGGGGGGAAGGGAGGGAGATGGAGGAAGAAAGAGGAGGGAAGGAGGAAGAAAGGAGGGATGAAGGAAGGAAAGAAGGAAGAGACAGGAAGAGAGGGAGGGAGGAAGAAAGGAAGAGAAGGAGGGATGGAGGAAGGGTTGGAAGAAAGAAGGAAGAAAAGGTTAAACTGGAAGGTCTCACATGTACAGCCTTTACCACTGGTTCATCTGCTGTTCCAACTTTTGACTGAGATATTTCTCCAAACAGGGATTATTGTCTCTATGCAGGCAACTTTCACAGTGAAGTTTTCCCTTTTCTTTTTCCTTTTTTAAAAAGACAGTTTAAAAAAACAATAAGGGGTTCATCCTTGAGATTCTCTATCAGTGGATGTGGCCCTGCGAAATGCACCCTCTTTGTGTCATCGCGATGTTGTCTCTTGTTTGTGTCCCTTGATGTTTTTTGTTCAGGTCTTATTTAGGCAGCCATGCTGTTGAGGTATCTCCTTGTAGCTTCCCTGCTATTTCTAGGAACCATAAACTCAGCAGATTTCCTGGTCCTCTGGCTCCTGAAGACTGCCTGCCTCATTTCTGCAATATTCACTGAGCCTTCTGTACAAGAGTTGTGTTCTAGATACATCTACTGGGGCTGGATATCCCATGAGCAGCTTTTCTCTGCAATTTTGACCAGTTGTGGTTTTCTGAAATGGTCTCCATCTGCTGCAAAGAGAAACTTCTTTGATGAGGGTTGAGAGCTACACTTATCTGGGAATATCAGGATGAATATTTAGAATGCAGTTAAGAGTTACGTTTATGTACTGAACTGGCAGTGGCAGTAGGTCTCCCTCAAACGTTTATAGCCTCACTAGCCTGTGGTAGGTTTCCAGGATGAGGCAGGATTTCCTACCTGCTGAATGAGCCTTAAGTCCCATCAGACAGCTGCTGGTTACCACAGAGATGAGAGTGACATTATTACACCCCGAGGGATAACTTGTCATGCTGGTCCTTGTTATTGCTCATAGTCTGAGTAGGACTACTGGTTGCTTCCCTCCCATTGCAGCTTGGGTAGCACCTTCTAAAATTGCAAAAGCTATTCCTTGGGGAGAATATCAGTGACCCTTAAAGGTCTGGTGAATGCCAGCTGAGGTGGGGTTTTTTTTTTTATTTGTTCCTTTTATTTTTATCACTCATCTGGAAATGTGTAACACTGCTTCTGTTCATTACAGCTGAGGTTTATAAGGACCATACTGTGTATCTAGAGATTTTGCGTGTATCTTGTCCTATTGCAGCACTGAATTCCCACTTTATAGATAAGGAAGCAAAAACCTCAAGGTGTCTCTGATTTAGGCAAGGTCACCGAGCTGCTCAACAGTGCTCTCATGTCCTATGCTAGACTTTACCCCCAACCCACACAAGCATGTCCAGTTCCTTGCCTGTGTTACGACTGATTTTATATTGTTCCAAATGTTGGCAAACTCTTTCTGTTCTGTGTATACTCAGGGTCCATCTTACAATGGACATCACGTGAGCAAAAGTTCCCCTGACCCCCCCCCCCCTTTTCTTTGAGCAGTCTGAAGAGCAGGCTGGTTTCCAGAGTGACAGCTATCCCAAGGAGAGGAAAGCTGTTTGTAGTTTCTGGTTCTCTTGACCTCCTTCAGCTTGGGAAAGAAATAAACGACTGTAATGGTTGACTGTGGGCATTTGTGTTTGACCCTATAGGAGAGTGCCTTTAGGGAAAAGCATGTACAATATGTCCTGGTCTTAGAGAAGTCAAGTGAATAGACAGAGAGTACTTCAATGGGGATGTAAGAGGAAGACAACTACTGTTCTCACGTGCAGCTGTCCTCCTAAGTTCCTCTGCTGTCCTTCCCAGCTTGCCACGCATCCTGCCTCACGTGTGAAGGAAAGAGCCCTCACAACTGCACAGGCTGTGAGTCCACCCACGCGCTACTGGCTGGGCGCTGCGTCTCCCGGTGTCCCGAGACCCACTTTAGCCTGGAAGGTACTTGTACAGGTGAGTGTGTGACCTGCTGGGGCAGAGTTTCTGTTCTCACCTTTGCTCTTCCTGATGTGACAAGACATGTTGATTAAAGGCACCATCCTGCTAGTGATGGGACTGGGATCAAAATCCTATTCTCACACTCAACAGTTTAAAGGTGGAAAAAAAAAAAAAACAGGGAGAATTATTCTTCCAATGAGGAAGCAGAGTTAGTGTGAAATTTTTACATAGCTGTGCGTTGCAGACTATAATAGTTCAATAAATTCACTTTTGCTAGGTTTCTCTTGTCTGGGAGACAATCACGTCAATAGATGTCTTCTCTCATAGGGTAAATAAAACATTTACATTGTATAAGATGCGGAATTTAGTTCAACATAACTCTGTTACTATGGCCCTATTGAAAGTTAAGGTGGACTTTTTAATAGTTATCTCAGGAGTCTGTGCTCAGTGTACCAGATCTAAAAGTTCAGAATATGAAAGAAAAATTGAGAGTGGGGATTCCACAGCTCAAAAGCAGTCACTCTGTTAACATGGCAAAATGGTCCTTTGAGGTATCTTTTATCTCTGCTGTCTAGTAACAGAGAACAAATTAGAGTTGTGCCTTTTTATATTGTCTCCAAATACTGTCCTCTGTAAGTGCCCATGTTATGAAGAATCACAGTGAGCATGTTTTTCGTGCCCTTCTGCTCTGAACATTAAGCTGTTTATGTGTGTGTGTGTGTGCGTACACACACACATACATACACATACTTATGTGTGTATATATATATATATATATATATATATATATATATATATGTATATATGTGTGTGTATATATATGTGTGTGTGTGTGTGTGTGTGTGCAGTGATGATTTGGGAGATCAAGGATCCTCGCCTGCCCCTGTTTTATGAAGCTAATTCTCATGCCTCATCGAACTTCCTCACAGTATGGCAGTATCATTTAGTTATCCTTCATCCAAGCCAGTTAGTTGTCTTTCCTTGGGAATATCCCACGAGTCCTAAAGAGAACCTACAAGGTTCTTGGGAGTCTCACTGCCTTCTCTGTTACTTAAAGCAGGGGAGCTCAGTTTGAGGGGGTGAGGTCTCAGAAACAGGATGGCTTGCTGGTGGTGACTTGGGGACCAGCTTTGGTGGTGTGCTGGGAGGGGCAGACACAAGATACAATTGGTGACAGTTCCCAGCCTCACTTCCCTTGGCACCAGCAGGAAACACACACACACACACACACACACACACACACACACACACACACACACACACACACACAAAGAGAGAGAGAGAGAAATAATGTCTTAAGTTCCTCCTTTGACATGTCTTCCCAATTTAAGAGCACCTCTCCATTCCATAACAGACATTTCTGAAATTACAAGTTTAGATTAGTAAAGCACTTCATTGGAATTGGCGAAATAGTAAAACGCAAGCACCTTATGGTGGTGCTGTTCATTATATCTGCAGGGTGGAAAAGACAAATACATTCTCTCAGAAGTCTATTTTTGTTTCCAAAAATAGACATTTGAGGCTAGTTGATAGGGGAAAAAAACTCGTAACAGAATCATAGCCCGTGTATTTCAGGAGTTATAAAATGTGTAATAAACTTAGAAATATTTTAAATTATCCCATTTTACTGAATGGGTGTTTTGTCTGTGTACCAAGTGTGTGCCTAGTGCCCAGAAGAGGGCGTCACATCCCCTGAGACTGGAGTTACAGACTGCAGTGAGCTGCTGTGTGGGTGCTAGGAATCAAACTCTGGACCTCTGGAAGAGAAGCCAGTGCTCTGAGCCACTGAGCCATCTCTCCATCCCAATAATTTTTTTTTTTTTTTAAATGAGCATGTATTAGATTCTTTTGGCCTGAACTACAAAGAGGATATGTAGAGTTAATTTAAATATAGAGGACTGGATATCGATGTTATTTTCATTCTGGAAATTTCTTCTTTTCCACAAATACCTTTTAATCTCAGGCCCCTGGGGGCTATACTTTAAAACGCCCGCCCATCAACTCTGCAGGGTAACTGCTTGCTTTGTCCTCCCAGTGCCTTTGAAGAAGCCCTCTAGCTTGAGAAGCCTTTATCTAGGCCCCTGTGGCTCCTGTGTGTAAACTATTTAAAGGAGACTCTCCATAGCTCCCCATCTTCCCTGTCAGTAGATAGATGGCCCCACCAGAAGCAGGGCACGTGGGTTACTGCAGACATTCCAGAAAGCAGGCAGAGCTGGGTGGTAGAATTATCCTGGGAATGCTAGCTAGCATCTTCTGGCTGGTTCTCAAATGGAGTCTCAGGAATGCAGACTGATCTAGTGCCTCTAATCAGCAGTTTGTTTTCTTGCCCCTACACCCTTTTTAAAAAATATCTTACCTCCCCACTGGCCTCTTGCCAGAAGGGAGTGGCACTTGGCTTGAGTTGGAGTCCCTGTCTTTGCTCTCTGCCCTGTTCCAAGAGGGAGTGGATTGGTGTCAGCAAGCTCTATATAACACCTGTACTCCCCACCCTGTGCCTCCTCCCTCCCTCATCCCCCTTCCATCATTCCCCACCACTCCACCCCACCCCCACCATTCCTCTCCTGACACCAGACAGGCTTAGATCTTCTTCCTGGCTAGGAACACATAGCTCTCCAGCCACCCGCCTTGGCAGCCTGGGTCAGTTGCAGCCAAGACCTGCCTGGTGTCTTCCCTGTCTGGATCTTTATTGCATGTTGCTTACAGAGGCTCTCCTGGCTTCTCACACTGCTGTACCTCTCTTTTAATTGGGTGGTTTTTCTGAGGAAGACATAACTTTGCCATAATTTTGTCTAAGGCTTTGAACTTCAGATGCAGCCCCTGATAACCTCCTGAAGGACGACTGTCTTTCTGCTCTCTGTATTTAATTAAGTATTGCTGATTAAAGTGATAAAAGGGATCCAAGATGAGGCCTGGAGGTAGCGGCTGCTTGGCAACTCCCTCTGGTGGGGATGCTCAGCCTCCTGTGCCATGTATGGTTCTCTGCTTGTCTGCCAGAAGTTTCTGAAAAGCAAAACTTCTCATCTTCTCTTTGCTCCCTGCCTCTCTCCCTATCTTTGCCCCTTTCTGTCTGTCAGTGTTTCTCTGTCGCTCTGTCTCTTTCCACCTGTCTGTCTGTCTGTCTGTCTGTCTGTCTGTCTGTCTGTCTGTCTGTCTCTGTCTGTCTCTGTCTCTGTCAGTTTCTTTGTCTCTCTCCCTCTCCCTCTCCCTCTCCCTC
>NC_034602.1:85132393-85135525 GCF_900095145.1 Mus pahari
CCCTCACCCTCACCCTCACCCTCACCCTCACCCTCACCCTCACCCTCACCCTGGCCTTCTCTCTCTCAATTTGGAATAGGATATACTTGCCAAGCTTGGCTTTGAACTTCCTACTCACGTACATGGGGATGCCCCTCTGCAATGGTTCAAATTTTTACAGCTCTAAATTCTCTGTTATGTCTGTAGACAATATTCTTTTGTTTATTCCAGAAATGCAGTCTCTGGGTCCAGTCTAGACACATGGCAGGTGTGCTGAGGAGTCTTTAGCAGGTCACCCAGAAGTAGAGATTTGTGGGGAACACTGAATGACACATGCATTTGCATACAGAACTGCTGATTCTAGTCCTGGCTTTTGTCCCTCCCCACAGAATGTCACCCGTCCTGCAAGCAGTGCCATGGGCCCCTGGAATCAGACTGTGTCTCCTGTCACCCTCACCTTACTCTCGCCAGCGGACACTGTAAGACCAGCTGCAAGGACGAGCAATTCCTGAACCTTGTCGGGTACTGTACTGGTAAGTGGTGCATCTTCGTGCTCCTAAGGAGTTATGGGGCAGCTCCTGGAGTCTTCACACCAGGCAAAAGGGTGCTGGTGCTGGACCATTTGGCTCAGACTGCAAACACTTTTTTTCCAGTAGGTATTTGTCTCTTGTCCAGGAACTAATTTCATTCACAATGTTCCCTCAAACAGTTGATAAACGGGGAGTTGAATGTAACTGGTTTTGCTTGTTTTTGTTTGTTTGTTTGTTTGTTTTAAAATGAGATAGGGTCCCATTTAGCCCAGTTCATTACTTTTCTTATTGCTGTGATAAAATACAAAAGAGACTTAATAAAGGAAGTGTATTTTGACTCACAGTTTGAGGCACAGCCCATCATAAACACTAAAGTATGGTGCAGGAGTTTGCCAGAGCCTGTAGGTCACAAGGGTATGTCTTCCTGACTTATTCAATATTCCTTGAAAACACCTTCATAGAAACTTCTAGAAATGTGTTTCCATAGTGACTCAGTCGAATTAGTAATGAAGATTAATCTTCACACACAGACTAGGATCAACTTCTGAGGATGGCCTTGATCTCATGATCTTCCTGTTCCCACCTCCCAAAGGCGAGGATTACAGATGTGTGCCACCAGATGCAAATTTAATAACATTCTTATAAGTCCTGGAAGAAAATTAGAATCTCATATTAATGAAGAATGAAGTAATGATTAGAGACCTTTCATCTACATTTTAGGATAACAAAACTGCATTTTCAGGATCTTTGTTTGCCCCCTGCTCTTTGATGGGACCCTTTGCCCAGGCACAGAATTTTAGGGAGATTAAGCCAAAAGTAGAGAAGTTTCCTTGGGAGATGATTTTTTTTCCCTTCCTTATTTTAGAATCCAAAAAGGTGATGGTGGTGGTGAGGGGAGACAGAAAGGGGGGGGGGCATAGGAAGGACTTGAAATGTCAGCAACATTGGAATCGTACATTATCTATGACCTGGACTTTCACATAACAACATCAAAATGTCTATTTTTGAATCCACTAATGTCCAGCAGGCAAGATAACATGGGGACAGCACCACTCATTGTCATTTTGTTTAATTTGGGGACATAGTAAGTCATCATCTATGTTCTCGATGTATCTGGTTGGCACCAGTGTCTTGCCAGAGGCATGCTTTCTTCTGTAGACAATCATAAGGTTAGATATTTGACATTAGGCTCTGCCGTATAAAAAGACCGAAAACTCCCAAGTGCAGGCTTCACTGGAATAATGATTATTTCAGAGAAAACTCTGAGTCACAGAAACTGAGCTGAAATTCAGCGTCGAGGTTTGAGTCTAGTCAGAGGGCTGGCTGGAGTACAGTTCGGTGGTAAAGCCCTTGTCTAGCATGTACAAGACACTACACTCCATCCAAACCCACAGAGAAACACAAACTGTGTCACGTGTAGGGTCAATGGGAAGGTCCTTGTCTAGCATGCACAAGACACTACGCTCCAACCAAACTCACAGAGAAACAAACTGTACCTGATATAGGATGCAGTGTATGGCTGGCACTCCCAGTTGCAGTCAGGGTTGTCTCAGGAGGGAGATGAACATCAGTGTCTCCTCCCAGAGCGATGTCTGTGGACTGCAGGTGTTGACTGTTACAGCCTGGAAGTCTGAATTTAACTGCTCAGCCTGACTTTAAGGTGTGTAAGCTGCTTCCATGAAAGCTAAGAGGCCCCTGATACATGCATTAATTGGCTTTGTGGAATTGCAGTAGCTCAGATGCCGCTAACACATACAAATATGTAGTTCCTTTAGCTCAGAATTCTGAAGGGTCAAGTCCCTATCATTAAATTTAGCTCATTCTGGTAGGGGCCCCCTCTCTTACCTGTGTCACGTCGTGAAAGAAACAAACCTGAATGAAAAAGCCCATGTTACAGAACAGGAAGTCAAAAGGAGAGAGAGAGAGTCTTGTGGTTCTGCTGGCATGTCACTGGTGACAGAGTGAACTGTGGACAGGCTTCCACTATCATGACCCTGGGGTCTGAGCCCTTACCATCCAAGCCATACTGAGAGCATGCAGTAAAACTATTAGTGTGTCTTTACTGCGTTGCTATTATGAGGAAGCAGGGAGACATTTCAGGCTACTTAGGGGGATGAACTGATGACACAGTTAACAAATGGTATAAATAGATGTGTGTGCTGAAATACCTACAGGTCATATGGACTGTACACATCCGGTGGGGGCTGAGGGGAAGAACAAGATCACAAGGTTTCACAGAGCGGGGGAAACCTAGTTTGCTTTCTGTGGATCAGCAAGGATTGAGTTAGAGGAAGGGGTTTGTGGTTCTATCAAAAGGCAAACCTGGAAAGCAGAGAGTATGGGTCATATGTGGGCAATGAGTCATCCAATAAGCGTAGAAAACAGGGCTGGCACTGTAGTACAGTACAGGAACAAGTTGGAAAATTTTAGCTTGGAACCAGGTCTGCTACATGGGCAGCTAGAGACATGAGCTCTGGGGGTGCTAGTTAGTTCATATTGTTGTTCCACCTACAGGGTTGCAGCCCTCTTCAGCTCCTTGGGTACTTTCTCTAGCTCCTCCATTGGGGGCCCTGTGTTCCATCCAATAGCTGACTGTGAGCATCCACTTCTGTGTTTGCCAGGC
>NC_034602.1:85136532-85148678 GCF_900095145.1 Mus pahari
CCCTGTGCCCATATCTTCGAGGTTTCCCCCCACTTTCTCCTCTATAAGTTTCAGTGTCTCTGGTTTTATGTGGAGCTCCTTGATCCACTTAGNCNTGACCTTAGTACAAGGAGATAAAAATGGATCAATTCTCATTCTTCTACATGATAACAGCCAGTTGTGCCAGCACCATTTGTTGAAAATGCTGGTTTTTTTTCCCCACTGGATGGTTTTAGCTCCCTTGTCAAAGATCAAGTGACCATAGATGTGTGGGTTCACTTCTGGGTTCTCAATTCTATTCCATTGAACCAGAATATCGAAAGCCTGGTGTTGCAGCTAAAAATTGCGGCTGGATCTCGGGCCCTGTGAGAGTCTGGAGGAGAGCTGTGTCTTGGCTAAAGGTATATTGTGTATGGTCTACAAGCAGTGGGAGATTGTCTAGGGTGCAGAGGGACAAGCTTAGGGAGAATATTAGAGGTAGATATACCTATCGTGGTAGGTCTTTCATTCCAGTCTGTTGTCCTTGTGGATCCTAAAACTTTTATCCTATGATGTATTTTATAAATAAATGTTTATATAAGGAGATTGGAATGGTTTAATAGTTAATGAGCTCTCTTCTATCCAAAGTTCAGAACACTCTTGGATAATAAATTAGGTGATTAGGAACTGCATTAATTTTTTAAGGCCAATAAGAACCATTAGAATAGAGAATCATTGGACTTGACTCAATGACTTTGGAAGACCCCAGTCTCAGAAGAACAGGCCTCATGAGATTATTCTTATTCATGATTTTAAATCAAGTAGTCATCGCCCATTGCTCAGAAATAATTCTCACATAGGGACTGGAATAAGTATATTTCAAATAGAAAAACAAGAGAAAAATGTGTCAATGTAGAATTTTACTTTGCCACTAAATGTATGACTTTCTAACCGCCTCCCCTTAGTGTGTTACAAATTCTTCTATTTGCTATTTCACCAAGTGTTTAGTAAACCCATGTTCCTTGCCAGGCTGGCCATGTGAAGGCTTTGAGGATAGAAATGAAGGATGAAGATGGATTACTTACATCTAAGAAATATAGCTTAGTGAAGGGTGCTACATTAGTTTGCCAAGGCTACCATAATAAAATATCAGAGCCTGGGAGACTTGAACAACAGAAATGGATTTTCTCACTGCTGTGGAAGTCCTATGTCCAAGATTAAGGTTCCATAGGATGGGGTTCCATGGAGCTTCTCCTTCCTGTGAGATGCCTGCCCTCTTGAGACCATCTTCTCTACAGGATAGGGGACAGGGAGGTATCCAAGACTAGCTTGGAAATCTTGATTATTTTCCTGCCTCAACCCCTTGAGTGCTGGAATTACAAGCATGGTCTGAAAGATTTTAAGCAGAAAGTGTCATGGTTGCCTTTCTGTGAAGAGAAAGATGACAGAAAATGGCTTGGAAGAACTTGATATGAGGGCAGAAAGACCAATATTAGATAATTTCACAAACCTAGATAAGCTCTCAAGCCAATGGTGATGGGGAGGGACTTGAACTCATGGGATGTGAATGATACATTAGATAGTTCTAAGGTGTTTGCTGTTAGTCAACAAAAAATGATCCAAGAGGGACAATTTCATGTGGTTTAATTTAATAGGGCAGCGGAAATAATTGTTCTCTTGCCATTGTGGTGAGAGAGTGCGAGATTCACATGGTGACCAGATTTCAGGTCAGGATAGGAATATGTGTAAGAGACATTGAAGATGACTCTTGCATGTGGACACGGTAGGCTTGGGGTGATAGTGGACATCAGGTGTTGTCCTGGAAAAGGCTAACAGGATATGTAAATGCTACCAGCACATTTCCTGCTTATGATTATCCTGAACTGAAGGCCCTAGGACTTTATTTTTTACATTGAAATGTTGCTTTAGCTCATATTGAATAATGGAATTTTTCAAGTACTTTGTTCTGAAGGCAGGAAAGTGGTAAGGAGCCATGTGGTATCACACCAAACAGGCTGACATATACTCCTACTATATGAAGTGTCTTTGGAAGTATCCTTGGGGGCCCCAAAGAGAAGGACCCTCTCTGCCCTCCCTGGTATGTGAACACCTTGCAGGGGGCCCGGACTTACTCATGGAATTTTTTTCTCTTATCTGAGCTGTGCCCAAGATCATCACCCAAGGCCTCTAAATTGCACTTAGCTGTTCAAAAAGAAAATTCCACTTAATCTATCACACAGACAAGAATAAACACATCCCGGGAACAGGTCCAATCACCTCACTGTGTTCTCACTTATGGAGATGTCATCTGTGGGGGATTCCCCCTCCCAGTCTGTCAAAGCAAATAGGTAGTTGGGAGATTTAGGCCAGGCCTGAAGGTTTTCAGCAAAGGCAGATGGAGTGGGCTGAGAAGCAGAAGCTCCTCAGCCGCTTGTTAGAGACATGGCAGCATGCTATGGAAAATCAAGGGTTTCTTCGTAGACTTTTTTTCCCCCTGCATATCTCAACCTTATCAAAACTTTCCAAAGCCCGAGGTGCTTTCTCTATCTGTCTCTCTCAGCTAAAAGCTTTCTCCTGTTCACAGAGGAGGGTGAGACGAAAAAGAAAGTGCAGATACAGCTGTCAGAGGGAAACAGCCCAGTGCAGATGTGTTATTAAAAAAAAAAAAAAAAAAAAAAAAAAAAAACTATGCCCTGGGCTTTGTGAGTGCCTGGCAGGATGTCCATGCTCACCCTTGCGGGTAAAGATGAGAAAACAGAGAGTGAAGGTGCCGAGGAAGGGTAGCTGGCATGGTGGAACTCTGGAGAGAAAGAACTTGATCATCGTTTTTGTGGCGATGTGCTAAATGCTGGCTCACATCCTCCAATCTGTCTCAAGAGCACAAACCAAAGGAAAAAAATGATCAAAGGAATACTACTATGGGTATTTTTGTATTACATAAAGGTTAAGTCTAATGGTAGTTATAGCTGTTAAATGCAGCAAACACTCTTGGCCAAATAACTTGGAAAATTAAATATAGTTCTGATGTTTGTTTGTTTGTTTGTTTGTTTTACCCTGGAGTTTGGGTTAAGTAAAATAAAGCAACTTTTACTGTTGCAGGAGTTTTAGAAGCTCACAGAGATAAGTCACTCTGGCTCAGTGTTTGCTGCCTTATTTTGATCATCAAAATCCTACCCATGATTCCTCAGTGCCTGGCTCAGTCTTTTCCTTCCAATACAAGCCTCCCTCTGGCACTTCCACATTGTAATTTGCCTGTGTGCAGATCCTTTCTCCCACGGACTTGGTACTGACTAACTAACTCACACTTCTGTGCAGATGATCTGTATGGGCATCTAATAATAGGTGATGCTCCTGAGGATGCAGGTGGAAAATGCTGGCCTGATTGCTTCCGACATTGTTTTGCCATTTAGCATTCATGTGATCTTCAAGGGAGGTGGTAATTCAATCCTTGTTTTACATATAAACAAACCGAACTGCAAGAGAGCTAAATAAGACTGAACAAAGAATAATAGAGCCAAGAACTGAATCTGGAGACTGGAATTTCACAGTCACATTGTCATGTTTTAAACCCCACCTTGCTGAATGTGGCTGAGCACACATGTTAGGGACTTAGGAACAGGTATTATTGCTGTTGCTTGCTTGCTTGCTTCGTGTGTGTGTGTGTGTGTGTGTGTGTGTGTGTGTGTGTGTGTGTTTAGTGTTTGAGTTTGTGCAATGCAAGTGCATACATATGCCCATGTGTACAGAGGTTAGAGGATAGCCTCAGGTGTTGTCTTCAAGAACACCACCACATTTACCTCCTGTGAGACAGAGTATCACTGGCCAGAAAATCATCAGGTCGGGTAGACAACTAAAGAGTACGTCCCAGCGATCTTTCTGTCTCTACCTCTCCAGCACTAGGTTAAACGTGCATAACCATGCCTGGTCTTTAACATGGCTTCTAGGGGTTGAACTCAGATCCTCATGTGTGTGAGATAAATGTATCACTAACGGGGCCTCTCCCCACCTCCCTATCCCATAGTTGATGCATCTGCAAACATGCATTGTTTGTCTGCATCTGCATATGTGCATTGTTTGTCTGCATCAGTACCCACTTGTGCATGTGTATTTTGACGTGCACATGAGCTTGTGGAGGTGAGAGGTTGATGTCAGATGTCTTTCTCACTCTCCCTTTACCACCCTTTTGAAGCAGGGTCTCTCCCTGGATCTTGGACTCACTGATTTCGGGCTGGCCACTTATCCTGGGTCCCACTTGTCTGCCTCCCTAGCACTAGGATTCTAAGTGCATGCCACCATGCATGGCATTTTTATAAGGGACCTAAGAAACAAACTCTGTTCCTCTTGTGTGGAAAGCAAGCACCTTCCAGAATGAGCCCGCCACCCAGTTTCTGTCTCTTGGATCAGAAGATGGACTGGCAGAGGTGCTTAGGATAATGAGGAAGCTTAGAGAGGGATTCTTACAAACACTGTGCTGCTGTGAACCCCAAGGGAGCTGATTGCACTCCCTTGGGTGCCCCGCCCTCTGCTCTACAGTGTGTCCCAGCTACCTGAATAAAGGGTAAAGAAAATCACTAACCCATGCTGTTTTAATAATCTATATCAATCCATATCGACCTTAATCTTTTAAAATGTATACACACTTGGATGGCTTTTATAATGCTGCCCACTAGGTGCATCTTCTCTTAGGGGGCATGTGCATTTCTGTGTGTTGACACTACTAGAACAATCTGTTTGTCACTCTTAGTGGTTAAATGCCATTCAGTGGTGTTGGATATTTTCCTGCTGTGGTAGCTTTTGAAAAGCAGGCACTAGTTTAGCTAGCAGGTTAAATATGAGTTACAAGTCTACAACTATGACTAAATATTCTTTTGTCACTAATAGTAAAAATGGCAGGTTTATGGATTTATAATTTTACAAATATTTTATCTTCTCGCTGGATCAACGTCTAAAACCTTACTACAGAGTTGTAATGACTAGAACATTCCATTTGATTTGGGTTTAGAAATAAAAGCACCGTGCACTGTTGGTTTGACCAGTGTATAGCTTGTGCTTGAGAAATACTGGGTATAACAAATGACTGGACTCCGAGGGTCTAGTCCCGCCCCTTCCTGTTCTATGGCACTGTGATCGAGATTTTTTTCTTAGCCTGATCCGTATTCTGTGTTTATCTCATCTTCTGGGCCAGCCTCTTCATTTCATCTGGTCCAGCTCCTCTATCTCTGTATGTTTTCAATTTCCTTGTGCCTTCTGTTTTTTTTTTTTGTTTTTTTTTTAACACCAGCTTCTTTATTTCCCTTATCTCCTTCTTTTGCGATGCCCTTTCTTTTCTTATTTCTCATCGTGCCACCCGATCTCCTGTTGCCTGAACTATGAATTGTATATCCAATCTCTTTCTGGAACTTCCAGTGATTGTCTCCTCCTTGTTCTCTCAATTTCTGTTTTTATTCAAGAGACCACAGGGTCTGCAGAGCAATGATTGACGACTTTAAGGCCTTTCCTGTCTTTCATCCTCTGCACAAGAAGGATGTACTCTATGCTTAAATTGAGGACTTCTGAGTTTAAAAAAAGAAAGAAAGAAAGAAAAAGAAAATAGAAAAGGAGAGAAAAAAGAACTTGAATTGTAATGTACCTTCACCCTCAACCTAAGCAATTCCCCACCCAGCTGTTGTAAAGGCAGATTGACCTTAAAGTGTCAATCACAGGCTTTTACTGAGGCCATTGTTGCTGCTGCCCAGGAAGGACAGGGCTTCTGTGGCTCTGTGTTTACAGGACACAGCTGAACTTAGATGTGGTTGTGCCCTCGACACTAAGACAAAGGCAGCAGTGCCCTGTGCCTGCACTGGCCCGATTTTCCCCCACACTTGAAAACTCTCTTCCGTTGACTTGCAATGAGCAAAGGTACTGACTTTCTTTAAAACCAAAGTTATCTTCAGCGTGAATATTGTTTGTCCTTGGGCCCAGTACATACAAAGTTTCTAGAATTGCTCATCACTTAAGTCACTGCGGGAGTCATAAAGGGTCGAGTGCATGGTTAGTGACCCCTCCATTTCACAAGCCAAGAAACTGGGATCACCCGATTTCACCGCTGATAACCGGTGCACCCAGGCTTTGCACCCAAGGAGACTTGTGATGGCCTTGCCCTGTGTGGCTTTAACACACAACCTGCTTTGCACTTCTTAGCTGTTGCTTAATTTGCCTCTTTTCCATGTCCCTGAGACTTTGCCCACACAACCTCCCTGTCCTGTATACATCTTCCTCTACTCAAATCTCATTGGTGTGAGAGCCCAGTCACACCTCCACCTTCTCCTTTTGTTTGGAGGAATAACAACATCCAACAAAGCATAAACCAAACCTCTATTTTCTCCCAGATATCTCTGCACTTTCTGTTTCCATTCGTTTACTTCCGTTCTGCCACCATCCCTCCTTGAGCTGACTGCTCCATCTATTTGTTTCCCCTTTCCTTTTTACACAGCCTCTTCTGAGCTCTCCTTGACTCTCTCCCCCCTCCACCCCCTCCTTTAGTAGTGTATTCTTATCTTTATAGCATCCTCTCCCTCTCCCCACTCCCTTCTCCCCTCTCCCTCCCTCTCCCCTCTCTCTTCTCCCTTCTCCCCTCTCCCCTCTTCTCTCTCCCCTCCTCTCCCCTCTCTCTTCCTCCTTGAAACAGACCCCCACTCCCCTCCACCTACAGGAACTGAAGACTGAAGAATCTCCAAGGAAATCCAGTCTTCATACCACACCCACAGCCATTTTTTCTTTCTTCACATGACCCTTCTGTTTATCCGTAACTCGTTCTGTAATCAGTACTATTGAGATCCAATGAGTGATACCCATTCTCAGTTCATTCTAGCTGTGCGGTGGTCCTAGGCTACGTCTCCTTTTCTCTCTTCCTTTTGCAAATCCCCAAGCTTATTTCTCCCACATGGTAGCTTCATACACCCCTATGGTATCTTTCCCACTTCTTCCCAAGATGAGGGTCAATGTGTAAAGTCTGGCTTTGGCTTCTACAATAGTCGAAGACCAAATGTATGATGGTTTTATTGCCTCCCACCTTGATGTCCTTATCTTGATTTCCAAGGCCCGTGTTCTCCTTGGATCCCTGTGTGAGTGTTGAGACTCCATCCATACTGATTGTGTATTCTCTCCATTCCACAATGCTCCCCTGCTCTGTGCAGGCAATCTGTTGTGCATTCTGTCCTTGACAGGGATGTCTTCAGTGGGCCTCACTTTCAGGCATCAGCTAAGCACCCAAGTTGTATGGCCTGTGTATAAAACGTGTTCTGGGCCTTCTTTCACCCTTTCTGCATGAAACAAAACAAACTTCATCTCTGTCTAATGTCTCTGCATCTTCTACTTCCCTCCCGGTGCCTATGACTTGCTCAGCATCCTGTCATGAGCATCTCCAGGCGATGTCCCACTCCCATTCTGCTTCCTGTAACACTTTCCTCGTGGCCTCATGGCCAGCTGACTTGCTGTAAGCACCAGTGGAAGAGAGTCTGTTTGGAGATAAATCAAATGCAATACATGTTGGATTCACAGTGCCAAGGCCCCAGGCAGTACCCATGACACTTGAAACAGGAGCTGTCCCCCACCCCCACCGCCATCTGAGAACTGTTGCATTGCCAGTCACTTTATCCAGCTACCTCAGTCTTCACAATGATCCCTTGGCCCCTGTATCAGCCTTCTCAATAGGAAGTTGGTCAATGCTTGGTAGAAACCACTGTCCTGTCAACTTAAGGTCAGTCTGTTGTAGGGTTCTGTTTGGTTGCTTTTACACTAAAGCAGTAGC
This sequence comes from Mus pahari, assembly GCF_900095145.1. Lineage (NCBI taxonomy): Eukaryota > Metazoa > Chordata > Mammalia > Rodentia > Muridae > Mus > Mus pahari. The sequence continues at coordinate 85,144,280 of NC_034602.1, forward strand.
CAAAGGCACTGGATAAGGAAGTTCTATTTGCTTGTTTTGTCCATTGGTTTTGCTTTGTTTGTTTTATGGCTTTTGTACTAATTTGACTCTGGGGGTAGGGAGGAAAAACATGATTTTAAGCACTTTGGGGAAGGCTGGGCCCAAAGTAATAATAAAAGGCAAAGGACTGGGTTGCTTCTTTCTCTTCTGCCATTCATGGGTTGTCTTTATTTATTTATTTATTTATTTATTTATTTATTTATTTATTTGTGCTGATTTCACAAGGTGAACCCTGAGCTCCTAATGTTGGAGTCAGAGTTCAAATCCCATCGTTTTCCTTTTGTTTTTCATGCATTTGTACAATGCATAGCTGTCATTTTCAAGCATCCCGCCCTGACTCTCCTCTTCCAGACTCTTCTTCCTGCCAGAACCTCCTTCTCAAGTCCTCTCTTACTTCATGGCTTCTTTTCCATGTGTGACACGCTGGGTTTTGTTAGTGTTCCTCTCGCAGCCTGGGTGGGAGCAAAAACATCTGTCGGTGACTACAGCAGTGAAAGAATGACGCCTGCTCCCCCAACAGCCTTTACGTACCCGTAGTCCTCCAGGAAAGTGTAAAGCCTCATGTACCCCACATGCATGATGAAATGGTGAGAGGCCCAGGCTTGGGCAAAATTTGTAGCGATAATGATAGCTGCACCATGTTCACTAATGCAGCTCTGTCGTGTTGAGAAGATGTCGTTCTGTTGTGCACCTTTCCATCCTCTGACCCTCACAGTCTTGCCACTCCCTCTTCCATGATGCTCAGCAAGTGTCGAAGGGGGTGATATGTTTATTCCACATAGAGCCGAGAGCTGCACTATCAGCACTTTCAGTCACGAGCTTATCACTACTCTCTACAGTAAGAAGCATCTCTTACTGGGCATAGCCCACATCTATGGTTTCAACAGGGTATTTAGAAGGCAGCTGAAGAAGATCATTTGGCAAAATATTCCTCATAGGCTCTGCACTACGGCACATGACCCTCCCAGCCACAGGTTTACAGTACTGAATCCTACACTAATAAAAGGCCTGGGGTCTTGCATGACATCATCTCTCCTTTACCTGGTACAGAAGAGTTGCAAGTGTCGATTAGTTTAACTACTTCCAAATGCATTGACTGTAGTTACATTAAGAACCTAATCAACTGGTAGGATAATATTAAAAATCTCCCTGTATGTCTAAATTTGTCTCTATAGATCATTATTTATCAGCTAAAAGAATCACTTCCCTGTGAAATCAGACATCTAAACCATTTCTTTAATAGCAGATGTTGACTTGAACATCTTCAGGCTTTCTTGTCTTTGTTCCAAAGATGAGAAATAAGTCATTTCATCAATGTGTGCCCCCATCCATCATGACCGTAGGTAATCCTCACTGATCTTTGAAGCAGAGCCTCTGATTTGAAGAAGACATCACACAGCGATGACCACATGCAATTTCCTCGCAGCTGCAGGGTGACATACTGGAGGATGTTGCAGCTGCTGAGTTCAAATATTAATTTTTGATTTGTTTAAATTTTGAGCATTGTCTGCATGCTGCGTCTATTTAGAAAGCAAACAGAATCGTCTAGTGCTTAAAACAAGAAATGTATTTATTTTATCTGGAGCTAGTTCTCTGCCTCCCGACTTCCCTGTAATATGTTCATTAATTTGCTTACTTAGAGTGTGAATTCACTGTTTATTAACAAGGTGGTACGCACACAAACAACTGGAATCCCATCTGCCTGCTCCCCACCACGCACGTGTGCAGTATTCCCCGGTGGTCTGAAGCGGGCTGAGCATCCATGTATCTCCAGGCTCACCGTACTCCTTGTCTGCCTTAATGAGTGTTCTATTTAAAGACCCTGCACTGTAATTGCACTGGTGACAAGGAAGAATTTACTTACTGAGTGGCAGTGGGAGGAACCTGAAAGGCAGCTTCCAGCAATAGGGACTCACCGTGTAAGCAATTCGTGTGTGCGCACATCACTTACGTGTATTTGAGGTCGACCTCCTCCACTTTGCTTGTAGGCAGGAAGATGAGCTATGGGTGCCTTCCTGCCTAGACAGAGTTTTAGGATAGGATGGAAATCCTTACCAGGGCTGTCAGATCGGTCGCTTGGAAATTCAGGTCCCTATTTTAGTCACTGCAGTATCTGTAGAGATTGAGAAGCAGCACTGAAGCTTCTGCTGGAGTGACCCAAGGAACTGCTTTAGATAGGTCACGGACACGAGTTGGGAAGGGGGACGAGGGACATTGCAGGGGAATTCATTCTGGGGTTTTGTTGATCTATCTAAGGATGTTGGCGTTTTCAGGGCATCCTTTCTGGCTGGGTCTATTACTACAGTGTGTGTACAGTGCGAGTCAGAATCACTGTTTGGCAGATGATTGCCACCTACCAAGGGGAATCAAGAGTCTCCTTCTAATCAGATCAGTTCTTAGAATGCCTGGGGTGGGATACATGACGTGACCAGTGTCACCACAGTTTACACAGTCATCTCCTGCAGGGTCTGGAGATGGGACTCCTGCTGCCTTTAAATTTGTTTAGATTGTATAATGGACACATTGGCCTGACCCTGGGGATATATCTGGGGATATAGTCTTCATTAGCTCAGACTTTAACCAACAAGGAAGTTGCATATGTCACACACACACACACACACACACACACACACACACACACAGAGAAGGAATCCTTTTCCTCCTAGGTTGAAGTGGGGTTTTGAAAAATAGGGGTACCCTCTTCAAAAACCTTTTCAGGGGCTGCCAGATGCTCCAAGATTTCCTGGTATTTCTAGAATTTTTTTATTGCATTTACTTGAATATTTATTTTAAAGTGTAGTTTCTATTTTATTTTAGTTTTCCCAGATAGTTTTCCTCTGTTCTTATAAAACCAACTGTTTACACAGGCTATGGTGGAGGTCAGCAGGCAACATGAGCAGGTCTAAAGCACATAGAAGTTTGGGTCTTTCAGGTTTCATGCGGTCAATCCCTGATCTTCGTGCTCACACAGTAATGGAGCTAGGGAGGCACAGAAACATTAGAGGCACTTTCTTCAGAAATGTCCCTGGAGGCAGAGGCTTCCATATGTTCTGTATTCTCAGGCACACATGGAATGGAGTTCATGCAGCTAACTGGCAGCGTGTGGCTGAGATCCTTTTGGGCATAACTCTTGTCTCCTTTTTTTTTTTTTTTTGGCATCCTAGAGCCAAGACTTGAAAGAGGATCATATTTACTTACTTATATGTGTGTGTCCCTAGGCAGGTACGTTGCATGAACATCGAGGTCAGAAAACAATTTGTGAGACTCAGTTCCTTCTGCCAAGTGGGTCCCTGGGCTTGAATTCAAGTCGTCAGACTTAGTAGCAAACATCTCCATCCACTGACCATCACTCTGTCCCTTCTAATATTTTTGTTCAATAATCCTCTTATTTCATCCAGAAACCACATAGGAATTATCTGATACATACTATTGAATTGATCCAAATTGACCTAGATATCTATTTTAAAGTGGTTGTGAGAGGCTAACATTTTTTTAAAATGTCATTTCTGATCAGACATCAGACATGTTCTTCTTCCTTCTCAAGGTAGACCTCAGCACTGCCACTCACTGTCATGAGATTCCTTGTGCTTGTGTTAGAGCTTTGTCTGCATGTATGCTTGCACACCGGAAGACAACATCAGATCCTGTTCTCTTAACCACTGAGCCGTGTGTGTGTGTGTGTGTGTGTGTGTGTGTGTAATATATATATATATATATATATATATATATATATATATATATATATATATATATATATTTGTTGTACTGGCACAGTTATGACAAAACAGACTCAAATGTCTCACAGAAACACAAAATGATATGAACTTTCTAGAAAAGAATTTGCAATGCACTGTGTTTCATGCCTGCAGTGGTAGAGGTGTGTGTTCATCCAGGTCTGGCATGTGGGAGCCCAGGAACTAAGCGCTCCACTGGGTTTCCCCACTGAGCGCTCCATCTCGGTTTCCTCACTGAGCGCTCCATCTCGGTTTCCTCACGAAGCGCTCCATCTCGGTTTCCTCACGAAGCGCTCCATCTCGGTTTCCTCACTGAGCGCTCCATCTCGGTTTCCTCACGAAGCGCTCCATCTCGGTTTCCTCATTTATCATGGGGACAGGGAGGGATGCAGTCTCCATCCTCAGGAGAGTTTGTATCGTGGCAGTTGGGACACTACCTAAGGGACACCACTACCTAACGCATGTTTAGAGGCCACACATCCAAGCTGTAATGATATGTATTAGTTATGCCTTTTAAGGTTGTCCGTTGAAAATGATCAGGAGGGCTGGTGAGATGGCTCAGTGGGTAAGAGCACCCGACTGCTCTTCTGAAGGTCCGGAGTTCAAATCCCAGCAACCACATGGTG
>NC_034602.1:85148765-85228303 GCF_900095145.1 Mus pahari
AAAATGATCAGGAATGCAGACAGAGGTTTATGCACAAAGGTTTTCATTGTAGCCTTAAGTGGAAAAGTGAAGACCAATGTCCACTCCATAATAAACACGACCGTTTCTGTTTGTTCCTTCACTTAACGCTGGGATGTTAGGTAGTCCTTAAAAATAGTGTTGACAGAATGCCCCTAATGGCACGTGGAAATGATGGCCGGGCTGAGCAGAAAGTGCTGTGTGTCCACATTTCATACACTCTCATCTGTTTAAAAATCTACATGTGAAAGGCCGTGTAGAAAAAGCTTAAAAAAGAAGAAAAAAGTCACCATTAGCAGTCATGGTCTCTGGGAAGCATTCATTCCTAAGGTGGTTTCTTTTTTTATTATACACTGAAAAATTGTTTTATATCTTGTTCTGTAGATTGCTTTGCTGTGAGAGAAATAAAACCCCCAAATCTCTTTTGAACACTTCAGAGACCCTCTTCTATGTAGATGACTTCAGCTCCCGGGCTGGAGCCTCAAGCCTGCTCACGGATGGTCCCCAGTGGGACTGGCCACTTGTAGCCTGTCATTGTGAGCTCTGTATCTGCCCTAGGGTACTCTGCATCTCTGGATGGAAGTCAGAACACACATATTGATCCTCAGGCCCTTGTTGCTCTGGCGTCTGGCTTCCTCCCTGAGTCATCCGTCATTCTGAGATCTCCCAAGAAATTATTCCCAAAAAGATTTTGACTTCAAGCTTCTGGGAAAAAAAGAAAGAAAGAAAGCTGTTTCCTAGATTTTAGAAATTTATTACTCTTTTTTTTCCTTGGTTTAATAAAAATCAGTCAACCAACTGTGATTCACAGCAGTGTTCTACTGCATATTTATTTAAGTGGTGTTTTGTTGGAGCTAGTGTTTGGCAGGAACAGGAATGAAGGTTTGGATGAAGGGACTAATGTAGGAACTCCCTCAGATGTGGTTCTGGAATGAAGTTATCCATAGGATTGGGTATTCAATGTGACTTTGAACAATAGAATAAATATAGGCAGTGAACAAAAAGAGTCAGAAAGTGCAACTTTTCAAACTGAAATAGTTACAATCTCCTGTGTAGGCAGAGCTGTAATCCAGCTTGGATGAATGTGACACTCTGGGCAACTCATGGTTGACTTTCATATTTTCAGATGTCATTTATTGATTTCTTCTTTGCCTCTGGGTATTCCCTCTATCATGCCATGGGATCTGTCATGGGATTGATGGATGCCTTCTTATGACTGCTTTAACAAGGAGCTATGAAAGCAAGCAGAGGCCCTGCGTGATTGCAGTCCACTCTCTTGAGCCCTCTCCACTGGCTTCTGGTGTCTGTAGGCACAAAGTCGGCCATGTTTGGTTTGAGACTTCTACAGTCTTGGTTGAGATGATAGAAGTTATTGAAGGTTGCATTCGTTACTCCTTGCTGTGATCAAATACCTGAGAGAAGGAACTTAAGGGAGAAAGGGCTTATTGTGGCTTGTAGCTCAGGAGAAGACTGATGTCATACCAAAGAAAGGCATGGTAGGGAAAGCTCTGTGGGAGAAGGTATGGCAACAAAAATGTGAGGTATCAGATGGCAAAGATGTCTCTAAGCAAGGAACAAAGAAAGAGGAATGCTGGTCCTCAGCTAGCTTCCCCCAGTTTTATTGAGATCATTATTCCAGCCCATTTGCATGGTGCCACCCACATTCAAGATGAATCTATTCTCTGCATTTAAACCATTCTAGAAACACCCCGTGGACCACACCAGCAGTTCTGAGGTTCCGACCCCTTTGGAGGGTTGTATGACCCTTTCCTAGGCTTAACCCAAGACCATTGGAAAATACTGATGCACAATTCTAATGCAAATTAGAATTATTTTATGAAATAGCAACAAATTTTATGTTTGGGGCTCACCACAACAAGAGAAATTGTCTTAAAAGGTCCAGGGTTAAGAAGATTGAGAACCACTGCCCTAGGCTATCTCAAAGGTATGGCTCTAGATCTCAAGTTGGCGGGTACAGAGTAGCCATGGGAAGGATTGTGATGAATTCTGTCTATTGGTGGCATTGAAAGAGGACTCAACCAATGAATGTAAGGCTGGGATAAACTGTGCTAAGAGGAGAGAGAGCTTCAAGGAGTCAGGTTGGTCAGAAGTGCTACATGTTGCAGGATTTCTGGTAGGATAAGCAAGAACCCAGTCCATTTTGTTAATTAGAGTCCTCCAAGAGACCTTTGCAAGACAAAGAGTTGTGGCAGCTGGAACAGAATACTTCAAGGCAAGGTGTTAGGAAGGGAAGGAAACAGAGGCACTGTGTTAGTTACTTTTTTCTCTGATCACAGATCTGATAAAGAAGCAAGTCAAGGGAGGAAGGGTTTTATTTGGCTTGCAGTTTTAGGGGACACCATTCATCAAGGTGGAGATAACGCCATAGTAGGTAGTAGGAGAGGATAGAGGCTTGCTCACATCAGGGTAGGGCCTACTTCCCCCAAACTCAGCAAACCACTTCCTCCAGCTAGGTCCTACTTCCTGAAGTTTCCACAACCCCCAAAGTATCATCAACTGAGCGTTCAAATGCACAAGCCTGTGAAAGGCATTTTGCAGTCAAGGGAATAACAGGTAGTTAGGGAAAGACAAGAAGCCAAGGTGTTTATACAGAAGCCCTCTGAGGGCTGGACATAGCGGGTAGTGTGCTTAGGAGTTGGGCCAAGGGTAGAGTAAAGGGGTCGGGGAGAACACTGGGGACAGACACCAGAATGACAGTGAGGAATCCCATGAGGTTGAAAGTGAGACAGAAATGAGAAAGGATAGATGTTCACAGATGAAAGGAACGTACAGAGGGCAAGGTGCGTGTGGACTGAGCGAGGTTGACCGCAACACTTGGGCGTGGTGTGGTGGTTTCTTGGAAGTCATAGAGAGAGCTTCAGGGTGGCTGCTGAAAGAGCAAAGAGGACTGTTCATAGCCCAGCCCCAGCTGGATAATGTAAAAGATACACATTTTCTCTATCATGCAAACAGCTTGCAGAGATCTTGAAGACCAGACAAATCCACACATACCTGTTTATTATATACCCTGAGACTACTCCAGAGACCTGCTTACTTTTTCTTCAAAGTGTCACCACAGTGATTGTTCTCTTTCATGACTCTGGTGGAGAAAGCTTCAGTCAGCTTCAATGGAACACCTGCAAATCTTGCCCATGCATGCCCAACCCCGGGGTATCCTGCCCATACTTGCCTTGAGGAGGACGAGATTATGGCTCTCCAGCCAACCAGCCCTTTACTGGTAGTGAATGTTTCCTGACCTTCTATCTTCAGAGAACACTACCTCCATTTACCTATATTTTCTGAGGCATTTCACCTTCTTCAGGCATACTTGTAGGGTTATGTGCCTACCCCGTGAGGAAGCCACAGCATAAGAACAAAGTTCTTGGCATTATGGGAATCTTGCACAGCAAAGTGGGTCAAGAAATAGCAGCCTTCTTACAGTTCTTTTCTTTTCTTTTTTTGTTTTTGGTGTTTGTTTGTTTGGTGGTTTTTTACCTTTTCTGTTTTTTTGTTTGTTTTTTTTTGTTGTTGTTGTTATTGGTGTGTTGTTGGTGGTGGTTTTGTTGTTGTTGTTGTTGAGACAGAGTTTCTGTATGCAGCTTTGGTGATCCTGTAGCTCGCTCTATAGACCAGGCTGTTCTCTGCCTACCTCAGCCTCCTGATTGCTGGGATTAAAGGTGTGTGTCACCACCACCACCCAACTCATATTTCTTTTAGTGAAGTCATCATGTCCTTTACGATGTACTGAAGGACTGTAATATTGATACATTTGGCTCCTGGGACGTCATGAATTGTCTCTAGTATTGGTGAAAGGCCGCCTGCTGTTTGAAACCCCCAAGTTCAGAGACAGGTCAGGTTTCTTGGTTTGTGTGATGGTACAAGAGCCAGCATTTTTGAGGAGGACATTTTTAACTTAATTTCTGGGGCAGCAGTAGTGGGTTTATAGAGCAGTGGTTTCATGCTGATTGGAGTGTGTGTGGGAGGGAGTTGGGGGGTGCGGATGAGTTGTGTTTCCTGTGCTGAGACTATTAGTAGGCAACAGTTAAAGCAACAGCTAACATTTCTCCAAAAGTACAGGAGCCAGACCTGTTTGAGCAGGGATCATGGATGCAATCTGTGTAGCTGACCTGGCCTTTTTAAAAAGAGCAAATGTCCCCCAGATTACTCTCTTGACCTATAATGTCAGGAGATGAAACGAGACATCTGAGCCCTGATTGGGTAGGAACAGGTACAAAGTGCTTTGAGTCCCACAAGGGATAGATGGTGTACCAGAGTCCTTTCTTCCTGCCTGCCCCTCAGTTGTGTTCATTTCCTGGGTGATTCAGGATCCCAGAATTTCTTCTGCCATGGAGATGAAGGATGATGAATGAGGCTTTGAGGGTAATTACCACTTGAAGGCAGAGCAGAGGGAGTGTTTAGGCCACAGTGGAAGCTGAACCCAATTGAGCTCTGTATCAAAGGATGACTCTTGTCTAAGCGAGGACAAGATGGTGCTGGCTGCACAAGATAATTTGTTTTATGGCTTTAATCACAGCTGGTATGACAGAGCTGCCGGAGAACCATCCATCAGGTCGTGAAAATGATTCTTTTCCACGCACAGCTTTTGTTATAATTCTATCTTCAGTTAAAGACTAAAATGAGCAAGCAACCCAGTCCAATTATCTACTAAGCTCCCTCTCCCTATTTCAAAGGCTGACTATGGAGTGCCAGCTCTGGAGGCCATGCGGAGGAGTCCTATAATAGGCTTGAGAGCCTGCTCCCCCCAACCCCCGGTGGGGACACACAGCCCTTGAGGGTTCTTGCTCCTGGGGGAGAAGTTACACGGAATGATCTTGCTGTTTCTGTTGGTCCGACATTTCTCTCTCCCATGTCAAGTATCTATCACACAAAGCTCTAGTACTTGAAAGTCGTTCTGTTAGAAAGAAATGAGAACTCAATTGCTGTGCTGGGGCTAGCATTTACAAAAACCATGAACTACGGACCTCAAGCCCGTGATTTGTCAAGTCCCCAGCCTCTCCTTTGCTAGGGTGCTGCTTCTGCGCTCCTCTCTGGATGGCTGAGCGGCAGCTGTGGTAATTGAACCCCCTTTGCCATGTGGTGTACACACTAGACTTCAGCTCGTGAACATCTATGCTTGTTTCTCTCTCTCTCTTCCCCTTCCAGACTGCCATCCTCTGTGCCAGCACTGTGTGGCCAATCTCCAAGACACTGGTAGTGTCTGCCTAAAGTGTCAGCATGCCCGCCACCTGCTGCTTGGAGATCACTGTGTTCCAGAATGCCCTCCCGGACACTATAAAGAGAGAGGCACTTGTAAAAGTGAGTACGTGCTGGACACAGGGTGGTGGGAGAAGGGCTGCTGATCGAGTCCTTTTAATATCAGAGAAGGCTTCGGTGTCTCCGAGGCAAAGGAGGCTAGAAGTCTCCAGCAGGGCTGCAGCCTGGCCCCACACCCTGTTTGGAGTCTTCTTTTCCACATGTTGCTTTGGGAGCGACTTAGTGGTTTTCTTACGGCTGTGGTGGGATACCTGGACATTCAGGGTGACCTGAGCCTCAGGCGGCTGGTTACACTGTGTCTGCAGTTGGGAGGCAGAGAGAAATGAATGCTGGTGCTAAGCTTCCAGTCCCCTTTGTAGTCAGCCCAGGGCCTCAGCCCATGGACTGGTGCTGGCTCCATTCAGGGTTCATTGTCCATTCTCAGTTAATCTAATCTATCCCTGCACATGCATATCCAGAGGTTTGTCTCCTACGTGAGTCTAGATCATGGCAGGTTAGCATAAACATCGCAAGCAGAATATCTGGGCTCACAGATTTTACTCATGTCTCTTTTCCTCTCTAGGATGCCATTCCTCCTGCAGAAGCTGCCAGAATGGAGGGCCTTTCTCCTGCTCCTCTTGTGACACTGGTCTGGTTCTGACCCACATTGGTACCTGTAGCACCACCTGCTTCCCTGGGCATTACCTGGATGATAACCAAGTTTGCCAGCGTAAGTTTAATGGGCTGTCCCCTCTCCTGCTTCTCTGGGCCCTTGGAAGAAATGTGAAGTTTTTACTCCACCTTCTCCTCCAACGGCCTTCGGTTGATATGAGAAAGAAAGCTAACCTTCAAAGGCAGTGTGGGTGCCATCAGTAGACTGGCTAAGATAGCAGCCCCTGTTGGAGGTGCCTGCCTTTCTAAGTAGTAGCTGTGTGGTCTTGGCTGAGTCTTTTCCCTTCTGCCCTTCCCTTATCTCAAACAAAAGTGTTCGTCGGTTTCATCTTTATGGTTATCCCGGCAATCTGGTCCTTTGTTCCTGAGCAGAGAAAGGAGCCCATGCTGGTGCACATTCCGTCGACAAGGCCCATCCATAGCCTTAATTTATTTTCAACATTTATCTGTTGATACTGACAGCGTACAGGATGTCTCGTGTAAATATTTTTGCTTCTTCCCAAGAATCTAGTTGTTTTGTTTTTCCTGTACAAGAGTTACATGTGTAAATGCCATCTCAAACAAGTATGGCTATAATTAATGACACCGGATGAGGCATATAGAGTTTGGATACATTAGAGAAAGGACTGATCTGGAAAACAATTAGGCATCCCTCGCAGGTGAAGGCTGAGGTGGCTCACATCACTTTTATCTCTAAAAGTCACTCAAACAAACAAACAAACAAACAAAAAAACTGTCATATGTCCAGAGAGCTAGCTCTGCAGGGACAAACTGTTCTGCTGTTCTTGCTGAGGACGTAGGTTGGGTTCCTAGCGCCACACGTGGGGGCTTACGACCACATCTTCATTTTCAGAAGATTAGATGTCACATTTTGGCCTCCGTGGCTACTGTACACATGTAGTGTTTATACACACATGTAAGAAAGCACTATATAAATAAAATAAAATATAAATAATCCCTTAGATATTAGTTATAGCTTCAGAAATCACAGTGAACAAATGCAGAAGTGATACTTCAATTTTATGTTGTAGGAATTCTCATGTCGAAGGCATTGTTTGACTAGTGGCTTTGGGGTGTCTGTAGAGTTGGGGGACTCTAGAAGTTTAAGTGCTAATGTCACTTACTAGCCTTAAACAAGTCACCTTTGACAACTGTGTCTTTCTATTATAGGGGAATGTCTTTGTCCTTCCTTGTTGCTGTGGTAAAAATACATTGGCAAGCAACATGAAGAGGCAGGGCTTCTTTAGGCTTATAGTTCCAGAGGGATACAGACCTTCAGGAAGGGAAGACATTTAGCCATGTCATGGTGGCAGACACAGAAGGCTGGCTGCTAGCATTGCATCCACACCCAGGAAACAGAGAGTGAACAGGAAGTGGGACTAAGCCGTAAAGCCTCAAGGGCCACCCTCTGTGATCCACTTACTCCATGAGGCTCCATCTCCTCAAGCTTCCACAACCTTCCAGAAAGATGGCCAGCTAAGTATCAAATGGCCTACAGAAGCCATGTCTCATTCAAACCATAGTAGGGGGAATACAGCAGTAGCTACATCCTACAACTATAGCACTTAACACAGACCTAGCAGAGAGTGAGGTTTCATTTACCATAGAGTAGCTACTGTTATCAAACCCATCCAGAATGAAAAGCTAACCCCTCAATGAAAGATACTTGTATAGATACAGACAGGAAAAAAAGATGCCCTTGCTAGTTCACTGATTTGTGTATGAGCATTTGCATTTGTAGCGAAGTTATATAAAACCCAGGATTTTGCATCATCTGTTGAAGCACTGGAGATAGAAACTTCTTTTGAAGTAATGGGAAGATTTCTTCACATTTGTAACAAAACCTCAGTGTGGTATATATCAGCTGTCTGCCAGAACTGGCACATTCTATAATGCTGCAGAGGCATGAAGGAAGTGCTTGCATTTCTATTGAAGAGCAAGAGTATTTGTTGGTGGAGAAATAGGGACGTAGATTTATGAGGATCCTCACAGCCTCGGAATCACAGAAATCCAAATAACTAAACAGAATCCCTTGTATGAAGAATACATGACAAAAGCTGACTGCATCTCAGTCCTTCTCCTGAGGGAAGCCTTTACCTTGCTGCAGGGTGGGCCAGGGAAAACCTGCTGTGCTGCTGTGTAAATAGCATTTCTTGGAGTGTTTCCATTGAATTAAGACTCTCCTAACTCTCGACTTTAAGTTTTCCTCTTTTCTATAACTGACTAAAATGAGCCCCTAAATTGGGCCAAATCTCTATTGTGTGAAACACTCACACACACACACACACACACACACACACACACACACACACACACACATCAGTTATGCCCTTTGTGGCACTCACCGTTAGAGCCTAGTATAGCGTGCCAGTTCTAGAAACTGTACAGCAAAGAGCAATTGAGGAATTGTAACCAGTGCTATGGGAGGCATCGATCAATATGCTACTAAAGAAATTCAGGAATATGAAACGTACAAATTCTGATTTCACAAGTATTTAGGAAGCGTACTCTCTTAGCTCTGGAATTTAAGAGTAACCAGAAAAGGTAGGGACTTTGAAAAAAATAAACTGTATGGTACTTAACCCATCCTACTTAGAAGCTATAGGAGAGCTCCAGGGATACCTGAGGCGCCCTTGTACCCAGCGCAGGGACAGGTGAGGGAAAGAAGCCAGTTCCCCTGTTGAGGTGCTCTTTCTGATTGGCTCTAGAACATCTCTAGGGAGAAAGAAAAAAATAAGCCTTCTCCCTTGTTCACATTTGCCTTCCAGAGTTTGTGATTAAGTCATTTTTTTGGACTTTGTTCTGGGCAAAGCTGGAACCAGTGGAGTGGGAAGGCAGAGGTGATGGGCATTTCTTAGGCCCAAGTTGGATTGCGTATTAAGAGACCGTGTGAGTTCCACATGCTTCCACATGCTATAAGATCCCTCAATCATTTATGAAGGGCACTGGTAATATATCTCTGCTCCTCTTAATGGTTTCTGAGATTACTAGCTCAGCTTCCAAGAACTGCCTCTGTTTCTCCCAGTGAGGGCCCACTAGCATGGCTGCTTCAGGATGTACCTTATAGTAAAAGAGCACCCAGCCACATGGCTCTGGCAGGTGAAGGAAGCTGAAACCCAAGGGGCAGTGGCATGTGTGGGACTATCATGTGATGCACAACCACAGCCATTTGCTGATTGCCTGGAAAGGAGGAAGAGGACAAGGTTGGTGCAGAGCCAGTGCCACCTGCTCTTCACTGTGTGAGGGCTGCTTCCCTCTACCTACTCCAGAAAGCCCTCTGGAGTTTTAAAGCACTCGTCATAAATCTGCTCTTTTTGTAGTCACTAAGGGAACTAAATTGCACATTCAGGTCCTCAGAAGGAGTGACAAACTGGAGAAAACGATTAAGGAGCATGGGCACACATGGAAGGACGCCACACAGTTGGAGCCCACTGTGCAGCCCCTTGTCAAGTAGGAAGGTCAGAGGGGTATATAGGTGAACAGAGGCCTCTCAGATTAAGCATGTATGGTTAGCATCTTTAGTAACCATACTACGGTTTTAATTGACATTAAGCCTTTGGCTGACCAAATTTAGCTCAGGAGGTTTGCCTGTAGGGACTGCTATGCAAAGCACTGCCGTCTTCCTGTGTGTGTTCAGTTGGTTTAAGAGTGTAAAATATGACTTTTCTTTTTGTAATTATCTATTTTTGAAATTATAATATAATTATCTAATTTCCCCTTCCCTTTCCTTCCTTTAAACCATTCATATACCCATCTTTGCTCTCTTTCAATTCATGAACTCTTTTTTTCATTCATTGTTTTTGCATACATATGGTGTATGTATATCTTTGCACCTCCTGTCAAGATTCATGTACACACACACACACACACACACACACACACACACACACACACACACACACTCCTAAATGCATGAGTCCACATGCTCAGTCTGTATAACATAACTTGCATATATGACCTTTCTTAAGTTCTGCCAGTTCTGCATATTTCACTGGGTTACTTTTGGTTTATTTCCTCTACTTTAAAAAAATGAATTCTTATTGCTTTAATTATAAGACATAGTTGGACATATTTTCTATGTTGGTATAAATGTGGCACTTTAAAATGCCATGAGCCATTATTTTCTTTAGAGTTGTTTTAAAAAATACTGGTCAAGTAAAACCTCATGTCTTGATCTTTGTACTATCTTACTAGGGATATTAGATGCACCAAAATCAAAAATATACCAACTGATTTTGAATATACATCTCAACTTTTTTCAAGGGAATCTACAGCTTTTGGGATCTGTTTTATTTCTGTGTGGTACATGTGTCTGCATATGTTTTAATGTGTTAATGTGTACACATACATGTGTATGGATGTGCCTGTATAGACTAAAGAAATCCTGAGGGTACTAGAAAGGATGTACCTGGGAAAGTGTTCTAGAATGAAGAGCCCGGTAAGCCTTTCTGGAAGGCAAGTCAGAAGGATGAGTCAGAGATAAGAGAGCTGGTGGTTATATAAAGGGGATTCGGGGTTCCTAGACAAAAGTGGAAGGGAGGGAGGTAGAGAAACAAGATTTGTGGAAATGCTGACCAGAAACTTTTTAGGGTTTGAGAAAAATCAGGACAATATCAAGAAAAGCACCACTGGTAGATTCTAAGAGAGGGGGTTGCAAGTGGGTCAGACTATGTGGGAAAGGCAGGGGTGCATAGGAGTATACGTCAGCAGGGAGGACTGTATGAGAATACTCCAGCAGGGTGAACTGTATGAGAGCACTCCAACAGGGAGGACTGTATGGGAGCACCCCAGCAGAGAGGACTGTATGAGAGTACTCAAGCAAGGAGAACTTTATAAGAGCACGCCAGCAGTCAAGATAGTAGCCTTGGTTCATCTCCACTTGTAGACATGCAAAAAGCATAAAGTTTTAATTTTTAATGGAGAGACTGAGCAGCTAGAACCAGTGGATAACTAGATTTGGGTGAAAGAAGGAAGAATCAGGATAGACTCCAAGGTTCCAAACACGGATAACTGAACAGAAGGAGCAGTGATGATTTTTCCACTGGAGAGATGAAAGCAGACCAGTTGGGGCATCTGCACTGAACGCCTCAATTATGGGCCTGGCTGCTAAGAATTACAACTGAGTAAGCCAATAAACCAGGTCACATCTACATCCAATGTCTTAAAATGCAGGATTTCACAATCTCCACAATAAAGTTGTCACCTAAAAGTCATATGTGTCTGTATCATAAATGACAGGGAGAGGTTGATTTCCTAAGTAATGTTCAAATAAAGCCATTACTCTTATCTGAGTATGAATTCTGTTGCTGAATTACCGAACAATCTGGATGTGGGATTCTTGTTCTTGGATTTATATCCATCATTGGGAAAATGGATTGCCTTCTTCTGTTGTAGAAAATAAAACTAGCATTTTCTGTGTCCATTGCTCACAGAAGAAGGTTATGGGTCACAAGTAAAAGTCAGGTTGGAGCGGGGCTTTTTTTTGCATGCAGCCTCTGTCTAGATTTGCTCGGTGTCTCTCGACTTGTGGTTGTAATCATCTGGTCGTCTCCCTTTCCCCTTCACCACTCAGCATGCAACAGGCATTGCAGAAGCTGTGATTCACAAGGCAGCTGCACCTCCTGCCGGGATCCAAGCAAGGTCCTGCTCTTTGGGGAATGTCAGTATGAGAGCTGCACCCCCCAGTACTACCTTGACATCACCACCAAGATTTGCAAAGGTAAAGCTTTCCCTGAACTGTGTGAGGATTCTTTTATTCAGGGAGATTCTTTTACTCTAGACACCCTTCTTGGGTAAACACTTTCATCACCTTCCTTTTACTTTCAGGAGTATAGCAACCATGATGCATGTGTGCACTTATGCATCCATTGGACAAGTTATTTCAGTTCCTTCACATTGCCCAACATTGTATCTCACATTAGTAAATAGACCAGAGGTAGCAAGTGACAAAGAAACCTTTCCATTGTATTTCCTTGGTCCACCTAATAGTCTGATGTGTTGAGGTTTTGGTTATCTCTTTTCACACCAGAACATATCACATATAAGACTTGAGATTTTTTTTGTTTCTTTTGAAAATGTCAGGAATCTGATAATAGTCGGTTTGTATCAGTAGAGCACAACTGTAGGTTGAACTACATAGCTCTTGCCCCTGCTTTACCACAGTCCTTAATGCTCTCTCTATACTGGGGCTCTTCTGGAGATGTCCGTTACCTCCCTGAGCCAGTGAGCATTTCCCTTTGCTAGACTTGAAGCTTAATGAATTCAAGAATTATGTCTAAATCATTTATCTGTACTTAGCATCCTCAAATGAGTGAAAACACCAAATATCATTCCCACCTGTGACTGGAATTCCTATGGTAGAGCTCATCACGGGAAAACCAGAGTGTGACTGTTTTCCTTGCCTCCTCTTAGACTAGCATCTATCCATGTTTCATTCTAACACTCCGGTTCTGCCGGAGGAGGGCCAGCTCAGAAACAGAGCTCAAACGTCTGTCAAGTAAACTGGAAGTTCTCAGCCTCTGCAAAATTACACAGTTTCCATGCCAAGAAATCCTACTTGGCTGTCAACTTAGGTGGTCTTCCATGTTCATAACCACAGGAACTTTTTTGTTCCTTCCTTCCTAACCAGGGGCTGTCAGTCTGTGGTGAAAAACAAGGTTCTCTCAGATCCTCCATGTTAGAAATGATTTCATAACTATGCTGCTTTTCGAGGCTCTGTTTTCAGTCATTTTTCCCTCAGGACTGATTCCACCAAATAAATGAAGTAGATTAACGTTATAAACCTTCAGAGTACATGTGCTAACTTGCACATGTACCTGCTACCTAAGGACTTAGCAGTATTGCGTGAAGGAAAAGATGAGTTATTCCGGCTTTATAGCTGGGTAGGAAAATGGGCCTTGGGTGGAAATAACTTCTCTGAGACAAACAGTTCCTCTACAGACCTCTATTGAGCTGTGACTATATTACCAGGTACTGTACTTGGTTATTGTGACTGATGCCAGGGACTCACAGATCCTAAGCGCATGTTTACCTCTGAACTCTCTTGACTCCGTGTTAATTGTTTGCATTCATCATTTAATTATGTCTTCCCAGTGACCTCAGGAAGTGGGTACTACTATATATCTTATTAGGCCTCTAGAGGTTTAGGAAAGGGAGGAAAATGGAGAGAAAAAACAGCTAAATGACAGTGTATCAGACTTACCCAACCTCAAATCTCATGTACTTCACCTGGCTATGCCTTCCCATCATTCAGGTACCCGCCCCCAAAAGACCACCTAGAACATTGCCTCTCAAACACGAGCTCTCTAATTGGATCAGTGTTTCCTGGGACATCAAAACCTCCAGCTACAAACATGATCATGAGTATAACAGCAAGACCACCAGTGAAGGCAGTAGCTTGCTTCCCTATGCCCCAGCCCCCAGAACTCCCCACTCAGTGCTGAGCCTGATGAGTATGATTTAACAATGTCCCTTGACTGCTGAGGTCCACATCCTAGGCTGGCCTTACTGCAGCAGAAACTCCTTGTCTCACTTTTACGTCCTCCCCGTGCAGTGAACTGTGTCCTTACAGGCAATTGTTGAACAGAGAAGCATCCAAACTAGTTTGTTCTGCCCTAAATGAGGTCTTCCGTTGTCTAGTAATCCCCTTCTTTCTGGAGAGTTCCTTTATACCTCGTTTGTTCTTTCTACCACACTGTCTCCATTAGACTTTCAGTGGGTCTGGTGTCATGGCAACAGCAGCATTCTTAGCTATGTCTCTGATATCTCTGAGTATTTGGAGGAGGTCAGGGATAGGTCTGTGGGGCGAGCCTTCTCCCTGGAATTGGTCTGGCCTAAACAACTAGGGTGTCCCGAGGCTGAAGTACTCAGGTGCCTATGGAATAAAGCCAGGTTGATTCGGCTCTACAGAAGCCCTGTTGACAAAGCAGTCTCTGCACAGGCTTGAACTGTTCCTTGTGCATGCCTGTGTCTGACACAATTAGGAGATGCTAAACCTCAAGAAGCGTTTAAAGGTCTACAAGCTGGGGCCTCGTTATAGCTCACTCATCTGACATCTATTGTGTTGTCCTTACTTTACCTCTCACGGCTACAGACAGTGGCCTCCTAATAGTTTGCTAGGACTGATGAGAGACAGAATGGAAGCTGCTCTAACGTAGGCTTTCTTTCTAGAGTGTGACTGGAGTTGCAACGCCTGTACTGGGCCTCTTCGAACAGACTGTCTGCAGTGCATGGATGGCTACGTTCTCCAGGATGGTGTGTGCGTGGAGCAGTGCTCACCACAACACTACCGGGACTCCGGCTCCTGCAAGAGTAAGTGTCAGCCTCTGGCTTTTAAGGAGTCCATGGCAAGGTGTTCTGGCTTTTCTACACCTCCTGGTTTCCTTCCTCAGCGATGTCTCTGCTATGGGTGACAATTTCCTCTTCCTTTTCCCATGCCCTAGTAGAACACAAGCTAAAATCTGCTATCCAGTATGACAACCATAAAGTTAAATGGCCACAGAAACATTTCTTTGAACCATTAATTTTAGATTTCCTTAAACATTGAACAATCCCATTCTCAAGATGGGAAGCTCTGTATACCTAGGAATTTGAACCACCAGAAAGACTGATAATTAATTACAATAAAAATAAATATCTGCCAATTATTTTTGTGTTTGTCTGGTGTTTTCCATAATCGGATCCAAACTCCATAGGAGGAGTTAGGGATGGTTCATAAAGGCAGAGAGGCTAGCCCTGAGTCCTCCACTGAGAGTTGCAGCAGACACAACCAGGAGCCAGGCTCCCTCACTCTTGTTGACACACTTTGCCCAGCGTATGGGTCCCATTGTTCCATGACCTTTGTCATAAGTGCCCAGAGTCCACTTGGAAAACCGCATAGACTCCTGTTGACTTAACTTTTGTCTTTCAGGCTGTGACAGCCACTGTATTGAGTGCCAGGGTCCCCACGAGTGCACACGCTGTGAAGAGCCCTTTCTCCTCTTCCAAGCCCAGTGTGTCCAAGAATGTGGGAAAGGATACTTTGCAGATCATGCCAAGCACAGATGCACAGGTGAGCTGGGTCTTTGCTGAGTGCTTTGGGAAGAACTTGGGGCAGCCACCAAGTCCTCTGCACTGACTCTCAGGTAACCAAGAACATCTGACATGGAAGCAGAATAAAAGCCAATGAACTTGGCCTAAGTCATTGATTGTTTCCCATGTACTTATGCCAAATGCTGGTTAAATAGAATACAGGAAGCCAGACCGATACGATAATTCTCTTGTACTAATCAATATTGTTCCTAAAGGTCTTTGTAGAAACAAAGCCAGCATTTTATGGGATGCAAAGCTTATATCGAATGACTGTGAAGTACCTATTAAAAGTGGATCAGTTATACTGGTGTGGATGTAGAACGTTCAGTGTGGAGACTAAATTACTCATGACCCCAGTATTGATATTATATCCTTAAGGAATAGGAATTGGGCAATCAGTTAGTGAGAAATACTGGTGCTTTTACTACTAGACTGAAGTTAAGCCCAAAGTCTTAACCTTGTGTATGGGATCATCTCAGAGGAATTCCTACCTGCTATCACTTCTCTTGAAACTTGTTGCCTGGTGCATCCACTAGAAAGAATACTTGATGTAGAACAATAATGCACAGGTAACGTGGGGTCTTTTCTGAGTGCTTTGGGGAAAACTCCCTTGAGTTTTACATGTCCCTACATTGTTTTCATCTCTAATGTCTCATTTAATAGTCACAATGACTTCGTGAAACAAAGACATGGTAGACAGAGAGTGGGCTGTTCTCTAAGCGTGAAAACCAAGGCGGCTTTGAAGAGTTAAGGCAACACTTTGAGCCCTAGATCTCTGATTCCAGTCTAAGGCCCTAACACTGTGCTACTTAGCTCTACCATAATAAATCCCAGCCAAGGAAGCAGGGCAAGTGGACACAGAGCACTCTGTCTTTCAAAGGTTATTAACTTGATCAAAAGAAGAAGAAAGCCCTATGGTTCTTTTAAGAGCTAATTCTCTGAGTGAGGTTAATACTTACGGTCACTATTCTCATTCTCGGGTGACAAAGCTCTCACAGTAATAATACTGTGGTATGGAAGAACAGTGAGCCCTCCTTGTGTGCCTGGCACTTCAGACTGTAATGCTTGTATTCCTCCAGACTAGTGTCTGTATTAGGTGCTATTTCTACCCTTAATGTTAAGACAAGAACTCAGATTGTAAAAGGCAGTTCAGGGTCACAGTTGGTAAGAGGCAGAGAAGGCACGGTAACCCAGAGGAACCTACTTGGCTGTGCCCACTGTGGTCCTACCAGGGGATGTTCTTGGCTGTGCCT
Source organism: Mus pahari (assembly GCF_900095145.1). NCBI lineage: Eukaryota > Metazoa > Chordata > Mammalia > Rodentia > Muridae > Mus > Mus pahari. The sequence goes on from NC_034602.1 coordinate 85,165,031, forward strand.
TATTTGTGTCTTCTTTCTGGCAGCCTGCCCTCGGGGATGCTTGCAGTGCAGCCACAAAGATAGGTGTCACTTATGCGACCACGGTTTCTTTCTGAAGAGTGGTCTCTGCATGCCCACCTGTGTCCCTGGTTTCTCTGGCCACTCATCTAATGAAAACTGCACTGGTAAGATCATCTTTACTAGGAATCTGGTGATGTTACCAGTCATATCTCTGAACAAATGATGCGTCTCCAGATACGGTTAACATCTGTTATATGCAATTCAGCTTTCCTATTGTGCTGAGAGACCTGATTCTACTATTTGTAGAACATAGGCCGTTAGGCAGATCTAACTCCTGATTTCTTTGATCTTAGGATGAAAACAGAAGTGCTCTGTACCTTAACAGTCATAACTATCAGATAAGAAATTTGATGTAAATTTAGGTGTGTTCTTGAATGGCAGCCACACTTTAGAAAATAGCATACATATAACATGTCTAACGCATTGATTGTCTTCGTGTAAACTCGTATACCTAATTCTGCTGAGGTGCCATAGTGTATCTTTTATACACAAAGTGGAGAGGAGTTCTAAATGAACAGTGTGAGAAGACTGGTCCATTAACTGCAGGTGTTGGAAGTGCATTGATTGGAAGGTATTCTGTAAGGAACTCTCTCCCACCACAGAACAGACATCTTCCTTTAAAAAGCAAAGAGAAATGAATTTAAATTCAGCCTAGTTTTGAACCTTCTAAGTCTCTTTGTGGGTAGGTAAAGCTCGAGAGTTGCACCATGGCTGAGAGCTCCTGGGGTTTTATTAATCAATAATATGAGGATTTTGATATCTTTTATTTCTTGACAGTACCAGAGATTAAACCTAGGGCTTCACACGTGGTAGGCAAGAATTCCATGCTTGAGCCACAGCCATAGCACTAATATGGGGATATTTTTTTTTTATGCTGACAGCCCACTACATAGACTGTCTCCATATGTTTGATCTCTAAAGTGATTAAAACTTGTAAAGAAGAAAATTAGTACATCTCTGGCTTTCTTTACTTGGGATCTTCTTGGGAACTGCAAGTGCTAGTGAATCAACTTATGACTCTTGAGATATCGCACACATCAACTTAGGAAAATGGATTTCACTTTCATTAGGATCATTTTTTGTAGGAGTCACCACCATGAAAGTTGGCACCTTCAAGGTGTCCTCTGACCTAATTTTATACAGGCACGCTGCCAGACAAAGACCTTGACAAACTACATTGTAGGAGAAAGGATCGATTCTACATCACCGTTCCCAAGTCATTAGGTGTTTCATATGGACAGAGATGATCAAACTTTTATGACCCTGTGTATGTGCTTCTCATGAGTTTTGACTCTCAGCCATTGCCCTGTGGATTAACGGGTACTCTTCTAAGAATGGTGTCAGACACCTGCCTCTCTGCTTACTCTAGCTGCATATAACATGACACTTGTGTCAGGAAAAGACTGAATTTCAAACCTGCCAGCTCATTAGCATTACCTGAGTGTCTACAAAACTAATGAGACTCATCTCAGAGCATTTAATTCAGGATCTTTAGCACAAGCATCCTGTTACTATAGAAGATCCCTATATGAATCCTTATTTGAGTTATAAGATAGAAAATACACAAAACTTTCTATCCTTTAAGCTATATTACACGGTGATTTTTTTTTAAAGTATATTCAAAAAGTCATGTAACAGTCACTACCACCTAATTCCAGGACATTTTTCATCAGCCTTAAAAGAAACTACATAACCTTTAGCAGTGTCTGTTCATTTCCCTGTCACTCCAGCCTCTGGCAATCACTAATTTACTTTCCGTCTTTGTAGATGGGCCTACTCTAGACATCTCACATCAATAGAGCCACCCAGTATACATCCTTTCATGTCTGGCTTCAGTGTGTGGCTCTCATGTCAAGGTGTATCCATGTTAGAGCCTGCCCCTGGCATCCCCTTTCATCTTTATGTATACTCTGATGAAGTGTTATGGATACATCACGTTGTTTGGCTATATTTACTTCTTCACCTCCACGTTTGTTTGTTTTTAAAACTGAATGTTGAACCCATATGTGTTAGGCAGCCCTCGGCCACTGAGCCACAGGCCCAGCCTTTGTTTATGGCTTTAGCAGCCGTTTCCTCTTTTTGCCTGTTTTGAGTACGGTTACCATGAACATCCACAGGCAAGTCTTTGTGTAGGCAAACTCTTGTAATTCTCCATGGAATCAACAGCAGCGCTGTTGGGTCACATGCTAACTATATTTTATTTGAGGAACTGGCCAACTGTATTTCCTAATGATTGCCCTATTTTACATAATTAGCAACAATCTGTGTGGATTCTAATTTCTTCATGTCTTGCCAACAATTATTCTTACCTCTCCTAGCAGAGGTGAAGTTTTCTTCATGTAACTGAGGATCTGGCTTCCAATCTGGTGACTAATGTTGGACAGTATTTGTGTGCTTGTTGGCCTTTTGTGTGTAGAGCTTCTTCAGAGAAAAGCTTATTCAAATTCTAATGCATTTTCAGTTTTGCCCTCCGTTGCTGAGATACAAGAACTAGTTATATGTTCTTCCCCAACCCACAGCCTGAGGGTTCACAAACATTCTCTCCCATTCGAGAAGTTGTCCTGTTATATTGGCGTTTTGAAGTACCAACATTTTTAATTTTAATGATGCCAATTAAATTGTTTTTTTTTCTTTTAATCTTAAACTATTTTGCCATACTCAAGAATAATTGCTAGTTTATATTTTTTTACTTTATTTCTGTATTGTCTTTCAATAAGTTTACAGCCTAACTCCTCCATCTAAGCTCTAGTTATCCTCACGGGCATCCAGCTGAGAGGTCCTCAGGGGAGAAGGGTGCTGGTTGTAGAACGGCCTACATCACCTCTGGGTACCTTTGACTTAGTATTAAAGGCCTGTTGCTTTAAGATAATACATACATAAATAAATAAACCCAATTAGTGACGATGACAGGTCTGACCTTTGGGTTCATACATTTTCTAGACAAAATGTACACTCCAAGTCTTCACGTGAACGGCTCCTTGACCCTTGGAGTTGGCTCAATGAAGCCACTGGACTTTTCTCTCCTGAACATCCAACACCAGGATGGCAGAGTGGAAGATCTGCTGTTCCACGTTGTAAGCACACCCACCAATGGTCAGCTGCTGCTCTCAAGAAATGGCAAGGAGGTCCAGCTGGAGAAGGCTGGCCATTTTAGCTGGAAAGATGTGAATGAGAAGAAAGTGCGCTTTGTACACAGCAAAGAGAAGCTCAGGTAAGCCAACCCTGTTGTACCATTCTCTTTTCTCTCAGCCCATCCACCCCTAACCTCTTTCTTAATAGCCATCCCTTCCCATCGGGGAGAGATCAATACTCCACAGATGCTTCTGGCTGCCTGTCATCGTTCCCTGTAATTGCTCTGAGAGTATGCTTCTGTTTGAGACATTTTCATTTTATCACATAATTATGGGTAATTCTCTGATGTGACAGGAAAATTCTGCATATAATTACCCAGGTTTTGGGCCCCATAGAAACAAAACTTATATAGAGCCGGATGCTTCCTCCATCTGAGGGCAATGTTAGGGAGCCATGGACAGGTAAAGGAGGGGACATGGCTTGTCGAGGTGTCCTTTGGCCCCTGAAGTTTGGGAAGAAATCTTAGAGTCACACTTAGCTTTTTATTATCCATTTTAAGAGATTAATTGTGGCTAATTTTTAAGCCTGGTGCTCTACACTTCTGGCTCTCTTCCCTACCCCGGTGATGTACGCCTCCAGAATGGAATTGAACATTAACAAGATCCCAAGCGAATATAGCATTATGATTAGCAGAGTAAATCTACTAAACAGAAACCCCGAAATGGGCCCCTAACGATCAGCCCCCTGCATTCCCTGTCCCCCTGGTCTACGTCGTTGGCCTGGATAGCTCACTGTAGACTGTGTGTGGACAAGGGATTGCAGCCAATGTGACAGCGATAAGAACACGTGTCTATTTCTACTGTCAACACTAAATGTGGGTGTTTCTCTTGTTGCTTTAATTGACTGATTGACTGATTGACTGATAGATCGATATTTAGCTTAAAAGGTACATAGGAAGAAAAATTGATGGCAGTTTATCTATTACAGTTCAGAGCTGATGATTTCAGTAATCTGCCCTGATCATATCACAGGAGCAAGAACAACTGACATTTATTGACTGCTCCTGTTGAGCCGAGCATCATGAAAAGCATCCGCATGAACTGTGTACATTATGTTCCCACTCTACAGCCTTGAGATGAGAGGATGTGTAATAAGAACTGAGCTGCTACTCCAAGCCAACACTCTCTGACTCACCAGACCATACTGTTAGCCACCGTGATTCCTGTCTCCCCACTATTCTAGTAATATGTAGCTCATGCCTGTCCTCAAGAGGTCAAGATGACTGTACAGCAAGCACGCACTGCTGTGGTGTGTGTCATGCCACCCAGGCACCTCCAGAATCCTTCTTCATAACATGTGCTTAATTTAGTTGAAATTACAATAAGTACAGTTTTTATGTTTGCACATCTCTTTGCACACACATACCTACTTGAGTTTGCGCATGCGCGCGCGCGCACACACACACACACACACACACACACACACACACACACATGCATACATAAAAGTATGTATGCACATGCATACCACACTCACAGCGCTATACAGGCCCTGAATCTACAGCCATTTGCCATGAAATCATTTGTGGAAAAATTCAGAGCTCCATAGATAACCAAAGTTAGCCTTCTTGTCTATTTGGCTTTTTCTACACGTCACCCAATTTCTTCCAGAATTAGCTTTGTACCCTTAAAATGTGATATAACTCAGCAGCTGAGTAATTCTTGTGATATTCTTTCTTGGGGTAAAGATCCCATTCAATACTTTGGTTTTAAAAATCAAACAAATGAACTGATAAAAATTGTAAAATGAGGTTGGTAGGGACACATAAAAACAAAATTATTTGTCTCTCAATGAAACAAAAATGAAAGAGTCAATCTGATATACACATACACGTGTGGGCCTCTATGTTTTCATGAAAATACTATGATTAAGATTAGAATTCTTGAGAATGGAGATTCTGTGGGCTTAGAATACTGTTGTGTAGTAAAAGCCAATCTTTAACAGTAGCCAGAGCAACTGGGATAAAGTGAGAGACTGAACACTCTTAGTGGGACTTCAGTCAGTAACACTCTTAGTGGGACTTCGGCCACCAAGAGTTGTTCCCTTCTTCGTTCAGACTGTTGATTCCACTAGTTTCATGCTCTTGAAGTCCAGAGGTGGGACAGGGGAGGGACAGGGTCAAAATGGGAATGAAAATGAAAGGAAAAACTTGAAAAACAAGCAAGAATGTCTCTAAGGCTTGGCTCACAGAGCTAGAATGAAACTCTATTTTAAAGCATTTGTTCCTGTAGCATAAAGAAATGTATACAATGTTGTTATTGCAGTCATAGTCAAGGTAGAAAACAGTTCTTTCAGCCCTATTCTGGTCTCTCCTTTAAAAACAAGACTTACTTCCTCCATCCTAGTCCCTGGCAACTGTGATCTGGATTTTCACCTCTGTAGTTTAGCCCATTCTAAAATGTCATGTGACTGGAAACACAATATGTAGTGTTTCATTTCTGCAATTGCTTTCCAGCTCCACCCTCATGTTTGACATATAAGTAGTTAGTTCCAAGAATACCTTTTAAAGAACCTTTAAGACAATGGGCACCCAAAGAGATGAGAATCTAAAATCTCCTATAAAGTGTTGATCACAGATTTTACCAGTTCACAGTGAGCTGTGCTTGGTTGGTCATTAACGACCACAATCTGCCTCCCCTCCCAAGCAGATCTAAAGCTATTCGATGTTTGTGGTAGGGAGTCAATCCACAGCAGCATGAACCTTCAGTGGGTCTCCTTGCTTAGGGTAGTAAGGCTACCCTAACTCTACAGAGGTGGACACATGCTCCACTATGTTCATAGCAGCCCTATTTATAATAGCCAGAAGCTGGAAAGAACCCAGATGTCCCTCAACAGAGGAATGGATACAGAAAATGTGGTACATTTACACAATGGAGTACTACTCAGCTATTAAAAACAATGAATTTATGAAATTCTTGGGCAAATGGATGTATCTGGAGGATATCATCCTAAGTGAGGTACTCAGTCATAAAAGAACACATATGATATGCACTCCCTGATAAGTGGATATTAGCCCAGAAACCTAGAATACCCTGCTTGTGGACGTTGTACATCGTGGTGCGGAGCCTAGTGCGCACCACGATGTACAACGTCCACAAGCAGAGGGAATAAAATACCCATGAAAGAAGTTACAGAAACAAAGTTTGGAGCTAAGATGAAAGGATGGACAATCCAGAGACTGCCCCACACGGGGGTCCATCCCATAATCAGCCACCAAATGCAGACACTATTGCATATGCCAGCAAGAACTTGCTGAAAGGACACCGATATAGCTATCTCTTGTGAGGCTATGCCAGGGCCTGGCAAATATAGAAGTGGATGCCCACAGTCATCTGTAGGATAGAACACAGAGACCCCAATGGAGGAATTAGAGAAATTACCCAAGGAACTGAAGGGGTCTGCAACCCTGTAGGTGGAACAACAATATGAACTAATCAGTAACCCCAGAGCTCGTGTCTCTAGCTGCATATATAGCAGAAGATGGCCTAGTCAGCCATCATTGGGAAGAGAGGCCCCTTGGTCTTGCAAACTTTATATGTCCCATACAGGGGAACGCCAGGGCCAAGAAGTGGGAGTGAGTGGGCAGGGGAGCAGGGTGGGGGGAGGGTATAGGGGACATTTGGGATAGCATTTGAAATGTAAATGAAGAAAATATCTAATAAAAAAATAATAATAAAAAAACAGAAAAAAGAAAGTTCTTGTTCCATGTCTGTTTGTAGGTGACACTCCCCTCTCTCCCGCAGATGGGCTTACTCCTCATTCTCAACATACTGGTTGGTGACTACCCATGGTCAAATGATCAGCCTGAGTGTGTGCAGGCCACTCCCAGCTTTTCAGAGGAGCCAGCCTTCCCTTCTTAGTTGTATTCACAGCAAATGGGTGGAGAGAGAGCTTAGGGAGTGAGAAATGGCATTATGCTGCCCAGCTCTTTAAAAGTTGTGGGGGCCCACTCACAAGAGTTTGGAAGAAGAGTGGGAAGGGGTTGCTGGTCTACGGGTGCCATTAAAAGCTGGTAGAGCTGTAACATATAAGATTCCTGTCTGTTCTTCCATTTAACCACTATCTAACTTGCTTTGGCCTGACAACTAATTTTGTGTGTGTGTGTGTGTGTGTGTGTGTGTGTGTGTGTGTGTGTGTGTGTAAAAAGGCAGAAGAGTATTGTGTGTATGATTTTAGGTACATGTGTATTATGACTTTCAAGATCAATTCTTTCCTTCTGCCATGAGGTTCAAGGAACTAAGGTAATCAAGCTCAGATAGCAAATGCTTTTACCTACTGAGCCACCCATCCAGCCCCATGAACAGTAATTTTAGCTAGTTTCATCTTTGGTACTTTCTATTTGCAATGAAGATATTGTATTACTATAATGATTTGATCTAAAAGTGTACATGAATACAGCCTTAATATTTAATATTTTACTCCTCTTATTTCTAAAAACTAACCCAGTGATCATTATTTCTCTTTTCTTCCATGGGGACCTCCTTAGGAAAGGCTACTTTTCCTTGAAAATTAGTGACCAGCAATTCTTCTCTGAGCCGCAGCTGATCAACATACAGGCCTTTTCAACACAGGTAATAAAAAGGACCAACAGTACACAAGTTTGCGTGTCCTCTGGTCCTCACAAACCAATCCAGAGTTCCTCAAACTTCAACAGAAATGATTGAGCTGAGTTGATCTTCTTGTAGTCTCACTATGAAATTCTCTTTGATTAAGTTTGGGTTCTTTGAATAGTAGCATTGACAATAACAGTTTCTCATGCATCTCTGCCCTGTCTGTATGTCACATGATGCTCATTTGAATTGCCAATTCTGTGAAATAGTGTCCCCAGTTTATAGATGAGGGAACTAAGGGAATGGAGATTAGAGAGTTTTTCTGGAGTGATCTCGCTATTAAAAGTCCAGACTGCTGCCTTCACGGTCTGTGTTCTGGGTCCTTACCTGCTTCCACCTTGTTGAACTAAGCTTGATATTAGACCTGCAGAATAACTTAAAGCTTCTATGGTTGCTAATGTTTTCCTTGGTCTTAGATAATTCATTTTCTCTCCACAGTCCCCTCTCAGAGGCATAGTAGTTCCAGTACTTAGAAGGCTCTCTTAGGAATGTCCTTAAATTAAGTGTCATTGTGCCCATGAGCCAAACATAGACCGGAGGAAATCATTGCAGAGGCAATGAAATTCAAGACCACATCCCTTGTCCCCAGAGAAGGTGTGCATACAGATTCAGAATCTGTACAGAGGTAGAAGCTCTGAGCACTGGACTGAAGGAAGTGAACAGATGAAGAATAAGAACACATGCACACATGCACACATACAAGCGTCCCCTCACATATGCATGTGCATAGGCACACACAAGCACATGCACACACATGTATGCACACATGCACAAGCACATACATGCACACACATGTATGCACATATACACAAGCACACATACATGCACACACACAAGCAAACATATATACGCACACTTACAAGCATGTACACTCTCATACACACACACACACACACAGAATTCTCACTGGGCAAGCCTGGGTGACTAATCTAAGGCCACACTAATTTTACATATTTGTCTCCATGCACTGAACAGCAGGAGGGTGTGCTATAATCTTCGGAAACAAGATGCCCCAAACCCCCAACCTCATATCTTCAGTCCCAAAGTAAAACTGACAATAGAAACGGAGTAGCCACATAAGCATAAAGCAGTAGCATTGACTGCCACATGACAGGGATACTTGCCGCAGCTCTTCTTAATGGGCTTGTCACATCAGGAGTAACTGGTCGCTGAGGAGAGGTTAGAAACAGATCCTGAGTTAAGTGTATAAATCTTGCTTTAATGAAAGCTAACACCTGTGGCTGGAAGCATGGGCCAGTCCTGGGACCGGGTAACTTAGATGTTAGATGCTACCGTGTTTAAATTCAGATCAGTTTGCTCTGCTTGTCCTGGACAATACAGTTTGGTCAGTGAAAGACCTGGGGTAGAAATTAGCCAAACCTCCGACTCACAGCTGGTGTGTTCCCAGTTCCCTGGGTTCTGTTTCTTCCTGCACAGTCAAGTGAACAAGTAATAATGGCATGTTTTGGGTTTTATTCATTATGGGATATGCCTTTATCAACTTGACTTTATGAAGATGTAATTCTAGAAAGAAATTTAACTTACTTTTAGTTATTTTAAGGATGTGTAATATTTCACGGTCGTGTTGACTTGGGGGTCTTCCTATGTAAATAGATTTGATGTTTTCTGTTTATAGACTTTAATATCACCCTTGATCCTTTGTGTTTCAGAATGCGAGGATCTGTTCATTTTTCTGTATGAACTCACGCAGTGTTAGAGCTGCAACATTGTGTGATTATTATAGTGATGAACTAGTTACGTATTAAACTGATGGACAAATGTGTCTTCCAGGAAGCTAGGAGTGGGGTGCCTGTGTGGAATTTTAAAGCCATTTGGGTTGTAGAAGGCAGTGTGTTATGGAAGATCCCGGACAGCTGAACTTCAAACACAAAATCTAAGAAAATGTTTTCTTTCCTTGGCTTCTGGCCTGCTTGCTAATCTCTCTCTCTCTCCCTCTCCCTCTCCCTCTCCCTCTCCCTCTCCCTCTCCCTCTTCTGTTCTCTTCCCCTCCCTCCACTCTCTTCCTCTCTTTCCTCCATGTGTGTGTGCATGTGTGTGTGCGTGTGCATGTGCATGTGTTTTCTGTGGTGCTTCATTAACTTTTATTTCTGTGAAAGAACATTTTATCTGCTCACTAAGGTAATAGAACAAACTGACAAGTCTTAGGAAAACATTAACTTTTGCTGTGTTAGCAGTGCCATAAGAATTAGGCAGGTGGTTGTCTTACCATGCCAGGATCTTGGATCTTGTCTGGCTTTATAAGCTGAATTGGGGTGGGGCCCTGTCGATATAGGGGTGAACTAATTAGAAGAATATTACCAAGAGGACTGGTAATAACATGGATTCAGAGAGTGGGATTATGTCATTGAATCAGCATGCAGGAGTGTGGTATAGGCAAGTGTTTACCTCCCAAATTCCATGCCTCCTATTAGTCTTTATTGGATTCAGACATCTGGTTGGGTTTTGTGACACTGAGCTGTGTTCTTCTGCAAATGCTGGGGGTGGGGTGTGCAATCCAAGATGGCTGAGAAGTTAGAACCTTAGAAGCAAATAGCACTTCTAGATTGCATTTACTCAAGACGGGTTCTGAAGTGGCTTAAGGGACCTCTAGAATCCAGAGGCATGGAATAACCCCAGTCCCTATGGCCCTCCATACCTCTAACAAATAATTTCATCATGGAATATGTTGGCACTTTCATAAGTTTCTTAAAGGAATTGAATCAGGTTAGACACACTGCTGTCTTATCTGCTGCATTAATCTATTTAATGGCTTCTCTTTCCACTTTCCTTCAACCCCACAGGCTCCGTATGTGCTGAGAAATGAAGTTCTCCACGTCAGCAAAGGAGAGCGGGCAGCCATCACCACCCAGCTGCTTGACATCCGGGATGATGACAACCCGCAAGACGTGGTCGTGAATGTGCTCGATCCTCCCCTTCATGGCCAATTGCTCCAAATGCCTCCAGCCCCTGCAGCCTCGATTTATCAGTTCCATCTCGATGAACTCTCCAGGGGCCGCCTCCTCTATGCTCATGATGGTTCAGACAGCACATCTGATATTATGGTCTTTCAGGCCACTGATGGACACTCCTTCCAAAATATACTTTTCCATGTGAAGAACGTGCCCAAGGTAGGTGTCATCCATAGGGTTACAGTTTCCTTGTGTCTACCTGTGAAGTTTTACTCACAGAACTATTTTGGCAATGCTCATAAAGTTAGGCGTGATGACGGATTCATTCATTTGTCCCAGCGAAGTATCTTATACATCAGTTCAGTATAATTTGATAGGTCCACTGCTGATCTGCTAGATTCCCCACTGGCCTGCAGCTATGAAACTGTGTTCTGTTCTTCCTGTTGTACCCTGCATGACCATGATCATGGGGGCCAAGGTATCTCTTTCTCTGTGTCCTTTCACAACAGCTCATGAAATGAGATCCTCGCTGCCTGGTTATCTGAGTTGATCAAACAGAGTGAGGCCAACCCTTCTGTTAGCCAAGCTGAAGGAATGTGAAGAAACTGTGGATAGCCACAGGCGCTGTCCTGAGAGCCAGAGTATGCTTCCCATTCTGTGTCACTGGCGTGCCACCTCTGTATGTTGTGCCATGTCTATGCACACCCGTGGTATTGGTTGCTTAACATTTACTTGATGTTTTATCCTAACAATGATATAAAACCACGAGCTTTGAGTAGAATCGTACCCTCGCTGAATTTTTTTAAATGCGTATAGAGCCATTCTATATAGTTTTGTCTGTGTCCAATAAAAGATGTTCTTGAACACTGTAGACAAGATGCTTGTCACATCACAGGGGATGCTAAGCTAACCTGTTCAGGAGAAAACACTCCTGCCAGCGTCGCTCAAAGCTTGTTGCTGGTCACGCGGAGGCCCTTTCCTCCAAATAGCTTCTCCTCGTGGTAGTAAAGTTGGAAACAATAAGCTTTTTAGCTCTAAATATCACTACCCGCAGAGCTGGTATGGGTGCTTAGCTAAAGAGATTTTTTTTTTCCCGAGGATACTTTAAAATCTCTTGCTGTTATCCCACTAACAAGGTAAGGTGGTGCCCTTCCCTGAACCTCGTGTGCTCTAACTTGTTCCTGCTGGAAGCAGTGGTGGAGGCAGGAGACAGGAGACAGGTGAAGTGTGTGAAGGCTAATTGTGCGGCAGAGCTGGCAGACGGCCACCATGTGGCGAGTCCTAATAGTCACCCTCTCGTGGTAGCCTGCGGACATGAGGTTCAGTTCTGGAGAGTTGGAATCTGGACAGATGCAGAAAGTCTTTTCTTCTTCCTTCTTGGTTTCCTACCGGAGCCTGCGGTGGTCATCAGCACAGCCCTGACCAGAGACTTTCCCATCAATCCTTGGTTTTCAATCTGGGTGGGGAGCTTGTCTCAGCGTATTGCACAATTTTGTGCAGGGTAGTGTAGGATGAAAGGGAACTTCTAGGATTTGCCCTGCTTTGACTACCAAACAGAACAAAACAAAACAAAAAAAAGAATGAAACCCGTGGGGGGGGGGGAGGAAAAAACACAGACTTCATATTCCTGCAGGCCTTGTACCTGTGAGTCGTGTAGGAAGTCTGGGTCTGTTGCTTACTCCTGAAGAGTGAGTTCAGGTGGTGCCTTTTCTCCCTCCCCCTTCTCATCTGCCATCCCCCATAGCACCACCCTGGCTACCTACAAGGTGACTTGTAACCGTGTTTCCAAATAGTGACACTGGTGGCCTGGGCCTCAGCACTGTGAGAATGCACTGATAATAAATTTGTTTGTGTCCATGATTAAACTACACAAACGTCTTCTACTTTTTTATTTTAGGAATTAAAATAAATGTGTCTTTATACCCTTTCTCTGGGCCCTTTTATCCTGCTGGAAGGTCCAAGTATTGGTTGTATGGCCTTGCTTATTCTACAGGAAATTATAGCATAAGTAGAAGGGCTCTTTGTTTGCTTTGTTTTTAATATTTACTGGACACTAAAATTGACGTGAATTGTTCCTTTTAATCTTCCCATTCATTCTGTGGTGTTTGTATAATTCTCTCTTACTTACCAAAGGAGGAAACTAAAACAAGAGGAGATTTAGAAATCTTCATTTGCAAAAAGGTTTTCAGCATCTGAGCTAAGATTTCAATTCAAGTATGCCAGCTTCCCACAGGCAGCCAGGAGGCTCTTTCATTCTAGCCTGAGGCTTCCAACATTTTAGGCACAGATAGTCTCATTCCCTTGATGGATTAAATGAAGACAAAAATGTATTCATTTTTCTCTATGTCCTATCCAAGCAAGTAGGCCCCAAGCCTTCTAGAATCTTCCCTCTGGATTCACTACAGCTTATTATAAGAGAGGCTATTTATACTCATAGGTCTACTGGGCCCAGGAAATCAAACTGGCCTGGTTGTTACAGTGACTGGTGAATGTACAGTTGGATAGAAGTGCTCTCATTCTAAGAGCGGTTCTGAAGAAGGGCACGGGACTTCTTTCCCTCCGGCTACACGTGTGTTAAATCTGGAGACTTGCTAATATCTAGTTAGTGACTTTAATAGAATGGACAAAGATGTCGTAATCTCCTATGAATAGGTACACAAGTGATTCCCTATCTCGTTCAGTGGAAATGTTAGCCTGATTTTCGGTTCTTTCTCTGCTGATGGAATAGAAAGAAGCTTTGTAAGAGGAAGCGTTAATTTAGTTTTGCTCTCCGAGCAGGGCACATTTATGTTTTTGTTGGACGGTGTAATGGCTTGAACAAGATGGGTGGCTATGTCTCTATCTCCCAGGTGGTTCCTGCCAAGTACAAAATGCTCAGGGCATCTCTGATGATCCTGGTGTGGTTCTTTGGGGCTAAGGGAAGGAATTATGAGTTCAGTCCTGTTTTTCAAGTTCTATACTGCTTCACCCAGACTTGGCCTGGCAGAGCATAAACTCAACTGCCACTTCCAGGAGGATGCTGAGCTACTGTGGGGGAAAATAGAGTCAGGAATGATGTCGAAACATGTTTTACAGGGGCAGGAGACAAAGGGGGAAAAAGATTTAAAAGTAATAACGAATGCTCTGCTGAACAGCTTTTCATTAATTGGGTGAATTAAGTAGCTCGACAAACCCAAACCTGTTATAGATATATGCTTCTAACAAAGTTCCACATCCTGCAAGGGCTACAGTGTGGGTGGGTGAGAGTCAGCTCTGGTAGATGGCTCTTTTGTTGACTTTCCAAGGAATTGCCCCCTTTTCCGTTAACTATGATGCCCCTGGAAACCTTCTTTCCATGCTGCCATCCGATCTGACAGTCTTCCTGATCCCCTTTGTTGTTTGAAGAGTTCTTTTCTGCCACTAGCTAATGCATTAATGTTTAAGGTTCCCCACCCCCACCCCCACCCCACCCCAAAGCCAGAGTAAGAACCAGCTAAAAACTTCTGTCTCTGAGAGCCCTTTCTTCTGTGGGATTGCCTATGTGGAGCTTAAAATTCCCTATTGTATTGCATCCCATCTCACTCATGCCTCTCACGGGGAGCTTTTATGGGGACACAGTGAGATACAATTATTTGTGTGAACCTCAAATGTCAGTGGTGTAAGAATGTTTGGTAGATGAGTAAACACAACTAAATCCTTTCCAAATATCATTTTTCATTCTTGTGGACGGGTGTGCTATTTAGTTTGCTCTTTCCATTGTCTCATGAGATATATACTAAGGAAATGTTTATTGACTTAAATATTGGAATCTACCCCCAAGCAAAGGCTGCAGGCTCCAGACCTGAACTAGGAAGCCTCTGAGCTCTTGTTGACAAGCACAGAGCCGTCTGGTTATCTCGCCGTCTGGTTATCTCACCTGCTATCCTCCTGCCAGCTCATTTCACCTCATGGCTTCTGCAGCACTCTCGTCTCCCCTCAAGTCCATACTGTCCTGCACCACCAGAATCTTAAGTCCATGGTATAAATGAGCTCTTGAAAATGACGGTATACTTTTACAGAATAAGTGGGAAGACTGGCCAACTAGCCATTTGCTAAATAGAGTTTTGAAAACTTTGGTCTGGAATATTTGGTCCCAGAATTGGACTATGATATCATGTGAGCTAAAGTTTCATTCTTTATGACTCCATTTTCATTTGGTGAGGGAATTTTATTTCGTTGCAAAGGATGGAAGGTTGTGCTTTTACTGTTATTCACAATGTTAATATTTTTACTTGTAATACAATATGTGATGGCTAAATTTTATTACCAGCATTTTTGTATGCCTGTTGTTCTATGAAATGAATTAGAAGAACTATTTAATTTAAAGTGCTGCTTTAATCATGTCCTCAATTTTACTCATTGGGATTTCATTGCCTGCTAATGTACTCTGAGGGATACATAAAAACATCAGAGGGCAGGATTGTTCAACTAGTAAAATAACTAATTTATTGAGCAATGGAGGAAAGCTATAAGGAGAAAAAGAAATTCCAAAATGTCAACAATTAGGGGGAGCTTACTCTAAGAGTTGGCTTTTGAACACATTAGCTATAGAAACGATGTTGAGTAGCTTCCCATCCATTTCTTCTTGAACATTCCCAGTTCTCTTCCCAAGGGAAAATATTAAAAACAACCATGATCAAGATGAATATGAAGATTATTATTTCTCTTTCAAAACAATGAATAAAGCTTTAAAAAGCCCTGTATATTTAATAGTTAAAACACAATACATCTGAGGCTACAAACATAGCCAAGAAACCACCAGTGCTTCAGACTCATAGACACCATCACTGCCCAAGATTTCCTATGTGTCTCTTACCATTACTCTTATCTTCTGGTACGGATACTTAGCACCGGATCTGTCCTCTTAGCAAACAAAGCATTACTAGCTATAGACAGCATGGTATAGGTTAAAAGGGCTTACTCAGTTTGTGGATCTGAAATTCCATACCATTTGACTGTTAACTTCCATTTTCTTGTCTCATGTGCCTGTCTACCCCTAGTCTGCTTAGAGGCCACATAGTGACATCACACAGCTTTTATCTTCTTCCTCTGTGTAGCTCATTTCTTTCAGCTGAGTGTACTCTAAATCCATCCACATTGTCAGAATGGCAGGATTCTCTCCTATTTGTAATGAATGAATGATGCATATTGTATGTATGCAGAGGTTGTGGGGAATCTGAATGCATAGATTCTATTTTCTTTGTCTTTTCAACATTCACTGCTGATTTAACATGAAGCTTGCATATAGTCTTGGAGTTACAATGATCCACTTTAAACAGATACAGCATTTTCAATCACACATTCCTTTCTACTTATATGAGTCCTTGACACCCGATATGCTGTTCCCACCACAATTTTTTTCCATGTCAACAGACCCACTAATAGTTTCTAGGATTATTAATTGTCTTTTGTACTTGTGCTTTTTAAAGACTTATTGCAGTCATTCTTAGCCATGAAGATGCTCTATAAATATGTACATGCATGCATGCACGTACTCACATGCAGCGTATTGTGTAAGGAATAATGGGAACGAAGATATAGGCTGAGACTGTTCAGAAGAGAGACAACAGTTTTGGCTGGATGTTTCCAGCCTGCTGTTGGTTGAATCTGTGGATCTAAAGCCTGTAGGAACAGTCTACTCTACTTGCCATCCGTGGATGGGTTTTCTACTTTCGAGTTTTCAAATTGCTAATTAACATCCTTTCCTTTCAACTTGCAGAGCTCAGCATTTCTTGTCAGAAGGGCCAGCTTGTGGTCAACTATACTCGCTTCGATTTGTTCAGAAAGTCTCCTTCACTTATGAAACGACAGCCTTGCCAGTGAATTATTCTTGGTTTGCAATTTTGTCTTTCATTGCTTTAACTGTATAATACCACTTTCCGGTATTACACAGAGTTCATGCTGTCCTTTCGACGCAGTTCCCATGTGATGCAGAATTCCCTTTGTGCTCATTTTTGAAAACTTGACTGTCATGTGAAGATTTCTTCAGATTCAATTTTCTTGGCATTCTGAGCTTCAGTGATCTGGACAAGCATCTCCCAGCTCAGATTTGGAAGGTTTTCTGACATTATTTCTGTTCGCAAGAGTCTGTTCTTTATGCCTCTTCTCCTTCTTCTTTTGTGTTCCCAGTCTGGATAGTTTGTTTGAGGCTTGCTGATTTTTTTCTCTTTCTTTCAATAGGAACCTCCATTGACGCTCTCTTGGGTTTTTAATTCATACATTTTATTATTTAGCTCCAGATTTCTGCTAGTTATTTTTTTAATGGTTGTTGGCCTTCAGTAGACTTTTTATTGTGCTTGTGCACTACTCCTTTAATTCGTGTTTGGCTTGCTGTCTGGGTCCACTCGTTGCTCATGCGTCTTTGATACTCTTGTTTTGCATTCTCTGCCATGCAGTCCATCGCTCTCTCTCTCTCTCTTTAGAACCAGGCCCTGTAGATTTATTTTCTCCCTGTAGTGCCATCATGTTTCTTTGTTCATCTTCTCTGTGTTCCTTGAAACCGTGCATTTGAACACTCTGTTTGGCTTCCTGAGAAAAAACGCTTACAGTACTCAGCTCCAGCTAAAGATTTTGGAGTTCTTTTAAAATGATAGTCCCTGCACACACTCATTCTTTTTCTTTTGATCTCTCCTTTGGAGAAGTTTGAGGATTTTAGGCCTTCTCTTGGCACCTCACTTTGTGAAAGCCTAAACCCTCCCTATAACTGTGCAGTGATATTCAAGTGACATATTAGGTGTGTACTGACTAAAGAATCTTATGTGCACTGTCACCAGAACATAGAAACTTGGCTTCAGCAGAGGCTGTGTGGAGTACCACCAGTGCTTACTGGCTATTTGGGCAATGTCTTAGTAACTTTTCTATTGCTGTGATAGGCACCGTGGTCAAGGCAAGTTTTAGAGGCAAAAGTTTCAGAGGGCAAGTCCATGCCGTTGTAGTGGTTCACATAAGAATGGCCCAATAGGATCATATATTTAAGTGCTCAGTCATCAGGGAATGGCACTGTTGGAAAGGATTAGAAGGATTTGGGGATGTGGCTGTGTTGAAGGAAATATGTCACTGGAGGTGGGCATAGAAGTTTTAAAGCCCACACCAGGTTTATTCCCCCACCACACACACACACCACCACCACCACCACCACCTGTGCAACCTATGGATCAGGGTGTAGCTCTCAGCTACTTCTCCAGTACTACAACCACACCCGTCCCTGCCATGGTGATAATGGACTAAACTTCTGAAAGCATAAGCAAGTCCTCAGTTAAAGGGCAGACTGGGAGGGGGGCAAAACTTGGAAAGTAATAAAAATAAAAAATAAAAAATAAAAGTGAAAAAAACTGCTTTCTTTTATAAGCATTGCATTGGTCATAATATCTCTTCAGAGCAATAACAGTGACTAAGTCGGCCATCATGGTGGGGAGCATGACAGAAGACAGGCTGTCACTGAGACAGTTTTAGATAACACAAATACACTAGGGCCTGGGGTTTGTAATTGCTAGAAATCTTTCTAATAGAAGCAGCTTAGTCAACTTTGACTTTGGTTGTAGAGATCAATTATGTACCAATAATCGCATTATTGGACTCATCAGACAATGTAGCTTTCATATTCCAAGCCAGTAAGTGCTGTAACCTCAGCACACAATCCCTGGACAGCTCTCCATTGTGTCTTTATCTCCACCACCCTTTGTCAGTGTAATTGTCTATGGCTTCTCTGGGAAGGCTGCAACCACTTAGGACACAGTGCGTCTTGCAAGTCAGTGCGCAGAACAGTGTGTTCTAGTAGCAGCTGGAAGCCCATTAGGTATTAAAATATAGCTCAGGTCCTACACCAGATCTGCTGAGTAAGACTTCCTAAATCAAAATATTCACTTTTTAAATAGCCTAGAAGATATGCAGGTGTGCCAGCTCATGAGAAGTACTGCCCAGGATAGACTGCAGTGGTCTGGATTTTGGCAAATTATATGCAATGCTTTAGGCATGCCTTTCTTTTTTATTCCTGCAAATAATATGCTATAAGCATTCTGGAAAGAGGAAGTTCCCTGGAATTTTTTGATAGAACATTAACCAAGGCAGGAAGGACCCTTTTCCTATTCTCCTTAGAGAACATCATTTGACTCTGTTTTGGAATGTGTGATGGAAATAGCCATAACTACCTTCTGGAGGTGAAAAAGTCACACCAAGTAACTGTTGAACATGGGTACCACCTCTTCTGAAAAACGCCCTCCTGCGAGAGAGTGTTTGCTCTGTGGTTTAGTGGCATATTTGAAAGAAACAGATTTTGGAGAGCCATCCCTTCTAAATGCCCAATTTAAAAATACTGGCTCTCCTGGCTTGTGTTATGGAAACAAAGTGAGACTAGATAGAACACAGGCACCCTCATTAATATTATTCCTGGGAAGATGTTAATGGTGGTGCTTAGGAAGAGAGTGCATAAATCAGGACTGGCAGTGCTTTGCAACGGTGTGAGCCTCGACAGTGACAACGGTTGCCTTCCCTGGAGTGCAGGATGCTCCCAGCTATTGCTGCCTCTCTTTCCATCCGTTGTCTCTTTAATGGAATCTTACTCTTCCTTCCTCCTACAGCTACCTCCTAGCAGGCCTTCATCTTTTTTCCCCTGTGCTTTTGCAAGGATGTACAGAATGTTGTCTGTGATGCCCCCTTCATCCAGCATTAGTCACTGCAGTTTCGTGGCCTTGGACTCCATCTTTCTGAAACAGACTAATCAACTCCTCATTCTGTTCATCCCACTGTCTTCCCTAAACATTCTCATGTCCTCTCCCGTGTCTGCGAGTTAAACTGAGACTTCAGCATGATGGGATGGCAGAAGTGGCTGCTGCCTCCTCCTCCTCCTCCTCCTCCTCCTCCTCCTGCCTTCCTTGGGATGCTGTTATTTTTGATCCCACCTTTTTTAGCTGCCTAAGTTCTACTGGTACCAAGGATTTGGACATTTGTTTCCATCTTTACCTTTGCTTAATCAGCTCACGCATCTGCCTAGAATCTGTTGCATTACTTTCCTTCTTAGAAAGCCACTGTTTTTGTTACTCAGAAATAAAATGATGTTTCCTTTGGAAAACCTTTCTGAAACTTTCACCCGTTATTCCTGAGTGCTCCCTCCTCAAGCTTCTTGCAGAGTGCCATTGTGAAACATCTGTTTCTTCCTGTTTTTTTACCACTAGGCTCCATGCTCTGCATATGGGATGTTTCTAGATACTTACTCTAGAGGAGATGGCATCTTGTATGTGCTTAAAGAATTACTCAAATACTCCTGTGGTGAGTGAGGACCAAAAGACAGTTGGAAAGACAAAAAGAAAAAGAAAGGAAGAAAGAAAGAAAGAAAGAAAGAAAGAAAGAAAGAAAGAAAGAAAGAAAGAAAGAAAGAAAGAAAGAAAGGGAGAGGGTTAGTTTCCTGAATATTAGAAGTCACTTATTGAAGATAAATGAAAAGATAGAATATGAATACATTTACGTATATACAGACATATGCACATATCTATACACAATATTCACACATGAGGGACAGTGTGAACTGCTCTTCCCTGTGAGATGACCTTTAGTGACAATGAGTCCGTAAGGCTTGCTTTTTTTGAGCAGCCACTTTTCTGAGTATGTGTGGACCCAGTGCTGTACTTCTATTTCATTCCAGAATGACAGAGCTCTGCGGCTTGTGACCAACTCTATGGTGTGGGTTCCGGAAGGCGGGATGCTGAAGATCACCAACCGAATCTTGCAGGCTCAAGCTCCAGGTGTCAGAGCCGATGACATCATCTACAAGATTACACACAGCCACCCCCAGTTTGGTAATGTGTTTCTCTAGTGTGATTTCATCTGCATTCAGAGGGTAGGAGCCGGCTTGGCACCATGCCACAAAGCAAGGCTATGTACAGTTCAGAATATCTGAGTTTTCTAATGCTTCATACACCTCATTGAAGGACAGCGTGATCATGATGGAGAGCTATCACACTGTACACCTTAATGAGCACCTTATCACCACATTGTTATAATATCTAAGACAAGAATCTGTTTTTATGTCATTTTATTTTGCTCAGCGGCTTTCTGGTAGTCCCCAAGCTGACATGTATATGGATTGCCAAGGCCAGGTTCTCCTATCCTCTCAGACACATCTACAAACTCCCTATATTTTACTTTAAAATTTTATTTTGCAATTATTTATTGTGTTCATGACAGAGTATATGTGTGCCCTCAAGACACCATGTGTGCCCATGTATATCTACCATACGGCAAAGGACAACCTATGGGAGTTAGTTGTCTCTTTCTGCCGTGTGAGTCTCAAGGTCAAGCTCAAGTCGTTGGACTATCATCCTCAGTAGCAGGCTCCTTCACCCACTGAGCCGTGTCACCAGCCCTCACTCTTAGTAAGGGTTATAAAGTAACACAAAAACAGTCTTTAATATTCACCATTGTTACTTTTTCAAGAAATACAATGCACATTAAAAACCCAGGATATTTTCTGCTGACATCAACTGGACATGCAATTTCACAAGATATATATTGAGGTATTGCTCACAGTGACTCCCCCCAAATGAAGTCTCTATGTTCCAGCAACAGAAGCAGTCTTTGCATTTGCGCAGAGAGGAGGGGAGGGCAGCGTGTGTCCGTCCCTGTCACCCACTGTTCTTGAACCTGGCATTCATGGGTTTTGGCTAGTCTGACAGACAGTGAACTTCATAGATCTTCCTGTCTCTACCCATCCAGCACTGGGGATACGGGTACACACAATACCATGCCTAGCTTGTTAGCATGAGTGCTGGGATTTGAACTTAGGTCTTATACTTGTGCAGCAAGCCACCTCCCCAGCCCTTTACTGATCCTTTTGAAGAGAACTTTCAGATATGTGTGGACTCTTGCTTACTTTGGGGCCACTTGGTGATTTCTCATTTGGGAGGTTAGGGTACTGGGGATACATGATATGACTGTTTTATTGTGGTACCATTAACTTCAATCACTTGATGAAGTTGATAGCTGTAAAATTTCTCCACTACAGTTATTTTCCTCTTCTCTATAATTAATAGGTGTCCTGTTCTCAGGATACTGGCACTGCTGAGCTGGAGCAAGGTGACTTCTAAGTCCTTTTCATCTCTAAAGCCTCTCACTCTTGTGATGTATTAAATTCCCCAAATTTACATCCAATATTAAAGGCCAGAAATTAAGCTCCCACGTTCCATAGAAACAGCCCAGTACTTCATTAACTATTAAACAGAACAACGCTGAATTAAGTGGTTTTTAAGCAGATGAAAGTTTGCCATTTCAGCTAATAAACGCTTTATTGGGACCCTTTTCTATCATAACGCTCTTAATTAACTTCTTCTTACAAACCTAATCTCTGTGTGTCCAGTTCTCCCTACTAATAATCATCAAATCATTTTACCTTAGAGAACCTCTCGAGAGGGGAAAAGGTGGTGGAAGCTAGACACTCATAGAACCTACTTACATCCCTCTGTCTCAGTGAGATGCAGTGACGGCCCGCACCTCATGCCTTCTGGTTACAATGAGGTCCATCATCACTTTAGAACAGAGGCTATCAATCTGTGGGGCCCTTAAGCAAACCTCTGTCTCCAAAAACCATTTGCATTATGATCCATAACAGTAGCAAAATTACAGTTATGAAGTAGCAACAAAAATAATTTTATGGTTAGTCGTCATCACAATATGAGGAACTGAATAAATGCATTCGGAAGGTTGAGGACCACTGCTCTAGAACCTTTGATGAGGCTTTACGACTTTTGTGAAGAAATGACATCGGAATGAGCACAAATTGCTTTTACAGTATGAGTGGAAAGGGCCTAAACTCAGCCAGGCATGATGGTTAGACCTGCATTGCCAGCACTTGGAAAGCCAAAGTGGAGCAGTTGCCACTACTCAAGATCCAGGTAAGCTTAGATTACAGAGAGACAGGAACGAGAAAAAGAAACCCTGATCCAGACACTTCCAGACTCACCATTATTTACAAAGAGGTCTCAACCAGTTGATTGACACTTGTATCTTTAGGGCCTTTGTAGGGTTGAAAGTAGTTGATCAAAGTACCTTGTGCACCATTTGAGAGAGAATCTCACTTCTTCTAAATCATAATTTTAAATCATGTATCAAACCATAAGAAAGTCTGATGAATGATTTCAGGTGAGGAGCTTCGCAAAATAAATAAAAATGGCCTCAATCCCAGCACCGTTATAGAGATTCAAATAAGATTTTAAATTCTAATAACATTAATTTTCCTCTTCAAAATTCTTCATTAAACCTAAGCTTAAATACACAGCAAATCCCAGACAGAGGCAATGATGGTTTCCAAGCTTAGAATTTTGCATTAAGAAATGCATCTTCCTTCCAGGACAGCCAGGGCTACACAGAGAAACCCTGTCTCAAAAAACCAAAACCAAACCAACCAACCAACCAACCAAACAAACAAACAAAACAAAGGAAATGCATCTTCCATTTTTGTAGTATCAGGATGAAACATGAAATATTAGCTCTCCCCTCTTCATGAGGATGGCACCAAGTCCCCATGATTTCCTCTTATCTGCTTAGGTCATTGTTCCCAAGGCACCCACATTCCATGCATCCAGTGGTGAATTCCCGCTAGTCAATAAACCCGGCCTAAGCTACTCATCAGTGGCAACCACGCTGCCTGCAAGGTGGTCCTTCCTCCCTCCTCTCTTGTCTCTACACCTGTGCTTGGCAGCTCTCATTGCTTGCCTCCCCACTGTCTGCTTTGTGTCTCTACAAATCTCGTCTCTGTTACCTTAGTTCAGGTCTTTATCACAATTCTAGATTGGGTACAAACCTCCTCACTGGTTAACCCACCTAGATAAATGTTAACTATTGTTGTCATTTTTTAATAGAATAAACTTTGGCCTCCTTAACAGTATTTTCAAGCCTTATAGACTATCCTGTTTCAATCACACAATGCTGTGTTCCAATTTCGTGCACACCACTCACCTGCAGAAGCTCCCAGTGGCTCCCAGGTGCTTATAGGGCTGATCTGTAGCATGAGCAATAGAAAGTGTGTTCGGATTGTCTGTGGGCACTCTGTTCCTAAAGGCCTATTATAGTAGACGGTGCCTAGTAGGCACCCAAAGACTATTAAGTTGAAATGTTTGGAGTTAGTCAATATCCTATAATATCTTACAATACCTGTGTCACATGGAGGTGATTTTTTTTTTTTTTTTTTAGTTGAAAGTGTATTTCTCTCATTAGGCATTGTTAGGAACATCTGGCTTGTCTTTTCTGTTATGAAGCAGAGCAACTAGGAAATCCAGATGTTTCCTAGCCCACTCTTTCCGTTTACATTGTGACGATTTCCTTTCAGAGGTTTTTGCAACTGTACCGACACTGGTAATCAGGAGGCCGTGTCTGATCACAGTGTCTAATGACTAGGAGACATTTGTGGTAGAATTGTTCACTTGTGAGCAGAGGAAGAGTAACCCAGGACTAGAACTAGTCAGTCCCCCACATCACATGGTTCTAATGAAGAAGGGTGAGGGTGGTGACGTCCTCAAATTTCAGTGTTTCAATAGCCTCTGGTATGGCTTGCTCATCTCTAACTTGAATTTAGTGCATATAAATATTAGAATGGGTGTTTACTTTGAGTAAGAAGGCAGGTTTCTCTGTAGTAATGAAAATAATGCTACCAGTTTTGAAAAAATAATTATGTTATCAGTTATCCAATACAACCAGTGTCTTGAGATTTGAGCATCTGCCTACATATCATTTTAAAAATAGAAATCTAGTTTGTCTCTCTATATCTCTGTCTCTCTACCCATCTTCTCTCAGCTCCCCTCTTATTCTCTCTGTCGCTTGTGCGCGTGCACGCGCGCACACACACACACACACACACACACACACACACGAGCGCACTCATGTGCACGCACACATATATACACAAGCACCCCCACTCTTTTTCCTATCAATATGGCAGAGTAGCTTGTTTGGGGTTTGTTGTTAGGCAGAGAACACAGCCTGCTTTCAAAAATTTGTCCACTTTCCTGTGTGGTCTTCACTCAAAATCATATTCTTGTGAAATTTTAATTGTTCCTATAACACTTCTGTATTTGTGATCTCACCTAAAGATGATAGTAGCTTTGGGTGTGGGATAAGCATTAAAAAACAAATGGGCTGTGTTTGGATTTAGATTTCCTTGCTTCAGTTCAAATAAAATGTGTCAAATGGAGGGGCAGAAAATGCTAAGGTATTTATAAGACAAATAGTGACCCATGTACAGAAAACTGTAACAAACTGTTTTATGGCCAAGAATATGAACTTTCAATTCAAATCAACTCTTATCCGCTGTCCTCTGTCGGATCTTGAGGGAGATGATGACATCACTCACAAGACATAGAGGTGGCAGTGGGAGTCACCATCTTTGTCTCGAGCTGCCTCTAGAGTTTGTGTCCGTCAGTCTGAGCATCCTTTAGCCAACATGCTTGAGACCAGAATTTTTTAAGATATGGATTTTTTTTGTAATTTTGAGTGTTTGCAAATAAGTGATGAGCTATCTTAGAGATGAGACGCAAATCTAAGCACATGATCATTTATAATTCTTTATATACACATATATACTTCACCTGAAAATGACTTTCTAGAGTATTCTTGATGTTCCTAGCACTTGACTATGGTCTGTTAGTGAGATCTATCCAATATGTGATTTTAATGTTCCTAAAATTTGACTAGGACCTGTTATGTGAGTTTGCTCCAGTATGGAATTTTTTGCTATGATATTATTATGTTGGTGCTCAAAAAGGTTGGGACCTTGGGTCCGTATGGATTGTGGGTGTTTAAGTTACAGATGTTCCATCTGTGTTGGTTTTACTTTACACACAAACAATGGAGCCTTAGGAGTGTGAGTCAGCTCAGAAATCTGAGAGAGGCAGGGTTTGAACTGTCCTACCAGGGACAGCTCTTCTATATGTGCTCTATGTCAGCCAATCTTATCTGCACTGGACAGAATCCTCTCAGGAATAGCTCCCACTGAGCTCACTATCTGTCGAGTTTAAAACCTAAAACTGTTGTGTAGAATACATTTTGCACTGAAACTTCCATATGGAAATGTATCCATCCAGTGCCCAGGATGGGTCTATTTGCAGCGTCCACCACAGTTCGAGTTCCATTATGGAATTTTAATAGACACTAGTCAGTAACTCTATGCCTGAGCTGCCCTTAAATGGCTATTGGAGCCTGGGAGTTCTGTGTCTAAAGGGGAATTCAATTCTATTCATTGAGTTCTGACAGTGATCTGACCTTAGATCAAGGCACACATATTTCTTCAGCTTGTAAAGATGGGAAGGAATGAGGTCTCCGGCATGCTTTCCCCAGAGCTCTAACAGTATGGCCTGTGCTTCTCTAGGGGAGGTGGTCCTCCTGATGAACCTGCCTGCAGACAGTCCAGCCGGCCCTGCGGAGGAAGGACATCACCTGCCTGATGGAAGGATGGCAACCCCCATCAGCACCTTCACCCAGCAGGACATCGATGATGGCATCGTGTGGTACAGACACTTGGGAGCCCCCGCTCAGAGTGACTCCTTCCGCTTCCAGGTGCCCTCTGCCTCCTAACCACTCTCATTCACAGGCCACGTGTGCCATTTTCTTCAATTTGTCTGTCTAGAAGAGGGAAGCATAATTGATAGCATTAAAAGTTTTATAAATGTGCTTATTAGGGTAAAAAAGAATAAGTTCTACCTACGGACATGTTATTATCTTTTATTAAAAATTGATGATAGACCAGACCATAAGGAGAACCGTAAAAGCTAAAGAATAGCGAAAAATAGAAGGTTCCATCTGGTCATGCTGGATATAGACAAAGTCATAACAAAAAAGTAAACAAGTTTGTTAAACTGTATGGTATAGCTTAAATGTTCTTAAAGGAAACCAAAGACGTGAGCCATTAAGAACCATTGAAGAGACAATAACTTTTGAAGACTTACATGAAGTGTATAAAATTGTATTCACAAGAAAACTGATGGTACTACTTATTATTGAATAGGAGAACACAGAGCTAGGCAGACCAAATGCTTGACTCGGGGACCTAGCAAAGCACACGGAAAGGCCACGGAGAGCTAAAAAGAAGAAATTGGTTCATTTGACAACACCAGGAGTGACAAATGAGTGCCAGGCTAATTCTTTGTAAAGAACAACAGGATTAGACACACCTATAGCAAGAAGGACTTAGAAGGAAAACTTAGACAGAAATGCTAAGAAATAAGGGACGGTGTGTGAGAAACTGTTTAAGCAAGAAGAGAGAATTCTATAAGACATCAGGAAATAAATCTGCTCATGGTGATCAGCCCACATGGTGTCCCCTTCAAGTCACAGTTTTCCTTCACCTAAGGATGTACTCCACTTCTAATGCCAGGCATGTGTGTCTTTGTTGCCTGACTAATTTATACTGCATAAATCATGTGCTTTTCCAAAGAGACGGTTGATAGAAATATGGAGACTATTAAAATGAGGTTATTTTCAGCACATCGAATGTATGAAAGTGAACAAATGCTCTGTGCCCTTTGCTCCAGTTAACTTCTCAATTTCAGCACCTGGGATGGCAGTGGTCCTCAGAGAATGAGTCAGGATTGAGGCAAAGACCTCAATCAAAAGAAGTCACCTCAGCAAACTAGACCCCATAGATCTGCCTTCCCCTTCACAGGGGTCGAGACTGTGTGTTGTCACTGCGGAGTCTCTCCCTGGAAAGGGATTCTAAGCACCTTCCTAAAATGACAACCAATTGCCTTGCAATTTAATTACTGAGTGAAATAAAATATTGAAAAATAAGCCAGAAGGTCCTGATTTAGGGAAAGAGGAAAAGAAAGAAGACTTCTTAAGACAGATATGCCAGCATGTCTTTATCTACACTTCTAGCACTTTCTAAGTGCAAAGATCAGGAATTCAAGGGCCTCTACTACATAACAAGTTCAAGACCAGCCTGAGATACATGAAACCCAGTCTCAAACCAAACAAAGATTGCTCACTAGATTTATGACATACGCCTGGACATTATTACTTAGAAAGTGGTTCCCTATAGAGTCTTCACATTTCTTACATAAAACATAACAGAACTCCTACTTGAAATAGCTTTCAAAGTGTTGGTGATATTCTTTAGAAATATCTTCAAGAATGACAGAGTATCATTTTAGGCATATGGGTTTACACTATAACAAATTAACTAAACATCATCCAACCTGTGGTGTGCTAGGTCAAAGAGTAATCACCGTTCTTGCTTAAGAAGATTAGTTATGAGGTAGTGAGTTTGGCTTTTTAAGAAAACAATTTGGAAATTCCCTCTGGAAGCATTCCCAGAGGTGGGGGCTTGGGGGATTTTGAACAGGGACAGCATCTTTATTCTACGTGGGAAGTGACTCTGAGATGATGTTCTCCTGGACATAAAAGTGTAGCTGCCTATTTTTACAGTTTCATTACTTTGTAGGCATGCCACATATTGATTTAAAATGCACAGACACTTTATCCATGTGCTAAAGTAAATGGTTAGCAACTTTTCCCATTTATCATCTTAGTGTCCCCGGAAGATTTTTAACCAAAAGGATGTTGTCATATGTTTTTTCCCTTCCTTCCCCCCCCCCTTTAAAGCAGGAAGTGTAATATAATGAGCTGCATAGATTTAATTCTATTTTAATGCTGATTTGCTGTCATGAGCCATCAATGCAGCCCATCTGTTACTTTGCATGTATGATGGGATTTATGTAAGGCGAGTAGCATCTTTAAATAGAGTCAATCCAGTGAGGCAGCATGCACAGCCACAGTCAATTTTGGTGTAAAAAACTAGCTGTATATTCAGATCCTGTTGACACAGTCCCAGAAGATGTGGTTTGAAAAACACTAACATTGTATTTCACTATCAGTGTCTTTACTGAGAAGCTAGTCTGACTCATTTGCTCTGTTAATATACCCACGTTTCACAACCTGACCAATGTTGTTTCTTTGCCTTAACAATAGAAGGGATTATCTCCCCCAGCTCCTGATTTCTTAAGTCTATCAAGGTCACCTTGGCTGGTGGCAAGAGGATAAACCCAACTGAACCATTTCTTACTCTGACTTTGAGACATTACTCTATTTCTTTTTTCAATTTCTTCTGTAAAATGTGTAATAATACTATTGCTTGCTGGGAAATAGGAAGATCACTTTTGAAAAGCTAATGAGAGCTAAGCCCACACTAGCTGATCAGTGAAGTAGAGCTGCGGTCATTGGTATGGCTCACAGCAGGATGTAAGACTGGCATCTCCTTGAAGACATCTGGCTATCCCGAAGCCTTCCTGTGGGCAGCTGACATAATCTAGAGGAAAGCCGAGAAGTTGGTTTTCCTGCTGGGTACAGGGTACAGTACCCTGCCTTCTGTCATATAACCACTTGTAGCTACACAGGTCTCCACCATGTGTGTGACAAGCCTGGGGAAACAGTGGAGACAAGAGAGACTTGAGGCAGCATCTCAGTAGCACTGAGATAGAGCTAGAGAAAGTGATGGAGAACACCATAGGTCTGGGGGCCTGTTTCTAACAGGATCTCACTAGTTAGCTACCTTAGTCTCCGATTCATCATCCCTCCGCCTCGGCTTCCCTAGGGCTGGGATTATGGCCATCACCACTATCCTCAGCACAACTTTCAACATGCTGAAGCCAAATAAATAAATAAATAAATAAATAAATAAATAATGTTGACTTTGTGATCACTGCCTTAACTGTAAATGTTACTAATATACAGCCAGGAGGGTGAGATGTATGATTAATGGTCCATGTGTCAGTATCTATGCTGGGTATAGATGAAAGGAATGGAGTAAAAAAAAAAAAAATCATGCTATAGATACATGGTAAACCCTATAGCCAGAAAAATTATCCACTTTCAAGACTGTTTACTACTATAGCAAAATATCATAGCATTGGGTTAAATAAAGAGAATTTCAAGTACATGTGAAACTAGAGGTATCACAGCAAAAGATTAATCTGAAATGTTTCAGTGTGTTACTAACTACCATAGATAATGAAATTCTATATTTTCTTTCTTATTTATATTCTCTTGGACTTTAGAAACTGCCTGAAATAGTTCTTTAAGTTGTGGTTTGGCACATATGGAATTCTAAGGCAGATGGCTTGGCAGGGAGGTTAAGGGTGAACATGTTCTGTCCAGTAGAAAATAAAAGGCTCACCATGATGGTTTTGTTTCTCAGGTGTCTAGTGCCACCAGTGCCCGGGAACACCTGGAAAGTCACATGTTCAACATTGCAATCTTACCTCAGGTGCCCGAAGCACCTAAACTCTCCCTGGGGACATCTCTCCATATGACTGTGAGTTGGATGGCAGGGATAATGCTTCCCTCTTGAACAAAGTACTTACTTGTGCAGAAGCGAAGTGAGCCAGTGTCCTGGTGTAGGATGTAGTAAATGCTTTGCCCAAAACCCAGAACCTAGAGTCAAAGACAACAGCCCTGGGAAAACGTTTCTTACTAGCCTGAAAAAGGTACTTAGAGTCCCACCCAGAATAAAAGATTATGTAGAACCCATCTTGGCCACCAAACCATCGCCCCTTGCCTCCTATGGCACTCCATATAGCTACAGTGCCTCTCTCTGAATATGTAAAAGAAACTTCCTGGGTTTTAATACACCTCTAGGGTGGAACTATTCTGCCAGTTATAGCAACACCTAGCTGGAGAAGCTCTTCCTTGTGTATTAAAGTTCTCCAAGCAGCTGGCTTTCTAGTGTGAGCTTCCTGGAGAAGGTGGTGTCGATGCTAAGTCTAGAGAAATGAGTAATAACCGGTTAGCCAAGTGAGTATTGCGGCAAGGAAGGAAGGTAGGGTGGAGGAAGGAATGGCCAAGGGTGATCAGAGCACATGGAAGACCTTGAGGTGAGAAAACCAATGGTGGCTGAGAAAAAGCAGATAGTGCCATGCCCTGGAGAAATGAGAAGAGCTTATTAGAGGTGCGAAGATCATTACAGCCAATCCCAGAAGGCCTTGCATGCTCTGTGGAAATGAATGTGACCCATGGAAAGATCTGGCACTTATGTCTAACTATGGCCCATGGGATACATGGAAAGGCAGCCCAGACACAAAATTATAAGATAGCCTAAAACACTAAGATTTTCCTAGTGCTATTCTAATGGTTCAATTGCATGATTCTTGAATATAAATATTGTCGATGTCAACATCATATTACAGTGGCAATGGCTGGATTGAATGAAGGACGGTACCACCTGGATTAGCCTATAAAGCTCAGCTAAGACAAGCAAGAAATACTAAATATACTGTAACCCTATTTCTAGGGTAGGCGGAATGCTAGATTGTTCTTTCAGACAGAGCCATGAGCATGCAAAACCCTGTAAATTAATTATTATGGGTCCACGTTTTAGTTAACACCCACATAATTACACTTTGAGGTAAGATATCAGCCTTGAGCCACAACAAAGAGAACAGTGATAGTTTCAGAAATTACGGGACTGGGAATGACAGAGACACAAAGGGGGAAAGCAGAAACTTTTTAATGAATAGCTAGTATCGGCATTTCCAGCGTAAACTGTAATTTAAAGAAATCATAATTCAGCAGCATTATAAAGTCTATAATTCATCATTCTGACTGGAGGAACTTGGATCAGAATTTTCTCTAAACTGTAAGGAAAAAAATGTGCATACACATTTCTTGCCAAATGCAAAGACAGCACTGTTATTTTGAGTTTAGAGGGGGGTAAAGAAATGGGCCAGAAGCCATGGAGGTCCTGCCATTGACTTTGCCATGGTCTTCTAAAAAGACTTCATTTTGCTTCAGCTTTAATCTCTGGCTGCACACTTGCAGAGTAGGTCTGGCTGTTTGAACCTTGCATTTCTCAAAAGTCAGTTTACTGTAAAATGTGATTTAACCAACATTACTTAGAACATACAGAGCTGATATTCCTTTTGACGTTAATTAGGGCCGTAACTGTAAGGCATGCTTGTTATGTGTGACAAAATGCAGCCTCAGTTCAGTGGTTTGAACTCATCTAAACACTGAAGCTTTGCACATATTTGGTAAATTGTGAAGACATGGGGTAAATGCAGATGAAATATTTTTATATCGTCCACACAAATATTTCACAGGTGTGTTTGAAAGGAGTCTGCCTTTGCGTATTCATTATTTTCTCTGGGTGCCTATGACAAGTGCTGAAGAAGATGCTGAAGAGTTGGTGACCTTAAAACACAGTTTCTAGTTCAAGGATCTTTGCATCTAGGAGGAGCTAGATAAATAAATAAGCAAAGGAATCCTACTGTGCTTGAGGCCACAGCAGAGCAACCATTCCGGAGCAAGTAGGAGGGTGCCTTGTGTAATGAAGCATGGGAGAGTCACAGGGGCTTCCTCTAGGAGAGGAGCTGAGCGATTGAGTATAATTATTTCTAGATCAGGGTTCTTAAGGTCTCAGACTTAAGTATGTTTTGGAATCACCTGGAGAGTTATTAAAATACATTAGCACTCACTCTGAGTTTTCTAATTCAGTAAGTCTGGTTGTGGAGTCAAGAATCTGCAATTCTAGCAAGTCCCAGACGATTCTTCACAGTAGCAGAGAACTGGGAATAACCTGAGTGTCCATCAGAAGACAAAAGTGATAAAGAAACTACAGTGAGGTGTGGGTGCATGTGGATGTACATGTGCACTTCCACAGTATAATGTGATACAGCCATACAAAGAAAGTAATCCCGTCATAAGGTGCAACCTGGATTGACCTCTAAACATTCAAAGGAAAATAAGCTACGAACAAAGTAGACCAATAAGACCTGGCTCCGCTTGTACAGCAACAGAAAGATAGTCCAATGTGTAGGAAAGGAAAGCAGAGCGGTGGTTTCCCGGGGAGGGGGGGGAAGGAGAGGAGGGGACAGAGGAGAACATACTTGGTGGATGGGGAGTCTAGGTTTTCTAAGGTGGCAGATTCTACCGCATTTTTTGTAGAGCATCATGAGTTATGGTTAACAGTACTCTACACTTAGCAACAGTTAAGATGATTAGAAAGCCAAAGAGCAGTAAAAGATGGGGAGATTTTAGAGACAAGGCCAATCAGAATACACAAAGACCCCTAAGAATACAGCTGTGCCTTTCACTGAGGTCAGGGACATAGTAGGCATGGCAGCCTCAGTCTGGGATGGGTTTATAAAAAGCACCTGGAACATACAATATCGCTGTGAGAACCTGACTTCTATACTTCATGTCGTGGAAAGCCATGACAGGTGAGGAACAAGATCTGATGTCCTCCTGGTATCATGGCTGAGAACAGCCAATAGGCAAGGTGAGAGCCCTGTGAAGCCTTTGTGAGTGTCAGGGAGAGGCTGGCCCTGAGCCGAGCAGGAACCGCAGGGGGAGAAGGATTTGGGATCTAGATGTAGTCAGAGGTGATACAGTATGATGAAAACTATTATTCTTAATCGTTGGCCAGATGTTATTAAAAATATCTTCCATAATTATTTCCATGAAGCTTACTCTCCCACTTCTTGATGTCTTTAATTGGTGAATATTGGGCATTCCAAATAATTAAAATTGACTAATTTGACCAATCACAGCTTCAATATTGCTTTAGGAATTTAAGTGTTCCCATTTTCTACATAATGTCTATTTTGATCAGTAAAGAGATGGGCTCTTTAAGTTCCAAAATAGAATGTCTTGGCTAGAACCTGTTCCCCTTTTCAGTAGTCTTATGTTTATAACCATTTTCTTCTTATCATTTTATTGTTTAGAAGCATATGAATTTTCAGACGCATTGCATGGCACTTTGAGAATATTTGACTATAGTGGTTTTTGACATTGGAAGAGGCTAAGCCATGCTGAACATGGTGCTGAAGTTGCACTTTCTGTCTATTTGTCGGTACCTACATGAATGGTCTGTAAACATCTTTTATGGGGCAAATATTTTTAATTTGTTGTCCATACTTGTTTTATGTTGGCATAGCAGGGTGGGGGGAGACCAGCTGCTGTTGGAAATTCTAATTTTCTTGCTCATTACATTCCAGACCTGTGCAAGAGCCTGAAATGTGATTCTTTACTGTAGGGATTGTCCTAACCTGCAGACGCTGCCTCTCCCTGGGACAGCTATGCCTTTGGGACAATTACAGAGCAACTGGAGCCCTCAGCTTTTTATGGTTAAAAATAAGAATACCACACCCTCCTATAAGCAGGAGTGAGCCCTGCTTAATCCTCTTCTAAATGGGGAAATTCCTTCTGAACGGAGGAGGGTTTTAAAGGCACGAGAGCATGTCAAACTTTACCCTACCTTCAGGGTCAGTCCAGAAGAGTCTGCAGTGGACAGGCGGCTTTGGAACATTTTGACACAGCACCTGTGACCGAAGCCCAGACCCAGGCTCACACTAGTGTTCCCTTTACTTGCTGACACACTGGTTTTGTGACAGCTGGCCTCAACTCACTGCCGTGAAGGAGATGAGAATCTGACTCTCTGAGTTTCTGAGTGTTGTCTGAGGTGTGAATATAAGCAGAGGAAACACCATCTGGGTGGAACTAGCTGCAGACACACTGTCCAGTTAACAGTCTTCTGCCTTGTTCATTGAAAGGTAGAAGAGAATGGGGGAGTTTAGTTCCTCTGAACAGTACAGTAGAAGTGACAGTAACAGAGGGGATGTTCCTTTGCTTTGATAAGAGGATGTCTTGAATGTAAGTGGCTAGCCACTTTTGGTGTTGGAGATGGCCTCATCTTTAGCCCCTTGAAACCCAAATGCTGAAGAGTTCCCATTAAGGCTTGGGGCACAGGAGTTATCCGAAGAACCTCGTGGGGCTAAGACATCAACCTCTCAGCCTGGCCCTCTCAGTGGACACCAGATTCACCTTTAGCCTGTGAAGTTAGTAGAGCAGAGCCAGATGTGAATGACCAGCCCGTGGTGCTTTCTCAAGCACTTTCTTCAAAGTGCTCTAGTGCAGGTTCCATTTGGGGAAGCTATTATTGTATTAGGATACCAACAGCTCGGACATACATTTGATGGCAGTGAGGGAGGAAGGAGTCAGATAAGGAAACCGACCTAGGCCTGGATCTCCTGAAAGGCTTCTGGGCTGGCCACATTCATAGCGTGAGAGAGACCAGAGCCTTCATTTACATTTTGGAGATGATCTTGACAAATGAGACTAATACCAAAACCCAGAGCAAATTTGGTCTTGTTTTCTTTAGGAGATGTGGTTTTTGCCTCTGGCTCTTGTCCTCATCACACTTCTGATTTTTCTTGCTTTCCCCATTCCATCCAGGCTCGTGAAGATGGCCTAAGTGTCATTCAGCCCCAGTCCTTATCCTTCGTGAAGGCAGAGAGTCCCAGTGGGGAGATTATATACAACATCACTGTACCTCTGCATCCAAATCAAGGTAAGGTATGCAGTGAAGGGGTTTCCGGTGATGCGCTGGCAGTGAAGGGGTTTCTGAGGGATGCTCTTGCCTTGTGATTCTGGACCAGTCCTAAAACCTCTGGGCTTTTGCCTGCTTCTTTACACAGCGATGTGTATGGAGGATTAAGGAGGAACTGATATTCATGATCTGTACTTGTGTCCTCTGGTTTACAAAGAAGAGGAAGTGATCTGTATATTGCCTTGTGCTCTGACAGAGCTGTACCAGCGTCATTATGTCCCCCTCTGGTC
The DNA here is from genome assembly GCF_900095145.1 of Mus pahari. Classification (NCBI taxonomy): domain Eukaryota; kingdom Metazoa; phylum Chordata; class Mammalia; order Rodentia; family Muridae; genus Mus; species Mus pahari. The sequence goes on from NC_034602.1 coordinate 85,200,348, forward strand.
CACTTAAAGAACTAGACACACACACAGGAATTGTCTGAAAGGGGCCCAGAACAGGCTTGGACAGGCAAAGAGATCAAAATGAACACGTGCTTTTGACTAGAGTGTCTGTCAAAGTCTAAAGGGCGATGAGCCGCATAGATTCAGTGCGTTCTCCAGTTGGATAAGTCCCTCTTCCCATAGGAAAAAATGGACACATGTAACCCCAGTCAGAGGCCAGGGGGCACCTGTCATCAGCCTCTACCTCTAGTTCTTTTAGTGCTGGGCTTAGCTAAGAAGCCTGTATCATGAGAGGTCATAGGGAGGTCAATTTCCATAGTGGCAGCTCTGCTCTTGCCTCTGAGACTGCCTCTCTCACAAGCAGGAAGCCTTCTCACTACCACATCCCCCAAAAGAAAATGAGTGTAATAATGAAACTCCACTGCCCTTTGATAAAAGCTAAGGAAATGAAAAAACATTAAGTTGTATCTAGAGGTTCCCACCGTGGTTTGAGTTTCCAGGCTGGGCTAGGCTGCTTCCTGCAGAATGACTGCCTGTCTCCGAAGGTGGGTTAGTTCAACCCCAAAACCCTCACGTGCCTACTTCTAAACACTAAATAAGACAGACGAGATGAGCACAGTATAGTTCCGTGCCTGAAGTTTTTGAACTGCAGGCCAACCTGCAGCCATGAAAGCTTTGATTATAAACTGAGTGCTAGCTATAAGCCTAGGTCTGACGTACAACAGTCAAGACCCATGCCTGTGTTGCTAGGATCATCACAAAAATGGAGGAGGTCTGAAATTAAAAGGAAGTCAAGGAAAGTGTTTCCTCAGCACACCATCAGAAGATAATTTTGACCCCACTGTCTTAGGACCTCGGTTGGAAGTTTCAAAGTGATAGCAGCATGTAGTTCACTTACAGAAAATCATGTGTAACTGAACTGTTTTAGTGGCAGTGAGTTACACCTCACCATGCATAGTTTATGTCATAGTTTATGTTCTCTAAATCACAATGAAGACTATTTGGGTCTCTGTCTCTCCTTCTCTCATTCTTCCTTGCTCTCTCGATCTTATATCTATCTATCATCTATCTATCTATCTATCTATCTATCTATCTATCTATCTATCTATCTATCTATCTATTATTTATCTATTATCTATGTATCTATCCATCACCTATCTTCTATCTATCCATCCATTATATATCTATCCATCATCTACATATCCATCCATTATCTGTCCATCATCTATCTATCCATCTACCCATATGTCATCTAGATGCATGTGCATATTTATGTACACGTGCTCTGGTATGTGCAGATGTGTGCAAGTGCACAACACATGTGCCCGTGAAGGCTAAAGGTAGACATCAGGTGTCATTTGCTGTGTACCTTCTTAGTGGAGTAGTTTTACCCAGTATCGTGGATATTACCTAGGCAGGGTGAACAACAAGCCTGAGTGTTTCTTTCCATCTCTCTCTCCCCAACACTGGGATTATAGCATAGGTATGTGTTGTCATGCTTAGCCATGGGATCTGGGTATTAAAGACAGGTCCTCATGCTTACATAGCAAGCACTTTACTGGCTGAACCATTACCTGGCCAGAGATCTGTCTATTTCTTGAGTAACTTCACAGCAGTATTATAGGACCAGCTCGGGAGTCAGTGCTCCTGAATGATAAAGACTCTCCCTCACTCACTAGCAAGGGAAGTTTGGTGAACCTGGCTTTCCTGTCATCCAAGAGTTGCTCTGTTTATTTATGTCTGTCTCTTCTTCTCCAGGTATAATTGAGCACAGAGACCGGCCTCACTCTCCCATCCGGTATTTCACTCAGGACGATATAAACCAAGGACAGATCATGTATCGCCCTCCCTCAGCACCTCCCCACCTCCAGGAGATCATGGCCTTCTCATTTGTTGGTAATGCTTCTGTTTCTGCCCTAAGGCACTGAGTCTCTCTCCATCTTCATAGCTGGTTCTCCATCTCTTCTAAAAAACCTGTGCACAGAAAGCTTCCCAACACTGACACTCTTCTGCCTATTCCAAATAACTTGGGGCCTACCAACCTGTATAGGCTTGGGCTCAGGGCTCTGGTTCTCTCTCTCTCTTTCTCTCTCTCCTCTCCTCTCCTCTCCTCTCCTCTCCTCTCCTTTCTCTAACTCTCTAATCATGAATTCACATACATAGGCATACTTTCAGCCAACTTTTATTGGCTCTGGCATGCCAGTCTCTGGATGAGGTGTCAGAAATACAGTGGAAAGCAGAAAGAACCATTGCTCCTGCTCGTGGACTGATGATAAGATTAAGTGTAGAGATGATGAGGTAAAGACTCACACTAATAAATATCTAGTTGCAGACTGAGATAAGAACTCTGGACAAAGGAGGGATGTTCAGTGGTAACATTAAACAGAATAGCTGCTGTGGACTGAGGATTCAAGAGGTGGCTGAGCATGGAGCTATTGGCAAAGTGGGATGGGCAGAGGCTAACGCAGCTAAAGGTGCATGTGGGGATTCGGGGAGAAGATTCCTGGAGGAAAAGAAAATGTAGCATCCTAGCGATTTTAAAGGAGGGCATGGTATTGCTGTGATATACAGGGTCTAGCAGAGCAGGCAGGGATGGGCCTGACAGGAGAGATAGGCCTGACTTTATACTCCACAGAAGATCTGGGTTTATAACACAAAGGTCTAGAACATGAAGAACACTGTGAGAGTTTGAAGCTATGAGGAATGGTTTTCATGAGGACTCTTTCACCACAGTGACAGGAATGAACTTGACAAGGAGGCCAGAGTAGGAAGCTGAGTCCTCTGTGGACTGTAGTCTCTCAGGGTAGAGGCCATGTTCACATGGGGACGGATGCAAGTGTTCTTCCCACATGAGCGCCAGGACTTGACAGAGGACAACTTACAAAGTTTTCTTTTGAAAGGTTGAGTAGGAATTCTCAAATAATTAATACAAATATTATGTTGGGGGGAGGGGGAAACAAAAGAAGTCAAGAATAAATCTGGAAATAAAGATTGAGTAGGAAACAACCTGATGAAGTTGTGTTATTTATTGAAGCTGGTGCATGCAGAACCTTCCACTGCAGTAGAATACTGAACGCTGTCACCATCTCTTCTCTTCTCCCTCGGTCCAGCAGTCAGCACAGCACCCATGTTCTGTGCCTTGGAGTGACTCTAGACATCTTTGTGTCCATTCCTCATGACGTTTAAGGAGTATCTGTTGTGTAGCTTTATAAATAGTGGGATTACTTTTACGCTGTAAATTTATTCAAACAAAGCAGCTGGTGTTTTTCTGAGTAAATTGACTACTGGTTAAATAATTATAGGGTTTCTTTTTTGATGATGGTAAACATAAACTGGTCTTTGTGGTTATGTAGTGTATGTTCAATTGTCCAGAAAATGATTAACTCCTCAACGAGATTGGCAATCCCTAAGGGCAGAAAGAGACCCTTCTCAGAGGAGGATTGGGGGTATTTAGTAACTGCTTAACTAATAGCCCATGGAAGTATTCACGGTTCTTAGCCCCTACTTTACAAGACCTACTTTATAGGAAACTTGGGCTATCCAGGGATTAGAAGGAAAGAAAACATGTCAGTAGTGGTTAAAGTAATTTCCAAGTGCACTGCACTTTCTTCTCTTCAGAGAGAATCGAAGAGGCATGCCCTGTCTAATCTATGAGACAAATGCCACAAAATAAATCTCTCATGGCTCCAGTGTGTAAATCAATGTCCCAGATGTCACTCAATTCTACAGTGGAGTTGACCGACCCCTCCACCCCCGCCCCACTGAACACTGTCATTACCCACATTCACCAGTTTGTAGGAATTTTATGTACTGATAAAATAGGATCTGGATGAATGTATTACAAATCACCCTAACTGCTGTGACATCAAATTATTCCAGTATGAATATCCTTTTTATATTTAAAATTAGTGCTGTCATCACTAACTGCAACATTTTATGAGCAAAAGACCTCTTGATCACTCTTTAAGCCAGACAGTTTAGATTTAAACATCTTTCACTTTGCTAATCATTGTTGTATGGTTTGTACATTCCCCTTCTCTTTCTGATCCTAAAATGTTTAGAACACTGACTTTATTCTCTTGCTCTTTCAGGTCTCCCAGAATCAGTGAAATTTTACTTCACAGGTAAAGACTTTAATCTCAGTTTTATTAGAGACCAGAGTGTGTCCTTCCATTACAATCCTTCTGTTTTGATTCCTAAAAAAAAGTTATGTGGCTTCTCTCCTAAAACACATCTCTTCCAAAATAATCACATAGTTAATCAAATAGCGGTGGCTTAATTTTGTATTCATAGAAAAAAAAACCCTACTAAGAACGCCAAATGTTAATATTATTTAAGCCCCGGTGGAATTTGTCTAATATTTACTGAAAAGAAACAATAGTAGTTATGATCTTAAAAGTTAGGGGGTCTGGGGATCCATCCCATATACAATCACCAAACCCAGACACTTTTGTGGATGCCAACAAGTGCTTGCTGACAGGAGCCTGATATCTCTGTCTCCTGAGAGGCTCCACCAGTGCCTAGCAAATATAGAGGTGGATGCTTGCAGTCTACCATTTTGGACTAAGCACAGGGTCTGCAATGAAGGAGCTAGAGAAAGGACCCAAGGAGCTGAAGGGGTTTGCAGCTCCATAGGAGGAACAGCAATATGAACTAACCAGTACCTCCAGAGCTCCCAGGGACTAAACCACCAACCAAAGAGAACACATGGTAAAACTCATGGCTCTAGCTGCATATATAGCAGAGGATGGCCTACTCAGTCATCGATGGGAGGAGAGGCCTTTGGTCCTGTGCAGGCTCTATGCCCCAGAATAGGGGTATGCCAGAGCCAGGAATTGGGAGTGGATGGGTTGGTGAGCAGGGGGTTGGGGGAAAGGATAGGGGGTTTTCAGAGGGGAAACGATGAAAGGGGATAACATTTGAAATGTAAATAAAGAAAATACCTGATTAAAAAAATTTAAAAAGTTGGGGGTCCACAACCTGGAGTAAAAAAAATTTTTAAATATTGGGGGGTCCACAACCTGGAGTTCAGCCTGCTCTTAGAAAAGTCCCTAATTCCTTCATATCTAAATACTTCATCCATAATGGAGATTATCATCATATTATATGTTCAGTCTCCAGTACAATGGTTGGTATGTAAACATCCATGTTATACCCAGCTGATGTGTACTAGTTATGTGAGGTCTTGAATGGTGTCACTTATTAAATGCCTCTGGAGGAAAAAGTCAGTGGACCCAGAGCTTCAAGCAATCTCTGCATCCCAGGTTTGCTTCATACTGCCACAGACACGGAGGGAGCACAGAGAAAGGCCACAGACACGGAGGGAGCACAGAGAAAGGCCACAGACACGGAGGGANGCCACAGACACGGAGGGAGCACAGAGAAAGGCCACAGACACGGAGGGAGCACAGAGAAAGGCCACAGACACGGAGGGATCACAGAGAAAGGCCACAGACACGGAGGGAGCACAGAGAAAGGCCACAGACACGGAGGGAGCACAGAGAAAGGCTATTCTTTTTCTCTTGCTCAGGTTAGAATGAAAATGGCTGATTTTTAAGCCAACTGTTTAACTGGGATTAGTTAACTGCTGGAATCACCATCCTTGGATCCTGTGATACTTCATGTGGGAAGAAATCTTGGTGGGTCAGAAAAAAAAAAAAAAAAAAAAAAGCTTTTCTACTCAAACTCCCCTGCATTTCCTTTCTCTTTGATGGAAGCATCATGCAGTGAGCTTCAGGGTCGCACCATGGTTACGTAAAACTCACTGTTCATAACCACCCCATTACTAGTGAGTGACCCGCAGGTGATCCATGCCATCAGGATCCAAGAGTGGCTGTTGTTTCCTTTGTAAAATCAGTTTGTAATAAACATTGTCATAGGAATGACCTAGGAATCTTCCAACGATGGGTACTGTTTTCAGCATTTTCAAGCTAAAGGATCTTGCATGTCCTGTCTACCACTGGAAAAGGGCAGAACAGTGTTTAGTAGGAGGTCCTGACCTGCAGTATGGAGTAGTTATGTGGTCTGAGGTATAAAAAAGATAGATCACAGAAAGCAATGGAACCAACGTGCCTTATCCTTTTAACTAGAAGCCTTGAGGAGGTGGAAGGTTAACAGTTAACTTTCCCAGGACCTGGGTCTTGGGCTGCCCAAGGTGTGTGTGTGTGCGTGTGTGTGCGCGCGTGCGCGTGCGTGTGCGTGTGCGTGTGCGTGTGCGTGTGTGTGTGTGTGTGTGTGTGTGTGTGTGTGTGTGTGTTTTAGGCGGAATACTTTTGGAATCCAGTAGGATGGCAGCCACCTCTTTGAAAGGACTTTGGGGATAGAGAATTTTGAACTGGACAGATAACGAACCAAGTCAGGGAGTAGCCCAAGTCCTGACATTAACCTGCAGAATAAGAGTGAACAGCACATTGTGGTTGATCTGCTCACAAGAGAAGACAGTCAGTGCTCCCAACTTGACTGGCTTTATGATAAGCATAGGCCCCCTGCAGAGCAGCTCTAGCAAAGAACACACATCAGGTAAATGGGGCCCCGCAGGAAACATTTAACCCAAAAGAGCAGTGTGACTGTTTCTCAAAAAAAAAAAAAAAAAAAAGCAGAGAAACTCCTTAAGAGGGAGAAGATATGCAATCCTTAATATTTTTATTGTCAATTTTTGCATTTGCCTTCAAAACACTGCAACCATGTGACATGATTTCTAATTATACACTGGTCGACAGCTTTCTGGCTCCTAAGAGGCAAGGGCGTGTTTGCTCACAGTGGACAGCTGTGTGACCGAGTAAAAGCTCTTGCAGTGTTAGGCCTTTGATGACCTCCACTGTGGCGAAGTCTCCCTGAGCCTTTTAAAAGTAAAACCAATGGAAGCGATAGTAAATATAACTGGTTTCATAATTATTTCTTTTTCTAAACACAGAGACTTCTATTGTAGACCCTAGGAACCTCAAGAGAGCCCTGAATTGACAAAAATTAACAGAAAAGTGCATGTTGGTCCACAAGCCTTCATTGTTAAGGGTCACCCAATCTCTATCTTTGATCATCTAAAGAGAAGGACATTAAATGTATACAGAGGAACAGTGGCAATTATTTTGACACTTTATTAAAATGATCTGAGTCACAAAACCTTCATTTTCACGTAGATTTTGTTCTCTGTCCTTCCAAGGGGCTGTTTGGCCATTCTTTGTGACCAGACATGAACCCTGTCTTGTGAAGTCTCAATCATTTATATCTGTCTCCAAGACAGACCTAAAACAACCCTAGTGAAATCATTATCCTGAGCTATGCTTCCTGTAGCTTAAGGCGTCAGATTCCCGCTAACTTGCTGCCAAGTCCAGAAGAAAGTGAAGGAAACCTGTTCTGGAAACCAAACCATCTGCAAGTGAAAAGTCTTTTAAAACCATCAGCAGTGCCATTTTCTCTGTAGCCATGGTAGAGCACACACCGATGGACCAGCATCCACTGCACCTGGGTTCACTATAGCTACTTTAGGAAGAGCAGAGGAGTATTGAGTTATGGAAAAAACAGAAATGAAAGTCAAGGGTTGGACAATTCTGCCTTCATTTCTCATAGAAGATTAGGGTCCTCTTGGATAGAAATAAGCCAGGGAAATGAAGTATAAGGTCGCTGTTTAGTTACCATGTCTTCTCTTTGTGGTCTATGATGTCTTCTCTTTGTTGTCATGTATATAAGGACAGGATTAAAATGGATCTGCTTACTTTCACACAAATGTTGCAAAACACTTAGACAGAAAATGTTGTCTGTCCTTATTTAAAAAATAGCAACAACAACAACAACAACAACAAACAATATGACACAGTCACTCCTAAAAAAGGAGTTCTTGAAAGAAAGTATTATTTCTAGGATACTGGAAGGAAGAATTAATTCAAGGAACCTTTTCATAAATAGAAGTCTGCTAGTACCACTTGAGAACACTTATCTTTTTGAAGGTATATTTATGTATTTATGTATACAAGTACTCTGTCTTAATGCATCTGACTAAGGCTATGTGACATTCTCCAGGTAGAGGGTTTTTTTTTAACTCCCCAGACAAGGTCAGAAGAGGGCATCAGATCCTATAACAGATGGTTGTGAGCCATCATGTGGTTGCTGGGAATTGAATCCAGGATCTCTGTAAGAAGAACCAGTGCTCTTAACCTCTCTCCAGCCCCACAGAACACATATTTGTAACTGTAGCTACTGGGAAGTTAAGACAAACCAGAAAGAGAAGGACTTCAAAGTTTCACTGGCTATATAGTGAGTTAGAGGCCAGGCTGGGTTGTATGAGATCAGGCATGGGTTTTTTTGTTGTTGTTGTTGTTGTTTATTTTTCCAATTATTTTACATTACTTACCACTAACATGCCTCTAAATCATCTCTGTCCTTATAAACTTTCATGTCTTATCCATAAAAAAGTTTTGATAGAGTTGCTCTGGTTACTTTTTTTCCCCCTGTTTTTAAAACATTTTTTCAAAGTGTTAAGTCTTCGTGTAATAGGCTAAAGATGACCAGACCACAAGTTGATTTTTTATTTACATGTATGTGCTCAATCGTGTGTGTGTGTGTGTGTGTGTGTGTGTGTGTGTGTGTGTGTGTGTGTTCCTCTCAGCCCTTGGGCATCATTGACCAATATTGCTCCACAAATGCAAAGACATCACAGATGATTAACAGGAATAGGGGTTAGGGGTGGAGTTATTGGAAGCTCTGTGAGTACATACAGCGAATGTTGTCAGCAGGATCAAGTGCAAGGAGGCAGATCAGCTTTACTTGGGGTAATTCAAGGATTATGTAATTTAGGAGTCTTAGGTGGGAACATCCAGGATGGGCAAAGGTCATTGGCTGAAGGCTTAGGGTATTAAAACACCTCATTAGCATGGGGAAGCATTTCAGGAATCTCAGGTGCTAGCCCAAAGGGTTCTTGTCAGGAGAAAGGACCTGTAATCTGACTAAGGCTATGTGACATTCTCCAGGTAGAGGATTTTTTAACTCCCCAGACAAGGTCAGACAGAGAAGGAGAAGTCCTGCCATTGAAGGGAATCTTCCAGAAGGCTATCCAGACAAGAGTAGACTTCAACCTTAATGAGCAGGCTTTTCTCAGAGTGTTTCTTTGTCTTTGCTCCTGCCAGTTTCTGATGGGCAGCACACGAGTCCAGAGATGGCCCTCACCATTCACTTGCTGCACTCGGATCTGCAACCGCCTGTGTTTCAGGTCAAGGCTCCCCTGCTGGAAGTTAGCCCTGGAGGCCGGACCTCTTTAGGTGAGAACTGGGCACCTGAAAGAAGCGTGCCTTGGGAATTGGACTGTATTGCTGCAGCATTCCTGTGGAAACTTCTCGACGGTTGCCCAAAAGGCAGTGACCTCAAGTGTGTGAGCTCCCACCTACATCCATCCTCCTACCTATTCTTATGCAAATAAAAGCAGTTCTGAGAGCAAGAGGAGGAAATAGATCCTTCAGAGGCCAGCCTTGTGATGGAATGCTAAACAGAATTTATTTCCCAGCCTCCAGGAGTTTGATTTGTTATCCTTGCTCCAATGTAAAGTAACAGAGCTGAGGAGAGAATTGAGGGAACATGTTTCAGTGGCTGCTTTTGGTTTCTGTTTAGAAAGTGATGGAGAGCAGAAATGATCACAGCGGCCTTCAGAAGCCATGAGGAGCGACAGCTGCCTATCTTGTGCATGATTCTATTTATTTCTAAATATGTTTATTCTTTACAGATTTATGAATTATTTTTTAAATCAAGGGCATTTTATTGGTGAAAGGCACACACTGTGATTCTTTTTTAAGTGTGCACTCTATAGATCCATATGTGTTTTCTACATGTGGATTTGGTCCTGAAGTTAATTGTCTAACGTCTATAATTCAACCAAAAATTATTTGTAAGCAGTATTATAAACAAGCATATAGACAACATTGAAAGTCATTTTTATGCATTGCTTCCTTGATGGCCAGAGCAGCCATCATGAAACCTAGCTCTCTTAGTAGATTTAGGAAAATAAGGGGCATACAATGAAAAGCAAGACCAGTTGTGTATATATTTCTGAAAGCGACTAGTCAGGGCAGGCCTGTGACTGGCCTGTGTGCTTTCCCTCATTTGGATAGGAGGAAAGGATACTCTGAACTCTGAGCTGCCCACTTGTAAGGAAACTTTAGAAAGACCCTACTTGTAACTGCTGGGTGAGCTGGTCTCATCTTCACCGTGATTATGGGTTACTCGCTGCTGGACCCGCAGCTGGCCTGTGGTTTTGATCTATGGTGAGACTCTCTTTCTCCTTCCCACAGGCCTGCAGTTGGTAGTGAGAGATGCTCAGGTGGTGCCGGAAGAGCTCTTCTTCCAGCTTCAGAAGCCTCCTCAGCATGGCACGCTCGTGAAGTACACAGCGAAGTCCTCGGTGACCATGGCTGCAGGTAGCTGCCTTCTCTGTCCCTGGCCCGCTTGGGGGATTTTCTTTTTTTTCTTTTTTCTTTTTCCTTTAGCTATTATTAGTTTTATGCGACTCAGGAAAAAAAAGGTGAAATGTGTTTGGCGATTACATAGGAGAAGAGACATATTTGACCTAGACTTTAGACTTCTTCCTCTGCCACGTGCCTCTAGCCCCCACCTGCTCCAGCCATGATCTAAAATCGGGGATGCTGCAGGGAAGATGGGCCAACAAGGCTCTAGTTCACTTAGAGAATGGATGGTAAGATGGAGAAGAAGCTTTTCATGGAGGTTCATATGTTCTCTTAAATTTTTCATATGAATTTTTACAATATTTGTCTGAGACTGGTAATTTTAGCTCTATGCTTCTTCAAAAGAGACATACTTTAAAATGCTATATAAACTCTGTAACAGTGTGGCCATGTAGCCAGTTTTTAAAAATAGTATCTAGTGTGCTCTCCTGGGTTGTAAGTACTACATACTGGGCTACACGGTTGACTCAGCAGTTAAGACCACTCGTTTCTCTTTCAGAGAACCCAGGTTCAGTTCCCAGCACGCACAGGTGACTCACAGCCATCAGTAACTCCAGTTCCTGAAGAGCCAATGCCCTTTTCTGACATTCACCAAGACGCATACATGGTACACATCTATTTGTGCAGGCAAAACATTCATATACATAAAATAAATCTAAAAAAAGTTTTAAATGTATATATTGACTGCTTAGGGAGTATAGAGAAACACACAGACAACAATAAAAATCTAGGTGATTTTATTTAAATAGTGAGTCCTTATAAATCAAAATAAATATTCTCACCTCCATAATCTGCTTTCTCAAATTCCTGAAATGGCTACTTTTTAGATATGTTCTGAATTTCCCCGGTGGGGTAGGTCTTTGCCCTAAAATACAGATTAAAAATTTAAAGAACAACTAATGGCTCTTGGGAGTCCCAAAGGCAAGTTTTTAGGGTAATGAAAAAGGAATCATCATTAGGAGTGCTTTGCAGCATCCCAGGAGGAGCATAAAGCCGCCCTTGTCCTGTTCCCTCAGTGATGCATTTAACCTGTGCATCATAGTCCTTTTTCTCCAGCGATGCTTTTAACCTGCACTCGTATGTGGTCCATGGCATCTGAAGGTGTTGGTAGAGAGTTAAGAGCTATTGTTAGGGGCAGTGCCCATCAGCATTGGTGATACTGAAGTTGTGCACTTACGGGGAAGATGCTAAGATGGAGAAGCAACAAAGTCCTCAGCTTCAGCACAGATGAGTAGCCATTATAACAAGGAATCTGCAGAAGATGGAACACCAAAGAATGTTCCAGAAGACCATTCCCAAATCTATTTCCACAGCCATGTTCTGTGGAATCATGACGGCCCATAACTAGAGGCATGCTTCATTTGAAAAACAACAACCAAACAGAAGTTCCATCGTCCAGCAACTTTGAGCAATTTTAGTATTTGTGAATTACATTTTCTAAATTTCTAATCAAACCTACACTTAAAAGTATCGATTTGAATTGTTCTTAACTTTTTTTACCCACAAACCTCTGCTAAAATTTCTCACACTACCTGTTTTGTATGTTATGCTGATGTGTTATAAGTGAGTACTCTGAGCTATGCCATTTGTACTTTTAACATCAAGCGACAACTTCCCTTACAATGCTATTGCCCAAAAGAAGGGACTAGCATATGCTAAGCAATCACTGAGCCCAAAGCTCTGAGCCCTCAAATGTATTTCCACATTTTCAATTAAAAAAAAAAAACAAAACAGAAAACATCAACAACAACAAAACCCCAGAACCTTAAGCACCCAAATTTAAATAATGCACCTGACAGATCAGAGCGTGCCGTCTCTGAAGTCTTCAAGAAATGTATAGTACCTTGATTAGATCAGAGGAACGGTCAGGAAGAATATAAGTGTGTTCTTTGTTTTTCTAGAACTAGGAGTGATGAATGTTCACCCAGAGCCCGATCTTAGCTCAATATGATTTAGAACCTTAAAAAAGGAAACACACTAAGGCTATCACCCAGAGAAATTAGCTACCTTGTCAAACAGCCTCTCACCTTGAGAATGGGTAAGGAGGGCCTAAGCCACCGTGTCTCCATGGTGATGTCGAAGGAATCCTAGGTTGGATGGGTGCTTAGATTCATCAACGTCCGAGACCCAGAGTTTATGATTCTAAGCACATTTTGAAATTGGGAGAGCAAAGGCGCTGTATGAATGAGAAATGTTATTCCCAGAAACCACTGGCTTTACAGGTCTGGGTTTGTTTTATCCTTGGAAGGTGACACTTTCACATATGATGAAGTCGAGAGAAACGTTCTGCAGTACGTACATGATGGGTCCTCTGCGTGGGAGGACAGCATGGAGATCTCAGTCACAGATGGCCTGACAGTGACAACATCAGAAGTAAAAGTGGAGGTGTCCCCATCAGAGAACCGAGGGCCCAGGCTGGCCCCCGGCTCCTCCCTGAGCATGACGGTTGCTAGTCAACATACGGCCATAATCACCAGGTCACACCTTGCCTATGTGGTAAGTTCTGACACCGATTCTCTTGTTCTTGGCACTTCTGACGGGGCTGGGTACTTGGGCAGCAGGTACAGACCGTGTAAAAGGCCCTTTTCTCCGCTGCTCTCTTTGGAGTCAGACTGCACATTCTGGCCTCGCCCTGTGTCTTAGCGGTGGACAAGTGAAAGTTTGTCTCTGGTGAGGGCTGAGGACATGGCTCCATGGAGAGTGCAGCCTACAGTTTAGATCTTCAGGACCCGTGTAAAAGCCATGTGGGCACAGCAGCTAAGCCTGTAACACCAGCTCTCGGGAGGGAGAAGAGTTCCCCTGAGCCAACGGGGCGAGCTAGATTTGCTGAGTCGGCAAGCTTGTTCCAGCAAAAGACCTTGCTTGCTTCCCGTGACCAAGAGAGACACAAACATCATATCTGGCCTCCACCTGTTTATGTATATACACATGATCTCACGTGCACATACACCTATACCACAGACTCACATATACACAAAAAGAAGAAAAACTATAATGAAAATATTGGGAACCCCAAGAGCATGTGATGGTCGAAAAGCAATAGTTCCCTTGACGTAACAGCTTCGGGGTCATTGTTTTGAGTGTGGGTGCAAGCACTCTTCTGGGATTTTAGGGAAGGCACAGTTGAGAAGAGCTTGCCTGGTGAGTGATGAAGGGGTAATGGCTGACCCTGGCTTCCTGAAAGAAAGCTGACTTTCACTGGCTTTGTTCTTGTCCAGTCTAGACAGAATACAAGGCTCCACTTGGTGGTGCCTCTCTGTAGGCTTCCTAGGCCAGACTATTGCCTGCTGGCCATCTCTTACCCTAAGACGAGGGTGGTGAAGGAAATGGGGGAAACTAAGATAATGGGGATTTCCTCCATGTCTGGCTCAGGCTTGATTAAATGATCTTGGTAATTAAGCTCATCTCCCTTCTTTGATTCTGCATCTAGGGCAAAGGATAATGAGGTTAATTAATTTTATTTTGCAGTTATATGTGTTGTAAAAAGATAACTGCTGTCTATATAAACATAATAATGATTAGTTGTTGTGCTTTGAAAGGAAGCATAATTATTTGAATGGTAATCAGTCTTACTATTGAATTTTTCCTTCAATGGCCTCAAAATTACAGTGAACAGCTTGTCTCTACCACTCATCTTTAAATACTGTATAGTCTAAGTTCCCCTTTTCTGGGCTGGAGTATCTCACTATAAAGTCCCAGATCATTGTAATTAGATAAAGCACTGGTGTTTCAACATTTTCTATGTACAGATTATTTTCCCCTTCAAATTGTCTTTTCTTAAATGTTGAGAAACTGAATACCACTCGATTTCTCTTGTGGGTGTGCTACAGTTTCAGCAAAAGTTCCAACGATTTTTAATTGGCAGATTATTTTTTTATCATATGTTATGGTCTTTTGATCTTGTGAAAGTTATAAATTTGTAAAAATGTATGAATTCAGACTTAATCAATAGATCACTGGGCTTGAAAGATGTTTGACAGCCTGAAATAGCAGCCCAGGAACAGTGCCTGCTCATTAACCACATATTATAAGCTGCATATCAGAACGTGAGCTCATTGGCAGCTGAACATACATTTTCAAAAATTGATTGAATGTGAATTGACCTAGCAGAGCAGAAAGATTTCAGGGAATGCTTCTAGCCTACCGAAAGCACAGTGTGGCATACATTCTTAAAGGATGCACATAGACTTTGAGTCTCTCAGCTGTACTGTATGGAAATGTTTTCCCTGAAATACTGAAGGTTTCAATCATGGAAAAGCCATCTGAAATGACATCCATAAATGAACAGAGTACAGAGAGATAGGAAGAGCTGAGTCTCTTTGTAATTAGAGTGTGGACACCAGGGAGGAGCTGAGAGGAGAGGATGGAGGGACATACCAAAGCCAGGGGGTGGGGGTGGCTTCTGAGTGGTTGGTTCCCTCATTCTATTGCATTTTTCAGTTTTAGATAGGACCTCAATTGATAGCCAACGATGAGCTTGAACATCTGGCCACTTCCTGCTTCTGTTTCCCCAGTGTAGGGGTTCACTGGTACACCCAGTTGTATGCAGTGCTGGGGCTCAGATCCAGGGTTTTTATGTGTGGGGCAAGCACTGTGCCAAATAAACCATCCCCTGCCACAGCTTCCTTAGTGTAGGGGGGCGTTGGGCTTTGGATTGATAGATTTTAATTCAATCTTGCCTCTCTGGAGTGTAATGGCCACTGGCAAGTTGTTGAAACACTCTTGCCTCGCTGTTCTTCTTTGTAATACAAGAAGTGCAAGATTAATATTAAAACATGAACGGCATTTCCATATACCATCCAAAACTGAAATAATTCAAAATACAACACATTAACGTTATTATATTGTGTGCATCTGGGAATCAGTTTTAACAGAATATAGAAACTTCCAGGGAAAACTGATGCTATAACCAACTGTAGAGAAAACTCAAATGAATTTCCTGATAAAGACATGAAAGGAAGAAATGAGGGGGAAGAGGGAGCCACATGGTAACCCCCACTTCTCACCTCAGCACTTAGGGTTCTCAGTAGGAAAATAGGAGGTTCTCACACTTAAGGTCAGCCTGGGCTACGTTTAAAAAAATTCTCCAAAATATAAAAAGGGGAAAAGGAAAAGAAACCCCCAAAGATTAGAGTCTAACTTGGTGTTATCTTTTTACATCAAAAATATACCTTCTAAAAATATATCAAACCATATTTAAAGATTCTAACCTGGAGTTGTGTTTTACACCTTTCACCTTTCACCCCAGCACTCAGGAGATGGAGGCATGTAGATCTCTGAGTTCGAAACCATCCTAGACTACAGAGCTAGTTCCAGGACAGCCAGAGCCACGTAGTGAAACCATGTCTTGAAAAACAAAATAAATAATAGTAAAGGAAAGGAGAAACAAATCAAGAGTGCTAAAAGGGTTCCGGGGCAGAATAAAAGAAGTGCACACAAGTTAATTAATGTGCTCATGCATTCCAGTATGTTTCTGTGCATGTATCTGTGAGTATGTGGAGACCAGGAGACAATGCTTTGTATTGGGCCTTTTGTTGGAGACAGTGTCTCTCACTCATCCAGGACTCTCCATATCTGCTAGGCCGACTGATCTTTGAGAGATCTGCCTGTCTACCTACTTGGCGCTAGGATTATAAGCACATGCCACCAAATCCGACTCTCTTTAATATAGTTTCTAAGGATTAAGCTCAGATCCTTATGGTTGCACGTTCTTGACTAAGCTCTCTTCCCAGACCTTGAATTAATTATTATCTAATTCTCACATTGAAGGATAGGTTCATGGATATATGTGTGCTAAATGATTATGTATATTCACTATAGCTACATATTACATGTTAATTTATTTAGAATGAATAAGAAGAATAAAATGAAAATAAGAATTCATCCAAAATGAATATGAAAGGCTTTGAACAGAGAAATTACATGAGAACAGTATCTCTTTCTTATGCATGTTAATGAACTCACAATCTCTTAGCTAGTCTAAAATTTAGCGATTTTTTTTTTAATTATGGCAAGATACTTTGAAGAAGAATACAATAGCGGATTTCTCACATTTTAATCCAAGAACTTTTTCAAAATTGAAGTATAATAAGATAATGCCTGGCACGAAATAAGCATTTCTTTGCCAGATTTACTGTGAGTCAGAAACTCCTTATTCTAATTAAGAGTCAGGTACGCTGTCCTTGTGGTTTCTCAGAGCTCAGAAGAGGGTACTTGAAGAATTTCAGCAGTCTTTTAGAGATCTTTCTCAGTAAGAACTCACAGGAATAGTAGGTGACAACTCTCTGGAAACCTATGCTTTCTATTTAATCCCCCACATGGAAAAGGAGAAAACAGTAGGAGTATACATGTAGAAGGAATTTTCTGAAGTCTTGCTGCTGGCCTAAGTTCCCATTCCTTTCTGGGCGAGTATCAGGAGAGCTGAGGCAATTCTGTGGTGTGGATAGACATGACAAGGACCCGGAGCTTGCTTGCCTGGCTCAGCTCCCATCTGCTCCACATCCTTTGCACTCACCAGCTGCACAGTGTAGCCAGGGAAACTTGCCTTTCACAGTAAAACCGATCACACAACATTTGTTTTCACTGTGGCCGAAATAAAACAGAAAGCTCCCATTTTCATAGTCAGCTCCTCTGAACAACAGATGACCCAGGGAAATTTTCCAAAAAGACACCTCCTGCCTCCTAGACATTTCCAAAAATATTCTTGAAGAAAGAGGAAATTGCTCATGAAGATATTCTGTTACTGTCAGCGCAGACAAACAGAAAGCTGATTTTATTTCTCAATAAACAATACAGGAGAAGGAAATGTTCTTTGTTAAGATTAAGTGTCCTAGGGAGCGATCCATTGATTCGGTCCTCATAGAAGGAAGTCCACAGGACCTCCTAAATTCTTTTGTTAATCCAAATTTTTGTCACATTAGTATTGCTTGGAGTGAATCATTGGCTAAGCAAATTCTGTTTCACAGACTCTCGTCATTGTAGAGTGTATTATTTGTAGAGTGTATTATATACTATAAGGGAATTCTGTGTATTTCTAAAATGCAAAGTGTTTTTTAGACACTGCCAAAGAAGCCTGTGCCCGTGTTTATAGAACAATGAGTTAGAGCCGCCATCTTCTCTAATGTACTATGCATGTATAACAAAACAACCCCCCACGGCTCTTACAGAAACAATAAAACATCTCTTTGTTTTACACCCTATATACCATGAGTGAATTTCCCCACTGTTACCTTGAGCTTGTCTTCTAAGAATATTATTATCCCAGAGGCATTTGATGAGGGCTAAATACTGGGCTTTCGTGGAGTTGGGCGTGGTGTTGTTTTATGGCCGTGGGCAGTGGGCAGGTGCCCTTAGCTTAGGGGGAAGACCCTGTGGGACTCTACGTACCGTGGCCTCTGCAAGCCTGCATTCACGTCCTGACTCATGTTTCCCTGATTAGGACGATTCTTCCCCTGACCCAGAGATCTGGATCCGGTTAAGTTCTCTGCCACTGTATGGTGTGCTCTTAAAAAGCTCAGGACCTGACATAGACGAGCTCTCGGGGGATTCCAACTTCACCATGGAGGACATCAACAATAAGAACATCAGGTACGTGAAGACCTCTGTGGATTCTTCGAAGGGTTTTGTGTGTGTGTGTTTTTTAAAGTAATTGTATTACAATACATAAGCAAAGGCTGCAGCTCCTCTAAAGAACATGTTGTTTCTGATCTCATTTTTACATATATAAAAAAATCACAACTCCTTTTCCCCAGCTTGTTGAGGTGATGAAACCTTTTTCTTCTTATAGGTATTCAGCTGTGTTTGAGACGGACGGGCATTCGGTTACAGATGGCTTCCACTTCTCTGTCTCAGACATGGATGATAACCATGTGGACAACCAGGTCTTTACCATCACGGTCACTCCTGCCGAGAACCCTCCACACATCATTGCCTTTGCTGACCTTATCACGGTAAAGAGCTCTCAGATCAATAACCATCAAGGGCTTGGGAAAGCTGGCAGCCTTGGTGATGTAGCTAAAGGTTTTCTGCCTAGATGGGCTACCAAGTTCTTCCCCCAAAGTATCTAGGCAGTGGCTGTTGTTGTAAAGTTGTGTGTGTGTGTGTGTGTGTGTGTGTGTGTGTATTGTGTATATATATAAAATAATTATATACAAAAGATCAAGCCATTATATTCACATAACACACACATGCACACCATACACACACACACACACACACACACACACACACACACACACACACGAGAATATAATGGAGATCGTTGGCAATGGGAATAAAACAGACATAGAATATTCTCTTGAGGATTGTACAGTTTAGTGTTGCTAACAATTAAACCACAGAAAGCTGACCCCACACGAATTAAACCAGCATATATTATTGTTAATAAGATTAAGAAATCCTATGTGAGAGGCACTATAACATGTGCCTGTCACTGAAATTGCCAGCTGAGTGCCAGTACCAGCTTTGTTATGTACTACCAGACTGGCTTTACAACAAGCACTTAATTCTTTCTAGCCTCTGCTTTTTTCCTTAAACATTACAAATTCTACTATATAAAGATTTCTCTGGTGGTTAATTAAAATAGCCTGCATCACTCCTAGCATAGTGTCTGCTGCACGGCAGGGGATTCACAGGTATTAATTTTCCCTCCCCTGCCTTACACAGAAACAATAATACCCAAAGCCTAGGCTGCTTCTGGCTCTACGGAGGACTTTAAAATTCATGAAACTGAATAATTTCCAAATAGTTGTGGTCTTTTTCCTATCTTCACCAACTTGGAGAAGTAACTTGAACTATTTCCATTCCAAGAGTCCCATTTTGTAATTTATAGGTCACCCTGCGTGTAGCCATGAGTTCAGGGTAAAATGCCTTGACCATTTCCTGCAGGCAGGTGAAAAACATCAGGTCCAGACTGCAGAGTTAGCACATAAAGCCAGACCCTAAAGAAAAGGTTAGTTT
Source organism: Mus pahari (assembly GCF_900095145.1). Taxonomy (NCBI): domain Eukaryota; kingdom Metazoa; phylum Chordata; class Mammalia; order Rodentia; family Muridae; genus Mus; species Mus pahari. The sequence continues at coordinate 85,219,748 of NC_034602.1, forward strand.
GAACAACTGCCTTTACATATATTGATTTATTGTCTTCTTTGATGTTACAATAAGCATTAACTTTCAGGTATAGTAGTTCTTTATTTCTACACCCCTATAAATATACAATATGAGGGGATAAATGGGACTTTTATTCTAGCCTGTAGGACAGTCAACCCAGGGAATGGGAAGGAGGGCTGCATCTGTCATTTTCCAGCTATGCTCTAAGGAATTCTGATGCCCTGAGAAGGCAGCTCTCCCATCCTGAAACGTGTTGAGATGGGTGGTTAGAACTGGCCAGAACTGCTTTATACCCGGATCCATCATTGCATGAAGTGCAGTTTTGATAGGAGACCCACAGCAGAGGTGTGTGCGTGTCTCTGTGAGGTGCTGAAAGATTGCCGGGCTTTGGCAGCAGACACCTTCCCTCACCTTCAGAGATCTACCTCCCTCTAAAGTGGAACTGGTGCTGATGGCAACAGTTTCTGGCTCTGAACCCGACCCCTGCAGTAGTCCATTGTGTCTTCCTTCCTCCCTCAGGTTGACGAGGGAGGCAGAGCACCACTCTCTCTCCACCACTTCTTTGCGACTGAAGATCAGGACAACCTTCAGGGCGACGCTGTCATTAAACTAAGCGCTCTGCCCAAGTATGGCTGCATTGAGAACACAGGAACAGGTAACCCTTGGGGCTTGGCTGGGCCACTATTTAGGATCTGGAAATGGAGGGGAGGGGACATATTCTAATTAAACCTGGACATGGAGCATTAAGGCGAGATGGACCCGCTTTTCCAGAAACTGAGAGAAAGGAAAGTTTATTTCATGTAAGAAAAAAAGTCACTCAGCATTTTCTTTATGCCATGCATTTTTTAAGCATCAAAGATATATCAGTATACAAAACAGGTAACCCTCTCCACCTTCATATTGACTTTTATCTTAGCAGAGAGAGAGGAATAAGTGGGGGAAAAAAACATAAGGTGTTAGAAGGTTAATAAATGGAAAACTAGAGCAGAGTAAAAGGATTTGGAGTATGAGCCATGGGGGATGAAGGGCTCACAGGTTGTATTCAGAATTAGGTGTCAAGGAAACAGAGGTCCCGGTCCCCTTCCTATGAGGCAGCTGCAGTTCAGATGAACTGTAGCTTGTCTCTCAACTCCTCCTATGGCTGTGTCGTGAATTGAAATGCATGCTGTCTATCTCTGACATCCTCTTCAGCATCCTTCCCCTGTACCATCTGCCCTAAACCCACTGGAGGTTATCCTACACAAGGAGAGGTGAAAGGCACATGCAGTCCACAGACCCCTGGAGACCCGCTGTGACTGGCAGCTGAGACAGCTCCTGCCAGTTTCTGAGCTACCCGCGTCTGCAATGAGATTCCCCAGTGAACAAATGCCCGTGCCGGACTCTAATTGGCACAGAGCTAGTAGCTCCCACAGACAGGCCATTGACTGCAGGTGTCTGTGTCCAGCATGGTGGCTGCCACTTGAGCCTGATAACCAGAAACTCATTTAAAAACGGTCATGTTCTCCTATCGAAAGTCTTGGATCCTTTCCCTCCCTTGTCTTTCCGTGTGTGCCCGAAGATTTGTTTATTGCATAATTAAGCTCCTTCTGACAAATGTTCGTGCTAGATGCAGTGTTAACATGAATAACGTTGACCCCCGTGCCTGGGGTGGGAGACGGATAGAAAGACTGATGGATTACGTGGTAAATGACAGCAGAGGAGCAGTGCCTTGAGGGAACAGAACAAAGCAATTGCTTCTATCTGCATGGGCAGAAAAGCTCCAGGGAACTGGAACTTGAAGGGTCAGAGGGAGCCACTGTGGGCAAAGGAAAAAGAGCATCTCCTGAAGAGACAAGCGCCTCCGCATCCGTGAGGTGGGAGAGCATCCCTTGTAATGCAGCTTGACATTTACCTGAAGCACATGAAACAGCCCAGATAGGCTGTTGTCAAAATTCTGCCAAGTCTCAGACGCTCTGGAAAAAATAAAAGATTCTCCAAACTATAATGTGTATAAGCCACATCCGAAGACATTGTGAAAACACAGTTTCTTGGGCAGCATTCCCAAAGCTCCCACTGGTATAGCCCATGAACTAACACTTTTTGTCCGCCCAGGCATGATGCCCAGCATGGGTGCTTGTCCTAGGACCACTAAGATACTCTTCATTCTCTAGTGGAATGGGCATGAACCTAAGGGGAAGAAAAGATGCTCAAGGGCACATAATAATTGACCAGTTTATATCAACTGAAGAGGCTGCCTTTTCCTCAGAGGAGGAAGCCCCATACCTCTGTTTGGAAGCAAATGTATTGTATGCCGATGAAACTCGCCACCTAAATTTAATTCTAGGCCTTTGGAACATAGTTTTAAATGTGGTAAAAGCAGCTTTATACTTTTTAACCAAGCAGAATGGAAAACAGAATGATTGCCGCGTTGGGCATGAAACCTGATGGCATAGAATCTAAGTTCATTCGGGACTGGCCTGATCAGGGCATGACCCACTGAGTTGTTCTGAGGACGTCTCAGCTCCAGTGCTGAGTAAAGCAGGTGTCCAGGATGACAGCCACACTCACCGGGGATGGTTTAATCTGTACCTAGGACATTCTGCTGAGGCAGGCAGGGAACACACATCAGAGATGTACATCAAAAATAGAAAGTGCAATTTTAAAACTTGGAAAGACTGATGCTTGCGGCTTCCCTGTCTGACTCCCCTGATGGCCAACTAACTCTCCAACAGTTTTAAAACAAGGCTTATTTTATTCTGTATATTTTGAGGTATCGTTTACTGAGGCTCTTCTTGACCCAGATAACAAAGCCAAAGTCCCTGGTTTGTGAAGATTGAAGAAAGGAGAAGGTAAAGCTGGGAAGTGCTCTCAGCAGCTCCTTCTGGAAGCCATGATCTCCCGGTCCCAGGGAATGCTGGGTCACTGGATGCTTAGGTCTCTCTCAGCTTCAATTTTCTTTCTCTTCTTTCAAGCAAGTTGTAAGAAAACAAGCCAACAAAGGGCATTTTTCAGTCCTGGTCTTTACATGGGGATGCCAGCAAGCAGCCCTGTCTACAGGCAGGAGGTTAATAGCCTTTTTAAAATCTGGTGTTTGGAAAGAATCATAGAGAAGGTAGGGGAAGCTCTTTGGTTTTTATACAGACCACCTCTACTTTGCGTTGTTCATATATACCCAAGAAATGTGTAGACACAGAATTTTTTCTCTCTCCGCTCTAGAAAACTGTGGTATCGAGTTAAAAATCAATCAATTAGAAGGACTTGGCTAGAAGCAAGACCAGGCGAAGCCATCCATCACTTGGACGTTGTTTACTCTCGCCCTTGGCCCTTTGCAACATTTGTTATTGGATGGGGTGAGGAATCAGGAGGCAGCAAAGGACAGAACTTTGAAAGCTGTCCCATGAGCATCTCACTTCCCAAAATATACCCGTTAGTCAATTTTCAGTTATGATAACACATACTGGAAATAAGTCAACTTCCAGAGAGACAAGACATACTTTCCTTTTGAGATCAGTGGTAGTAGTTCGTGGTCACTTGGACCCCTAGCTATGGCAACTCGTCGTAACCAGAGTAATATGGTATGATGAAGCTTTCTCCTTAAGCCCAGTGTAACTTTAACTTTTTCAATGTCTATTTTTAATGATGGTTCTTAAATGCTTTACCATCCACAACCACCAGAGATAGTAGAAAAGAAAAGATACAGGGGAAGTGGGCCTGTTTAGAAAGGTTCTTTGGAGCAACTCCTGTCTGTGTTGTCTGGAAATTGGCAGTTCAGTCCACAGGTCAGCAGTGTCAGATCAATCCACTGACAAACACTTTACAGATAGGCTAGTAGTCCAGATCAGTAGAATTGGGATAGCAAACATGAATCAGCAGTGACGCCATCAACAGACAGCCAGGCCTTAGCTTTAGCACCAGTCAGCAGGAGGGACCTGGAAGAATGCCAGGAAAAGTTCTCGGCTGCGCCTCTCTCAGCGAAGAGAAGACCATCGAAGATGTGAGACCCACAAGCATTGCTCGGCTAGCTCTATAAGCAAGCCAAGCTCAGCCCCCATCATTGTCCTTTTAATACTCCCTCCAAACATCTCATGTCTTCCACCGGTCTTGCCTCAGCACATGCGTCTGTCTCAGCTGGCGTCACTTGCCAATCAGCCTGAGTCCTCGGAAGCAACAAGAAACTGCAGCACAGCACCAGAAGGTTTTTTTTTTTTTTGGTGCATTTCTCTCTATGGAGTCCTGACAAATGCAGCTCAACTATGCAGCGTAAGGCAGACCAATATATGCGTGTTGTTACCAAAGAATCCTTCATCACGTGCTTGCTTTAGCAGAACATCCTCTCTCCTGTGTCTGCTTCAGCTAAACATCCCTTCATCAGTCTGCCTTAGCCTTTCATCCGTGTTCACTTCAGGAAAATACTGCTTCACGTGTTTGCCCCAGCAAAACACCATCCATCACAGCTGACTTTCCAAAGAACCCTTAAATTTCCACTTCAGCCCAGGATTTGAAAGAGAGAAAGAGATGATGCAGGGTCCTAGCATCCTCCAAGCCACCCTGACTCCAAGACTTCCTACTTAGTTCCATCTCCTAAAGGCTTCACACCACAGGCTGGAGCCCAACACATGCTCTTAGTGGGAAACTCACTCAGACTATAGCAGCACTTCCTCCTGGAATGGGACCCAAACACTTCCAAGTCTGAAAGGTACCTGAGTATTATGGTATTTACATGGCGTCTGAGCACCCAGTAGCCTTGGCATACTATCCTATAGGCTGGGTTGTAACTGATGTGTAGGTTCCTCCAAGGAACTTGGAAATCAGGCATGGAATAAGAAAAGGAGTGATGAAAAATGGTGTCTTCTATTCATGTCATAGCTATTGTCCCCATGGATTCACAGCAGCAATGGCTGCCTGCACAGATTTCTACAGGACTGGACCTGCCAACACTCCAACCACTGCTCTAAGAGAGACAAAGGTCACAAGGGTGTGGCGAGTTACATTCTCAGTGGTGCATTCACTGGCACATTGACTCTTCCTCAAGCAGTAACCCTAATTAAATGCAGTTTCCTTCACTCTCTCTATTAAAAAGAAAAAAAAAAAAAAAACTAAACTAAACTAAACTAAACAACCATAGGAGAGGGACTTGAGAATAAAGGAAGCTTAAAAACAAGAAACTTGGAAGTCACATGGGAATGTGTGGGAAGAGAGGTTCTAAACAGAAAAGGCAATAGTTAACTTTTTCTTATTAGAGAAATGGGTAACACTTGAAGAATATACCAGGAAGAGTGCCTCTGAAACTGCCAACGTTTACATTAGAATGCTGGCTATTTGTATTGACATTTACGCCCTATTTGGGTAAATGATTGGAAAGAAACCAACCACATATTCTGTCCTATGTAAAAGTAAAGCAACCAAGAGGTTTCAGGTACTTGGACATCACCTGATTCCCTGTCGAGACAGCAGGACTGGCGCATCCATTTATAGGTGGGTAGAGTCTTAGAACCACTATCCAACCCAAGACCAGTTTCTGGTCTTGAGCTCTGTCCTGGCCTCTCCCACAGTCACACTTTTATCACGTGTTGCTAACTAAGGTCTCCTTCTCTAGATCAGATTCTGATCAATCAAGGTACATGTTTTCTCTTGATATTATGTAGGAGATCGCTTTGGCCCAGGAGCCAACAGTGACCTGGAGGCGTCATTTCCTATTCAAGATGTCCTAGAAAACTACATTTACTACTTTCAGAGTGTTCATGAAAGCATCGAGCCGACCCACGATGTGTTTAGCTTTTATGTGAGTGACGGAAGTGGTCGCTCTGAAATCCACAGCATCAATATCACCATTGAGGTAAAGACTTTGGAAGGTGGAGGGTAAGCCTTCAGGCACGCAACATCCCATTCTTAAAAGAGCTGACTTTAAACCACATGAGATCCCAGTCTGAAACAAGCCCATGCATCAACTCACAAGCACAGGGTTGCGCGGGACCTTCAAATTTAAATATCAATTTTAACACATAACCCTGACCTTCTGGAAGCTTTGGAAATAGTAGTTGGCATTTGGGGGAGGTCTGAGTTGGAGATCTGAATTTCTAATTTAAGATAAATTGTATTTGTTTTTGGTAAAATGATTTGTAGGAATCAGAGACGCCATGCCATTCCATATTTAGATGAAAACTGACATATGCCCATCTCTGATATTACCACAAGTGGGTCCTCCACACACTGCTGGCCTTTTCTTTGATAAATTCACTTTATTTATTTAACTATAAAATCAAAGGAATTTGATCCTCAATCCTACACTTATTGAGAAACTATTATCATAGTCTTGCTTTATGGCACCAAGGAGAGGGAGAAAAAAGATAAATCTGAGAATGAAATGCCCTCTGCCGTGAGAAGATAAAATGTGTGAAAACTTGTATAAGGGCCAGGGATGGAGCGGGGCTAGGAGGCAGAACTAGGTGCTATACTTCCCAGGGTCATAACCTTCTATAGCTACTGTGGTGTGTTGAGAAATTTCTAAGGCCACCTGAATTAAAATAGACTGATGCTCAAATATACCTGTATTTCTAAATTATGTCTGTTGTTTACATCTAGAAAATTATGGTCACCCTACCTATGGAGAATATCTTAGTAACTGTTTACAGAATGTCCATCAGCCTCCGAGGACCTTTTATTTATGTGACTACTTATTTATAATCTATATCTTTTCTTGGCTAGGAGATTAAACCCAGCAGCACATTAAAAACTGATTGGATAGTGAGGGTTGTTTCAGTAATGATTCATTCTCCGAAATGGTTGTTTTCTTTCTTCTTAAACTCATATCTGTGTGAGACCAAATATTTTATACTTTCATCAGAGGAAGAACGATGAGCCTCCCAGGATGACCTTGCGGCCCCTGGGAGTACGACTGAGCTCGGGAGTGGCGATAAGCAATTCTTCCTTGAGCCTACAAGATCTGGACACCCCAGATAACGAGCTGATCTTTGTATTGATGAAAAAGCCTGACCATGGTAAGATGCAAACCAAGGTGGAAAGCTGCTGCTTCATTAAGGTGCCTGATGGGTGGTGAGTGTGAGCTTGTGGGTGGGTTCATTATTCCTTCTCCTTCCCTACGTTCAGCCCGTTCTCTGCATCAAAATATAATCAGATTCACAGCTAGCCAAGAGCCTTACGGGTCCTGGTTGATGCTATTTTAAAAGCCTGCGTGCTAAGTAATTGGTGTCTCTGAAATTTCACTTCTGCTCTTTTCTTGGTCTCCTTTATAATCTCAAGCAAAAACAGGTTTCTGTGTTTGTGTAGCTTCTTCTCAGGGTAGACGACATCATTTAATCATCGGTGCTGCCCCACACAGCCTGTCAGCATGTTAGAAGTCTCTCACAAACATGTTCCCTGTGCCACAGGAGCATTCTCTAATTTAAAGCAAATGTAGACCCTCCACCCCCTCCTCTAAATGCTATCCCCAAGCTAAAGCTCTGGAGACATGCATGGTGTCAATCACTTTCAACTCCAGGTTGGACTTTTAAAGACAGTATTGCTGTTGTTGCTGCAGGGTTAATAATGGAAGCGGCTACTGGCAAAGGCATTTTCCGATTACCTTAATTCGCTTTCTCTGATGACTATAACTATAGTCTGATGGCATTAACTATACCCTTGCCATGTGTGACCCCTTAAAAACAGAAAAACAAGCCTCCTTAAAAGCATGCTTGCAGTCTTCCTTGATTTAAAAGGAATTTAAAACATAGACTCTGTGATCTGTACACTGTAAGCAGAGAGGAAGGAGGGCTATTTTCACTTTGCAAAAAGGAAATTGAATTCAGATCATGGAGTAGGTTTGAATCCGAGGATGGAGATGTGATTTTTTTTTAAGCCACTATATTTCGCTTCCACTTGTGTCTCCTTAGGAGAATTTTAGCCTCAAGAGTGGACCTTTGCCTTCTTTATTTATAGACAAGGTTACAGGAGACCACCTATACCTACATACAATATTCTAAGTGTTAACACCAAGGGTCTCTGAGGGACTTCATATTCTACATAGGCTCACACTAGTTGGCAAAGGTGGACTGTCTTGATTATATAAGTATATAAAACTACTGTTTCTTTATCATTCCCCTCTTCCTTCTGCAGGTCATCTACTCCGGAGGTCTACTGCCTCCGACCCTCTAGAAAATGGGACAGTCTTAGACCAAGGCTCCTCCTTCACCTACCAGGATGTCCTAGCTGGGCTGGTTGGGTACTTACCCGGTGATATCTATATGGCAGTCGATGAGTTCCGGTTCTCTCTCACGGATGGCCTCCATGTAGACACAGGGAGGATGGAGATCTATATAGAACTGCCATCAACCAACATTCCCCACTTGGCAATAAACCGAGGACTTCAGCTTTCAGCAGGTGTGTTAGCCCGATTTTCTGTCGCCATGACACATACTTATGAAAAACACATTCAAAGGAAGCATATTTCTATAGGTTCATGGTTTCATGGGTTTTAGTTCATAGGTGGCTGGCTCCAGTGTTTTGTGTGTTTAAAAAGAAAGAAGGAGGAGGAGAAGAAGGAGAAGGAAGAGGAAGAGGAGGAGGAGGAGGGGGAGGGGG
>NC_034602.1:85228465-85266964 GCF_900095145.1 Mus pahari
AAGAAGAAGAAGAAGAAGAAGAAGAAGAAGAAGAAGAAGAAGAAGAAGAAGAAGAAGAAGAAGAAGAAGAAGAAGAAGAAGAAGAAGAAGAAGATGAAGAAGACCATTATGGCAGAAACAGGAAGAGCTGATCATAGCTCCTTGTCTTTTGATAAGCAGGGCTGAAGACCAGAGCAATATCTAGCTGCCAAGGACACCCACACCCTGGAGACCTACTTCCTAAGCCAAGCTCTACCCCTTAAAGTTCTTAGCACCTGCCAAAATAGTGACATTAGCTAGAGACCAAGCCTCAACACATGAACCTGTGGAGAACATTCCATCATCAAGCCAGAGCAATTCCTGTAGGAATGGAAGAGTGTAACCTCATTTTCCCATACTTTCTTTTTTACATATAAACAAAGCCTGTGTAGACAGTGCCTTCTTCCATGTTAATGTTCTAGATTCATTTTGGGGGAGCTATTCAATATCTAAGGAAAGTGGAATGTTTGGGAAATTGCTGTTTATGAACCCCAAGATGTGAGTTAGAAATATGCACCAAGGAAATTCTCCAGGCAAGACACCTCTGCCGGTGAATTTGAGAATGTTTTATGATGTGTCTATGATATTTTCAGGAGCCTTAAAATCATAAGGTTCAGTTTAGAGCCAGGTCTCCTGTGACCGTGCCTCTGTCCAGCCATAGAAACCTACAACAAAAGAACCCTAGCAAGATTTTTCAAGACTTTAATTTTTAAGAAAATTAAAAAGCCATAGAAGAGCAGTTGGGAGGCTACTGGGAGTTAAGAGATTATGCAAATAATTGACAATCACTTCGTATGCCATTCTGGCATGAAACTATCAGACTTTTGCTGTGTTTTAGTAGCATTAAAGGTACAATGATAGGCTTTAGCCTTGACTATGCTATACTGTAGGAAGTTAACAGCACATGGGCCTTTGACTAGAGTCTCTGTGCACCAGAACTCTGTACTTTGTTTATCTTAGTTTCCCATATGTTGTGTATTGAAAAATAAGTACATGGTATAGTAAAGTCTGCAGTCTTGAGAGTTATCGAAGCTTCTATAAATTGGCATTTTGCTACTTACAAGCAAAGTAGTCTGTTATTGTTTCATGGACTCTTGGAGAAGACGTGATTGTTTTTTCCATTGAACTTCACTCTGTCCTCTAAGCCTCGTGGTGTATTGTAGAGGGACAGCAGGGGTGACGTCACATGCGCTGGGATACATAACACAAGAGGAGGAACTTTGTGCTTGGGGTATAGCATATCGTGTCAAGCACTGAGTAAGTCAGATCTTTGTCTGGAGGAAGACATTGCCTTGTCCCTCAAGGTTACTTACTGGGTGGTCTGGGTAGAGTGTGAAAGGTCACATTTTTGGCAGAAGGGGCAGCGCCATTCCAAACACCAAGACATGTGTGGCATGAATGTTGAGTGTTAACATTACTAGTATTTGCTGGTTTTTTTAAGACAGGAGCATAGCTGGGCAGGAAGCAAAGGGCAGGGTTCTGAGAAGTGTTTCCACGGTGGGTGTCTTTTCCCTGTCCCTAGTCTCCACACAGACCCTAACCCTGACCCTATGCTCAGTTTACCTTCCAACTTGAGGAACACTGATTTTGACAGTGTCGTCCAAGATGACAATGAGAGATGTTCATGAGCTCATGTACAGATGGTGCTTGCTGATTTCATTATTCTCCAGACAGCAAATAAAGCAACTTGAAGCAGGTTTCTTAAACTCAAGACCTAGACGTATGTGCATCATAGAAATAGCTGTTGTTGCTAGGTTCTACATGGAGGCTACTATAAGACCAAGCATGGGCAAGAGGAAAAGTGGACACGAGTGAAGAGCATAGTCCTAAATGATTTTCTTTGGGGGAAATTAGAGTTTATTCAGCTGGAAATGGAAGCAGAAAAATGCCTGGTATGTACTCCGGAGTAATGTGTGTCATTTGGTGTCCCGTTTGAAGGAAAGATGGAGAATGACCTTCTCCCTGCCGCTCTTTCCCAGGGTCTGTAGCACGCATCACAGAGCAGCACTTGAAAGCCACAGGCACCGACTCTGCAGCCAGCCAGCTTGTATACGTCATGAAGGAAGACCCTGGTGCAGGGCGTCTGCTGATGGCTAAGGCTGCCAACCCGGAGCAAATCTCTGTTAGAGGCCCCATCCGGAGCTTCACCCAGGCAGATGTTAGCCAAGGTCAGCCTGTTCTCTCAGCCTGTGGAAGCTTCCCGAAGTCTGTCTGCTATAACAAAGTGGGAGCTAAGTGCCTGGCAGCCTGTGGCAGGAGCCTGTGCTTTCTTTGTTTTCAATGCGAGCTGAGTTATAGCTTCATTTATTTTTCTTTGTCTTACTTTTGTTTTTAAAAAATGGAGAGGGAATTATTTTTCTAGACCAGAGAAATGTATTTTCTGAGAAATCTGTGTCTATTGTAGAGGGGTGTGTGTGTCAGTTTGACTTGCCATGTTGCTAAAAAGGATGTGTGAGAGAGAATAAACAAAAGGAAGTGTGTTGGGATGGATGATGGTGAAAATTATGCCTTCCTTAGGTGAGCAATTTATATCTCTGCCCGGCTCCCCAAGAGCACCAGTTAATGAACTAGGTTAAATGGAAGAGCATAAATCGGAGCTGCCTGGGGGAGATTACATGCCTCATCCCTCCTTCAGAAAATGCTGATATAACGCAAAGGCATAAATGTTGAATGCTACATAGCTACTGTACAGTGCTTTCGGGGGTAGAAAAGGAAAAACATCACAGATGGGAGGAGAAATGGCCCAAAGCCATGTGACCCAATGCAATTCCTTTTAGAGGTAGAAATATGGCCCCAGGAGAAGAAGTATGGGCTCTGTCAACGTACTGACAACACCTAAACTGAGAGCAGCTAGATGCTCACTGGATCTGTGGGTCGGCGAAGAGGTGCAGTAGACAACAGGATGGCGTAGTTATTTAATTCTTGTATTCCTCTGTGTCTCCTTGTGAAAAACGAGGTCAGGCAGCCCTTTGCAGTGTTTGGTTCTGTTCACACTGATGGATCCAGGCAAATGATGTATGTCAGCAAAATGGGATGCCCTATCAATCTCCCTTTGGGTCCTTCCTGACCTTTGTGCACGTTATGTGCTAGCTTATCTCTTGGTTGGATACAGCCCGTGCTCCTCCGTGTACCGGGCAGTGGGAAGTGGAAGATCCCTGGAGAGGTGGGCTGCAGGCCTGCCCTCTCTTGCCTTGTGGTGTGGATTTATTGGAGGGTGGCTCCAAATGATGTGGCTGGGGTCAGTGTGGTGTGCCCATGTGCCACCTCATTCATCTAGGTATTCAGGAGACAACCCCAGAATCCGAACTAGAGCCTTCATGATGGCTGAGCCCTACCAGAGGAAATGTCGTGTGGGGGAAATTTGTTATGAGGAGCCTTTAAGGTATAAGGAAGTTGGTGGTAGGAGAGGAAAGAGAGGGAATGAGACTTTAGATTAAAATGTCAAAAATGGCACCTAGGCGAGGAAGGTGTGAATTGATTCCTCGGTGTGAATACCAATGGAAGTATTCCACCTCTCGATTTAGCAATGAGTAGCTAAAGGTACTAATAACAAATCTTTTTCTTTTCTTTTTTTTCTTCCTTCCTTCTCTATTTTATAGGGCAGATAGAATACAGCCATGGACCAGGAGAACCTGGTGGGAGCTTTGCTTTTAAATTTGATGTGGTTGATGGGGAAGGCAATAAGTTGGCTGACCAGTCATTTTCCATCAGTGTTTTAGGTAAGGTTTGCTAATAGAGAACAGCGGATGTGGGGGGGTCTTCCATTCCCACCATGTTCACTGTGGAGCTTCAGTCCTTCTTTTACCTAACCAGCAAAGATAAAAAAGTCCAGGACTGGCCCCTTCCTGGGGCCTCTGATGTGGGCGACCCTCCCGTCAGCAGGAATGACACCACACAACAGGATTCTTCTGCACACGTTTATTGCGGGAGTTTGATTGCGAAGGCGAAAGACCCCGAGCCCTAGAACTAGCGCTGCTTTTATAGGCCTAGGACTGGCGTGGCCATGTCTGATCGGTTCTTTCAGTCCTTAATTTACATGCCCCAGGAAAGGCTGTGACTTGGCGTGAAACCCATTTGCACCTGCGCACATTGGTTGTTTACCCGAAATACAAGGGCGGTGGCCAGTGGTAGCCAGCGCCATCTTGTAATGGCGTTACGTGACTTCCCACACTCTGAGGAACAGCTCTCAGGTCCATTCTGACCTTACCTCCTGGCCGCTCAACCTGGAACCTAAGAAAGGGGACTGGAAACCTCCCCTGACAAACCACCGTTTCTGATATTTTACAGAAGACAAATCCCCACCAGTCATCGTCACCAATAAAGGGCTGGTCTTAAAGGAGAACTCGGTGGAGAAAATCACTACTGCACAGCTGTCGGCCACTGACCAGGACAGCAAACCTACAGAACTCATCTACAGGATCACCACCCAGCCCCAGCTGGGCCACCTGGAACACGCAGCCTCCCCAGGTACGTGGTCCTCTCTTGCTCCATCTAGTCCTAGGTTCAGACTAAGCAAGTGCTGTGGACTGTTAGATTCTGGCATGCATATATATATATATATATATATATATATATATATATACATATATATATATTAACTGATACTTATTTTTTGCCTCACTAATTTTGATCATTATATGCCATTATATTATGTTTATTATATGTATTAAGTATTTTATAGTAGTTAGTAAATTAGAAAAATGGCACTTTGAAGTAAGGAGATAACTCCTAGGACGTGGGTAAAACCTTAATATGAATAAAACCCTAGGTCTGATCCTCAGATCCACACACAAAAAATATTATAATTTCATATAAGCTCTCTTAGCTCCATAACCAGAAAGTCAACACCTCTGGAGCAAACTGTACCCCTCTGGTCTTTTACATTACCGTGTCTGCTGGGCACAGTGTAATGTCCTGTGGTAACCATGCCCCTCAGCTGGGAGTGTAGTTAAGTGGAGCAGTATGTGCCTAGCATCCACGAGGTCTTGGATGAACCGGAGGAGAAAGCCTGAATTCAACAGAATGAGAATATGTCCTGGACAAGCTTCGCTGCTCCTCAGGAAGCAAAAGATGAACAGATGCACCCTCACTTCCTGGATCTCTCTCCTGAATGGGTCGAGGGACCTCCCTCCATACATGTAACTCAGGGAACACTGGTGTAGAGTTGGAGTTAAAGAGTTAAAAAACAGGGAAGTCTACACTGAGTAAAAGGCACTGTTGCGGTGGGCTCAGGAATGCCTTTGGAAGTCAGAGTTCTGAGCTGTTAAATCCACGTTCTTTTCAGAAACGGAACAAAAACCATGAATAAACAGGTGCTGAGTGGACCAGGTTCACGTGTTCTAAAAAGAGCAAAGGCTAAGACTCATGTGTAGTTATGACGACATAAGGAGTCCTCCAAACTGAGATAAATAATCTCCCTTTAATCTAAAAATAACAGAGAATCACTGTAGACTTTTGAGCCAGAAAGGAGGTGAAGTATCTAAGAGAATGGAATGGAGGAGAGAAATGAGGCAGTGGCCAGAATTAGGATCTACACTGGACAGAAAGCTCTGCAGAGTCACCTGGAGGACAGCTGAGACAATGACAGAGGGAGGATATGAGAGACAACTGGGCCCCCTTAAGTCTTACTGTGTGAGGTGGGAGATGGGAAGAGAGCCGGGGTGGGGGGGCATTTCGGGGGAGAATCTGTAGAATTTGGCATCTGCAGGATGTGAGGAGCGCCAGAGAGTCACTGCGTAAATCCAAAGCTGGAATAGCCATCTCTTCTTAGAGGCCGTGACAACCTGAGAGGTTTAGATATCTTCCGAAAATTTCTTTGGATCTTCTATCCCAGATTCTTCATTCCACTCGGAGCTCTCAAATCAGGAGACATAGTGGCTCCTCCAAACTCACCTTCTTGTTCAGAGTCCGACAATGAGCAGACGAACGAGTGAATCTGTGTCACAGAGAGATGATCGTTAGGGCTGAAATGAGTATTTAGAGGGCACAGGAAGGAACGGGCGAAGGCCTCCCTAGTAACAGGATGGCCTTTGAGGAAAGCTGAAGGCAGAGAAGGAGTTGGCCTTGCTGATGAATAAGGAAATGGGTTGGCAGGGGGAGTGTGCAACTGTCAATATCCTGGCTCAGCCAGGCAAATCACACTCAAGGTTCAGCTAAGAGGCAGTGTAAAAGGTAGAGGGGACAGGCTGAGAGAGGAGGCACTGCTCCATCCCAGGTGCTGGTGCTGTATGTGACATATATGGTAGAAGAGCCAGAAAGGGTGGAGCAGGCCGGCTAAGATTCCTCATGCAAATTAAAGCAGGCGGCCTTCCCTATTGTCCCGAAGTTCCTGCAGGAAGTATGCAGATTAGCAACCTCTGTACCTCGGCGGCATGAGCTATTTAATAACTAATTCATAAGCTAATTGCTTCTGCCAGAATTCTGTCAGGTTGCCGATTGTATCTCTGCAAAGATGAAAGGGCAGGCAGGCTTGGCTGTGGTGTTAGGTGACTGCGAAGTGAACAGACATAAAAAGCAACGCTCTGCCAGGCATCCCGCCTGCTGGTCAGTCCCAGCCCTTGCTCTCCTCTGACCCCAGGCTGGTTCCAAGTCCTATGGGGTAGGGCTCAGGGCAGTTTCCCTTTTCTCTTTCTCAGTTCTCTTGCACAGGCTGCTGAGGCCAGGCTATATTTGCTTCAGGAGATAGCCGGGCTCTTGCCTCCTTCCTGGGGTGATACCCTCCGGAGGCAGGTTGATCCCCATTTGACTTGGGGAGTTGCTTTATCTGCTCCTTCCAGTCAGACTTAACTTCCTGACCCAGGTCTTCTCTTGCCTCACCAGCATACCTTAATCTACCCTTTCCAGTAACTCTGGGTACTGGATGGGAATATCAAGCCCCAGTCCTCCTCACAACTGAGGTTCCCTCCTCACTATCAAAAGGGCATGGGTTCCCCAACCCTCCCTCACTGTATACCGAGAGCCTCCTGTTTTCGCCTTTAGCCAGGATCCTCTTTCTCTGTTCTCTCCCCACCTCCCAGTTAGAGAATTGTGCATTTGATTCTTTTTGAACGCCCAAGCTTCCCTTAGAAGTAGTACATATAGATTACCTCATCCCCTCTCAGCACAGGTAGCTTAAACCAGAGCCTCTGTCTCACTAGGTGAGCCTGAGTCTACCAGGATCTGGAGGTAGGATCGGGCCAGTTCTCCCGAGAGCAAATCGCAAGTACATTTAGGTAAGCACTGGTCCCCAGAGTGTGCAAGCCCCTCTTGCTGGTTTGCATGAAGTGGACGTATCGCCAGATTGCCATGAGTCTGATGTGAGCAGAGGAGAACTGACTGTGTTCCTAACACAGTCAGAAGAGTTACATGAAGCCTCTTGCTTTCCCCCTGGGAGCTATAGGGTGTCATATGTGCTTCTGAACTGTGCAGAAGGTGGGCATGAGCCTCCTCCCATTGCTAAGAGGTAAGGCTGGAAGTCCAGTTCCCAGGGAGCTCGGGTTAGAAGACCATCCTCTCACCATGGGCTTTCCCACCTCCCCTATGCTTAATTACTTTGTTTTTTTCCTTGGGAAATTAGAATCAAGAGTGATACCAACTAGGAAAGAAGCTAAGCTACTTGAACAAAGAGACCCCAGAATGCAATGACTTAAGCAAGAAATGTATTTTCTGTCACAGAGTAATCCAGAGGTTTGAGGCAAGAGATGGCTCCATCTCTGGTTCATGGTGACTGCTGTAGTTGGCCTGCTACAGAAGGAAGGGAGCCAGGGGTCAAAATCCCACAGACCGGTGTGTTTCAAAAGCACTGCAGGGTGGACAGACATCACTTTTGTGGGATGACAAACACACGTAGCTGAGAGATGGAGACAAATGGAGCCTCTCCCTGGGCATCCAGCTGCTTGCCCACAGTTAGGAGGAGTAAGTAGTCACCGAGACTCAAATACTGTGAGGGCGAGGAGGAGCTAAACAAGCCTTTAGAGGACAGGGACGGAAGGCCATGTTATATGTCTTAAAATGAAATGGATCTGTCCCGAACCAAATAATTACTATGTGTAAAACTCCTCTGTTGCTATTAGTGAAGGACTACGACATCCAGCCCAAAATCTATAGTCTTGTCTTTATTTTAATTTTATTCTCCCTAGAGCATGTTGATAGTGTTACAGCACCGTCAGATAGCAGACTAAGCAGCTCTTGACCCCTTAATGATTTCAATCCCCTTCAAAGATGTCGGGAACTGAGGGATAACTGCTGTTTCTAGCATATTTTTAAGGAATCCTGCTAGATTACTCTTGCCAACACAACATGGCAATACAACAGAGCTAAAGTGAGGTATTGCTTTCTTGGCAAGACCCAGAAAAAAAAAATCCCTCAAAGACTATGAGAATTCTTAAAGACATTCAAGAGCCCAGTAAAAGGCCGTCTGCTGATGGGTCACAGCATTTATGTCAATATGCATTGCATGGCTGTTTGCTCCATGCCAGAGCCACTAGATGCCCAACCTGAGAATCAGATGAGCTTTCCTTGCTCTGCAAGGGTGGAGTTTGACTCCTGGTCCACAGAGGTACCTTCCAGAGAGGCCAAGGACAGGTCTAAGCATCTGTGAGCATCAAAGCATCTTGATTTCTGCCTGAAGCATTGACTGAGGAGGCTCGTTGTTCATAGAACCCAGTTCTACTTAGACTCTGTGAGTCGCACATGAGTACACTCATTCCCCCAAGACTTCTAGAAAACATGTGTGGTCCCCTACCTCAAAGATCCCCTTGCTCTCAAAGCTTAAATCGAGCAGCTGAATGGCTCGGCCCTTGTATGTTTCCTGATTGTGTGAAGCCTACTGTTCTTTACCAAGAACACTATGGTCCTTTTAGGCTGAAGTGTTATTTGGTGCAGGGTAGATCCTATTGTTGAAATCCTCTGGCTATTGTAAGCCCACAGGAAAAGTCCCATCCTGATAGTTAATTTGCTACAGTCCTGCCATAACTTGCTGCGTTTTGCCCCGTGCATGCTGCCAAAGCCTCAATTCTCAGTGGAGCCTCAATCAAAGCTCCCTTACCTCCAAAACCCATGAGCTACTTTCAAACACACATATCTCTTCCATTTCCTCACCTCAAGTCATTACCATGCTCGGCTCTTGGCCTTTTACATTCATTTCTGAGCATGCTCATTGAAGTAGAGATTTGCCTAGAGAGGATCACCCCAACCAGGTTTCAGAGCAGATGGACCACATCGTGAGAGCCCAGTAGCTTACACAGCTGACACTGGCCATGAGTGTGATGGGGGAGATGACAGAGAGGATCTCAGGGCAGGCTTAGCTGTTCTGTCTCCGGTCAGGATGACTCCTACACTAAGACAACAGCTGGGTCGATTAAACCCAGTTGTATGTGTGTGTATGATCAGACCACTTGGGTTCCTCATGCCTCATTAGTTTATAGTCACACAGAGGCTGTTCTGTGCGGCTGTCTCATACCTAGTAAAACTACACTGAGGTGTCCCATCAGTGCGTGCCAACTGACCGTTAGCAGTGCTCTGAGCAGAGTACTAACCACCATTGGGATTATTTTTAATTTATCTATCACTTACAAATAGTTCTCTTATTAGTATGCCTGCTCAATTTCTCTTATTAAAAACATCGCATACTTCATCTGAGTTCAGACATGGCCACCACTATACAAGACAAACAAAATCAAGTAGAATGACCCCACCCCACCCCCACCATTTTCTTTGCCTCCCCTGACATGACTTTACCATTCCAGTGTTAGAGATGGCAAAGCATAAACGAAGATAGAATAAAGCTCTATGTTGTATGACTTCCCCTAATTTATGTGGTTTATGTAGAGCAGAAAGCAGATATTAAAGATTTTGATGTAGGCTTTGTGGTCTTCTCTCTACCTTTCTACTTCATCAGTGGTTCTCTACCCTGATTGAATGTCCTGAGGATGTGTTTAAAAATAATGATACCCACCCCCTACCTGGACCCAAGGATTAAAAGCCCTGAGGAATGGAGCTCAAATATGAGCTGCCTTTAAAAGCCACTTGTGAGCTGGGGAGAGGATTCAGTGAGGTGCTAGGCACTGCGCATGAGGGCCTGAGTTCACATCCTCAGATCCCACATAGAAGCTGGGCACAGTAGTACATATCTGTAACCTTAGCTCCCAGAAGGCAGACACACACAAATCCCTGCGACTTGACACATAGCCAGTAGGGCCAATCAGTGAGCCTCAGGTTCATGGGGTAACGTTGTTCTGAAAAATGAAAAGAGCCTAGAGAAATGTCACCGCAGGTAAAAGGACACACTGCTGTTCCAGAGAACCTGGCTTTGGTTCCAGGTACCCACATGGCAGCTGACAACTATTCGTAATTCCAGGTTCAAAGGACCTGATGCCCTCTTTTGGCCTCCAGAGAAACTGTACACATGTAGTGCACAGTAGCATACAGGCAAATCATCCATATGCATAAAATAACAGTAGATAATTTTTCTTTGAAAATTGAAAACAACTGAGGAAGATATAGCACATTGATCTCTGTGTCCCACATACAGCTATATGTACACACACACACACACACACACACACACACAGAGTTTTTTTTAATACCTTATATTCTGTTACTATTAACAAATAACTGAAGCTAGTACCTAGTACTATATTAGCTTGCAGTATAGAAGAATATAAATCCAAGACTAGGTGACTCCATTTTCTCAGCTTGGCAAGAACTCCATTGGCAGGGTCACAGCATGGTGGGTAGTTAAATGTTAAGGCAGAGAGAGAGACTGTTGGTGAGACAGGGATCCAGAGAGCAAGGAGGGCCCAGTCACCTTCTTTTTGTAGCAATGTGCTCTTACAAAAGCTGACTCCATAAGACTAGCAAGAATCTCTACCAAGCATTGCATCTCCAGTAATCTAATCTCCTCATAGCAGAATTTACCTCTTAAAGGTTCCCCACTTTGTAATACCACTACATGGAGGATGGAGCTTTCGATGTGTGAGCATTTGGGGAACCATACTTGTCCTGGTTAATTCCCGTCAGCTTAACACAAGCTAGAATCATTTGAGGAGAAAGAGTCTTGGTTGTGGAAATGCCCTACTAGATTGGCCTGGGGCAAACCTGTGCATCATATTCTTGTTTAATATGATGGACGTGGGAAGGCCTGGTCCTATTGGGATGGTACCATCTCGGGTTCTGGGGTCCTGGATAGTGTCAGAAAACCAACTGAAGAAGCAATGAGGATCAAGCCAGTAAGCCATGTGCCTCTATGGCCTCTGCTAAGTCCCCAACCACCTCCAGGGTCCTGCCCTGGCTTCTCTTGATGATGTGTTGTGATCTACAAGGTGAAAAGCAAACCTTCCCTCACCATGCTGCTTCAGGTCACGGTGTTCTGTCACAGAGATAAAGATCCTAACCAAGGCAACACTCAAACTATAGCATGCCATTCTAAGGTTCTGATTACTGGCTTTTGGTGTGTGAGTGTGTGTGTGTGTGTTATGTTTGTACACACACACACACACACGAACACATTTATGTGAAGAAAGCTCCCTCCCTTAAACCAATAGGTTTATTGAATAATAGATTTGACAAAAATGAATATATTTGAAAGTGGGGACATATATGCTCAGATGTGTTTCAGGAGTTGTAACAGGCACATGGCAGAAGGCAGCTTGAGCCCAGAGGATGGAGAATCCCCAGTGAGGGAATGAGGTCCTTTGAGAGGGACTCCTCAGAAGTCATGCTTTACTAACACTGGGCTCTTCATTCCAAGATGCACCTATTCCTAGCTTGGGCTTTCCGAGGAAACAGACATTAGTGTGGCAGGGTTAGTGATGTCACAGACAGGGTACTGTAAACAGCAAGAGCTTCGTTGCTCCCAGTTTTGGAAGCCGGAAGTTCAAGGTGCAGATGTTGTCACGGTTGGGTTGCTGTGAGGGGATCATCTGTCCAGGCCTCTCTCCTTGTCTTGTAAATGGCTGACTTCATATCCACATGCTGGTTTTGTGGAGGATCTATCCTCTGGCATTTCCCCCCCTTCCCCGACACTAGCCACACTGACTCAGAGGCCACCTTAAGAACCTCTTGCCATCTAACTGTACCACTTGGACCCTGTTTCCAAAGAAGGGACCATTTTGCAGTACTGAGAATTGAGATTTCAACATGTGATTTAAAATCAGGGGAAACACAGTTTAGCCTACACTGAGATGCTGTGGAGGAACAGGGAATTAGAGAGGTTCCCTACCCCCCAGCACAACTGCTGTGGACAGCTGCATGACAGGACCCCCCCTACTGGGATATTGAAGGCAAACATTGGCTGCATCACCCAACATCCCTTTAAGAAGGCAATTTTTCCAAAGATACTTTCCTCCGCCTACTTCCCTGACCTGGACCAGACTTTCTTTAATGTGTGGGCCTTCCAGGGGAATTGGAAAAAATGACAGGGTTAATATGGGTCTCTTGTCATACTGCCAGATACATAGTTTAACCAGCAGGTTGGTGACTGAAAACACCTTCAATGGGATTAAAAGCCTTCAAGCCTTTCAAGCAACAGCTACCTGCTGTGACAGCCAGTAGGGGACTGTGCTTGCAGACAAACCTTAGTGCTGACAAGTGAGTAACTGGCCTCTTCCAGCATCTAGTTAAAAAAGGCTAAACTTCTGAAAGAAAAAAAAAAAAGGTATAAAGAGACCAAGAATCTAATCAGTAGTGACTGCTGGGTGTGAAGGATAAGTGCTGAGGGGATTGTGTTCACCAGACACTGTTTGAGTGCCTGGGGACTGTCAGGTTCTATTCTAGATGCATGTTAGGGAGAAACAAAGGTACACACACACACACACACACACACACACACCCCTCTTCTTGAAGTTCACATTCTAAGCATAGTTCTTACTTCTCTGGCAGGTAAGCACAGGTCAAGTCCAACAGTTCAGAAAAGAATGGGGATGTGATCTATCAAGTGTATTTGAAGAACAACTTAAAATATACTATCACAGTAATTATTTCAGTGGTTGTTGACTTACGATGTACATGTCTGATCCTCCTTTTTAAATATATTTTTTTAGTAGGCACAGACTACTTTTATCCTAAAAATTTCAAGAATTTATGAGTAAAATCCAAGATATCTAGGTGACCCTTATAGTAAGAACTGGGAGGCCTCAGCTTAAGAACTGAACTCTCTTGGGTTCCAGTCCCAGCATTGCTCTCTTCCAGCCATGTGACCTTGCATCGATGATGACGTAGCTTCTTAACTACATAAGTAATTGTATTACCACATCACAATTTTAAATGGTGGTACTATGCCCACCCTGTTCTCTCATGACTGCTGCCAGGTAAAATGCTATATCACTAAGCAAGCCAGAAGTAGTTTTCTGCCCACGAGAGGTACTTAATGTTCCTAGGTTAAACTGAGAAAGTCAGGCTAAGACCAAACTCCCCTACTCTGTAAGAATAGGATGAGGCTCAGTTGCTTTGGAAAGGCATGTCTGTGCTGGTTTCCAAAAATGCATGCCTAGCATGAATCCCACTGCTGGAGATTTATCTGAACAGAATGAAAACTTACACCCATACGCAGTCAAGAACACAAATAGTCACAGTAGTCTTATTTATAATTAGCCCAGACTGGAAGTAACCCCAACACCCATCAATGGGGGTATACATAAGCAAGTTAGGATATGATCATTGGATGGAAAAAGAATGAATATTTTGTCGGGGGTAACATGCGTGTGTGTGTGTGTGTGTGTGTGTGTGTGTGTGTGTGTGTGTGTGAAGTGAGCAGAGGGCAGAGGTTGACATCATGTATCTTCTTCAATCACTTTCCACTTTACTTTGAGATGAGGCCCTTTACGAACCCTGGAGTTCATCAGTTCGGCTAGCTGACTGGCCAGTGAGCTTCAGCGTTCTACCTAGCTAAACCCAGCCCTTCTGCTCTGGGCTTCTTGCTGTGTGCCACTCTACCTGGCTTTTACATCATGAGGAAACAAACTCAGTTGCTCATGCCTGTGCAGCAGGCACCTTACTAACTGTGCCATGCTCACATCCCAGAAATAAACTATCAATGCATATTAAACTTCAGAATAACTAGGCTAAAGGAAGGAAACCAAGTACAAACAAGCATATCCTATATTTATGTAAGAGGAGAGATGCTGACCAGCTAAAGTAAAGTAATGGGCGCAATTCATGACTACATAAAAATGAAGATGGAGTAGAGAGAGAGAGATGGAAGGATTATGAACTGTCATTGTGAATACTTGTGGAATGATGGACATGTCCACTACTTTGATTGTGGGAGTCTCATTGGAAACCTGAAGGTTATAGAGGTGTCCACTTCAAATATGTACAGTTTGCTGTGTGGTGGTTCTAACAATATGCTGTTAATATCACCCATAAGTTAACTCAATAAAATTATTTTTATAAAGAAAAAGGGGGGAAAGGTTCAAACCCAAAGCCCAGAGCCTGATTCCCAAGAGGAATTAGCCACAATGTTAATCGGCCTGCATCAAGCTGAGATGCCTCAAGGGGTCAGGGCGTTGGGTGGCCAGATGCCTAGGAGAGTCTAAACGTGAATTTTCCCATGGAGCATGAAAATGGATCCACAACAGGAAAGAGAGATTTAAATTTATCAGTTATTAAATTTTGTCTGTTTGAGTCTGTGAGGTCTATAAACTTGTTTCTGTGTGTGCACATACATGTGTGTGCACATACATGCACTTTCTTGCATGAGTATGCAGAAACCAGAGGCCAAGTGTCTTCCTTGATCATTTTCTACCTCATGTTTTGAGACCGTGTCTCTCACTGAGCCTTGAGCTCTTTGATTCAGTCAGGCTAACTGGTCAGTGGGCTTCAGTGAGCCACCTGTCTCCATGCCCCTCTACCCTCAGTATAAACATATCACCATGCCTGACTCCCACATGAGTGATGGAATCCAAACTCAGACCCTCATACTTTGTACCACAGTGTGCTAGGCTATTGAGCCATCTCTTCAAACCCTGAAGTTATCAAAGTTTTAAAGAATGGTATGGACTTCTGTCCAGCCATAAGACAAAGCTGCAAAGCCAGGAGCTGCATTTCTTCCCTGTCAAGAACTGATGTAGCAAGTGCAGAAATATAAAATGCCTCATCAGAAAATTAATGCCCCAGTAGTCAGAAGGCTCTTACATCTGGGTGACAAATTTCAAATGATAAAGACGCAAATGGAAGCAGTGTGGCTTGATTTTTCTCTCTCTCTTAAAGACAAAGCCCGTGAAACTGATATCACACTTCAACAGATATCAGTCAAAGTGGAATCTGTTGTAAAATCACACTGGTTTTACCAAGATTAGCAGTGAAAAATAATAATTCTTAGGAAGCAGTAAAGGAATGTCAAGGCCAAAATAAAAGACTAAATTAACTAGATCAGTGTCTCACTGCCCAGAAGCAGAAGCTGGGACACTCTATCAATCTCTTGTTTTATTATTCTTGTGGTACCAGGGCTCAAACATAGGGACTTATGCATGCTGAGTAAATATTCTACAACTAAACTATACTCCCACCTTTGTTTCAACTTCATTTCAATTTCATCTTGTGTAGTCAAAAGACTGGCCTGAAACTCACTATGTAACTGAGGATGACCTTGAACTGCTGATCCTCTGGTCTCTACCTCCCAAGAACCATTTGAGCCCAGAATGCCTTAGTCTTAATAAATGCTTGAGAATAAGTTCCTGTATCCCTAAGATACCAACAAGGATTCTGGACCATTTTTACTAAATTTAAGGCATTTAAAAATAGAAGTAATGTGTGTTTGAAGAATAACATAATTATTTTTAATTGCTTAAATTTTTATATTTTTAAATGTCATGTTATTAAAGGATACAGTTTTCTAAGTCATTTTCAGTTTTATATAAGATGATTGTTCAACCCCCAAAGTCGTGCAGTAAATCTTATTGCTACCTGCCTGGCTAAAATAACGTATGAGAAGCTAGGATCACAGACCTGAAAGTTGAAAGCAAGCGACCTTCAAAGACGTTAAGTAAAATTACAGAGGATGAGATGACTCACCAATTCTGCAGGCACACTGTGTATGGTCAGACCTCATAACTGCAGTGGGCAAAGGCAACTCATCACACAACACTCAAAATTAGGGCAGGGTTTCAAAAAGGACGGTGAAGGAGCAGGAGAATGTAAAATAGAGTAGAGTTTGGACAGTAAGACTCTAGATACCTTACAGAGGTTTTAGCTGCATACAAGAAAGAAAGAACACTTATTGAACACCTGCTGTTACCATGGCAAACAAAAAGCCTTGGTAATCAAGTTAGCATATACGACCAAGGAACACATTGTTACAGAAAAACCGTCAACGAATTACACAGGGTCCTTAAGGACAGAGCATCAACCCTATGTGTAAGGTACAGAAGACTCTACACTGAAGACTGACAGCTCCCTGGCCTGGAGGGATGGCTAGTGTTTTGACATCCCTTCTGTTTCTCTCTTCTCCTCTCATTAGGCATCCAGATTAGTTCCTTCACTCAAGATGACCTGGCTTCACGCAATGTTCAATATGTTCATTCTAGTGGGACAGGGAAACAAGCAGATGCCTTTGGCTTTGTGCTGTCTGATGGCTTGCATGAGGTAAGAGGCCCGATGGGCCATCCTCGAGTGCTTCGATTCCTAGGTTTCTCCTTTGAAGGGAGCGGCCAGGCACACTGGAGATACAAGACCATCATGATCTCCTGCTCTTAGCCACAACACAGGAGCAGCCCCTGACAGCCATGGGCTTTCGCCCAAGAAGATTCATATCAGGGTTCCTTGGGAGTCAGGCAGGTCAAGAACTGAGGAGTGGGTGGTACTGGAGACAGGTACCCCACCTACCCGTTACTGTTCTAGGTGACACAGACCTTCTCCATCACTATTCACGCTGTGGATGATGCGCTGCCCCTTGTGCAGAGCCAGGGCATGCGTGTGCAAGAGGGTGTGAGGAAGACCATCACGGAGTTCGAGCTGAAGGCAGTGGATGTGGACACAGAGGTAAGTGGCTCTCCTGAGCCCTCAGGCTGGGAAGAAGCAGAGCTGGTGGCGGCTGCTGGTTTTGGTGATGCACCCTGAGAGTCGTGCCCATTGCTGAGGGGAGCATAAGCCCCCCAACAGATGTAAACATGGAAGACACCTTGGCCTTCTGGGAAAAATCAAGTTGGAGATGAAATGGCTTTTCAGTTCATCCCCAACTCCTCAGTCCACTCACTCTCACCTCAGCTTGCACATGACAACCCTCTCTTTCTCTCTTTTTTTTTCTTTTAAAGATTTACTTATTTACTTTATGGATATGAGTATACTGTAGCTGTACATCTGGTTGTGAATCTTCATGTGGTTATTGAAGTTGAATTTTTAGGACTCTGCTTGCTCTGGTCAACCCTGCTCGCTCTAGTCTGCCCTGCTCGCTCACTCCCTGCTTGCTCCTACCCAAAGATTTATTTATTATTATACACAGTACACAGTAGCTGTCTTCAAACTCGCCAGAAGAGGGCGTCAGATCTCATTACGGATGGTTGTGAGCTACCATGTGGTTGCTGGGATTTGAACTCAGGACCTTCGGAAGAGCAGTGCTGTTACCGGCTGAGCCATCTCACCAGCCCATGACTACCCTCTTTACGTGATAGATTTTATTATTATCCCTAATAAGATAGGTGGCACTTTACCCAAAGTGTTTATCATCTTTATGTGGATGAGTCTTTTCTGTTTCTCTTGCCTCTCTTCCATTTTCACTTCTTGCACCCAGACTTTTTTCATGGTGTCATCAACTCCAAGGCGAGGCTTTGTCCTGGAAAACTTGGCTTATTGGGACCAAACTCTCTTCTCAAGAGGTTTCCTGGGTCAAGCATTGAGCCTGTGGACTTGATTGGGCATGCACAGAGCTTACTGCAGAACTTACCTATTAGGCCTATGTGCCTCCTTCTTGTGTCCCTGCTCCCTTCGCCTACCCTGCTCACATCAGATGTCCATCACCTATGGGTTGTGGACTCTTCTCTAAATGCTAAAGGCATAGCTATGAAGAAAACAGAAAATATGCCAGGAGTCTACCTTAGACCCTTGATTGGAGTAAGAGACAGAGAAGAAAGGAAGAGAGAGAGAGGGGAAGGGAAGGAGGAGGGAAGGAGGGAGGGAGGGAGGGAGGGAGGGAATAGGCAGTCCCAACCTCCCCATTTTCCTCTAATCCAGCCTGACCCAGGGGTCATGGGAGAGCAAATGTAAATGCTCTTTGTTCTGATGAAGACTCTAAGATGTAAGTCCAGTTTAGTAGCGAAAGGTGTTTCCCCTCGCTTGCTATGTTGGCATCTATAAAGAAAACACGGGCTGTATTTGACATTTCCCTTGACCAGCTCCCGGCCACCACACACTCTGTGAGCTTGCCTCTTGGTTTTCTCTCCCTGGCAGGCTGAGTCCATCACCTTCACCATTGTGCAACCTCCACGTCATGGCACCATCGAGAGAACTGCCCGGGGACAGCATTTCCACCAAACCTCCTCCTTCACTATGGAAGACATCTACCAGAACCGTGTCAGCTATAGCCATGACGGCAGCAACTCCCTCAAAGACCGATTTACCTTCACCGTTTCTGATGGGACCAACCCCTTCTTTATCATTGAGGAGGGAGGAGAAGAGGTGAGGGCCGGCGGTGAGGAGACTTAGCAAAGCAGTCAGAGGCCATATGGGGATGGTTGCACGCAGCACAGTACTGAGTTCTTAGTCTGTTAAAATTAAGGCCCTGGACAAGTCATTTCTCTTAGGTCTTGGTTTTTCAAGACAATGACACAATAATTGCAGCTTCTAGTACCTTATCTAATCACAAAAGGGGACAATTCTGATAGAGTGACTGCCCCAGTAAGACAGGGTGATGGCCATCAATGGTACTCTTTATTTTTGAGTTTTTCTTCCATATGATATTCCTATATCACGTGGCTTCTCTCTCTCTCTCTCTCTCTCTCCCTCCTTCCCTCCCTCTCTCCCTCTCTCCCTCTCCCTCTCCCTCCCCCTCCCTCTCCCCTTCCCCCCTCTCCCTTTCCCTCTCCTTCTCCCTCCCCTCCCCCCCGTGTGTGTGTGTGTGTGTGTGTGTGTGTGTGTGTGTGTGTTCTAAGAGTCCTCATTCCAACCAGAGTCACTGAGAGACTCTCGCTCTCAAGAGGATTTTTACCAGTTTTAGTCCTGGCTCTGCCACTTGGCTGAGTGTCTTTGTAAGTCCTGTTCCTTTGAAAGCCTCGGCTTCCCTATCTATAAAATGGAGGTAGTTCCTCCTCTCCTAAGTACATGAGGTCCTCTGCCCCGTGGCAGACCCACAGAAACGTCAGAGAATCTCTACACTCATCTTCCTCACTACCATTTTAGGATCAGCCTGTGTAGTCTAAGATGCCTTGCTGTTGAGGTTGAGCCACTTTCCAGGTTTTCTCCCTCCAGGATTGAGGGAAAAGGAGCTGGGGAGATCATTGAGTTTGGAAGTATTTGCTGGGTGGTTACAAGCATCTGTCTTCTGTCTCCAGAACCAATGAGTAAAGCTTAGCATGGCGGGGTGTGCTTGTAATCCCAGCACTGGGGAGACAGAGACAGGCTCATCTCTAGAGCCAGCCTAATCTAATTAGCAATCCCCAGGTTACCTACTGAGGAACAATGCCTGAGGTTGACTTCTGGCTCTACATGCACACACACACACACACACACACACACACACACACACACACACACACGACATATGTGCACACTCCTTACCCACCACCTTGTGCACCATTTGCTCAGTACTTTATTCATGAACAGAACTTACCATTCCCTAAACTCCCCCTTTAGTAACTGCATCTCTGGTGGAGGGTGGGCTGGGGGCACCCCAACACCGCACACACCTATGTCTGGCTCCACAGAAGCAGTGTTGGAGAGCAGTGTGCTCAGAGCCTGCTGTTCCTCCAGGACAGAAAGGGTCTTTCTCTGTCCTGCTGAGTTTCTGTCCTTCACTGGTGGGAGACGATTACACTCCTCGAAAGGACATCATCCTGTGTCCTTCAGGGACCTAGAAGGTCATCCTGGGCTCATCACATCTGCGGTGGCTTTTGAGATTCCTCTGCCTTGTGTGCATCTGCTCTTGTCTGTCTGGTGGCGTCGCCAGGCAGGGCATCACATTGTCCTTTCACACTGTAGCTGCTTCTGATTAGCTTGACTTTCAAAGGAGAAACATACATCAAAATATGTAAGCAATGCTCCCTTCTTAAAAACCTAGTGGTCCTTCTGAGGAACCGCGTCATTTTAAGAAATGGAGATTGTGTAGAAGCTGGGTTGAGAGAGACAAAAAGCTAATAGCTCACTGCCCTGTGTTGCAGCTGATACCCACCCGGAAGGAGCCAGAGTGCATGTAGACTGTCTATAGACTGGTCTCTCTTTCTGTGGGGATAGAATTAAAATGTAAAATCCCTTCCACCATTCATTCCCATAAATGCTTTTATTCTTGTGCCTCTTACCCACAGAGAGAGCACTGTCCTTAAAGCAAACAAGAACAAAACCAGGGAGAGAAAAGGAAAGGAAACCCCTCTGTCCTTAGAAGCTTCCCCCCCCCCCCCAGTCTGAGCTGACCCCACCTGGAGCCTTTGGCATTAACATTTTAATGATGCTTCTTGCCAGCCTCTCATGAAAACTTTAACACAAGACACTGAGAGAAAAAGTATCTGTGTATTGTTTCATCTTAGGCAAGGTTGTTTCTTTTTGTAGTTAATTTTTAAAATTAGTGTACAAGGTAATTGGTTTCCAGCATTGTTCATATATGTATGTGTCTTTCCACTTTGTTCTTTTTCATACTGGCCTGCCTGGCTTCCTCTCTTGGAGGTCCGTTCTTCCCCAAAGGTACCACCTTCTGCTTTCATGTCACTAACATGAATTGCAGCATCCCCTCTTGATGCCCCTCCCTTTAGACCTATTTCTCTCCTCTCATGGTCCCCTATCTACTTCCATGTCACTTACAAAATTTAAACTATAGAAACTTACATAAGAGAAAACAGTACTTATTGTTATAAATCTAACCATTGTGACATCCACTAAAGAAGATATAAGTGTACCCAAACACAAGGGGACATATTGGTAGTCCCAGCTAACAGGGGATTGAGGCAGGAGGATTACTTGAACTCTGAAATTCAAGACCAACCTAAATAATGTTGTATGATGCCATATTAATGCATGAACATACACAGAGGCACACACACATACACACAAACATGCTTGCACTCATTCACATGCACACACATATGCAGTCACAAAGGCATGTACTCACACATATACACAAATGTGCATGTGCACATAGGCGTGCGTGCACACACACACACACACACACACACAAGCCAACATCTACAGCAGATGAGGTTGAGCAGAGATATCCTTGCTTTTTGTTTCTGTGCACGTGTTAGACTCATCCTGTCAGTCACCTGTCCCCGAGGTCTAATGCCAGTTGTGATAAGAGGTGAAAGCTAGGCTGTGCTTTGTCTCTGACGTGTACACAGAGTTTTGGAAATTGCAACATCTAGGTACAGTGTTTGGGAAATTCCAGCATCAAGGACGAGTGCTCTTCTCTCCCCCTGCAGATCACAACGGCAGCCCCTCAGCAGTTCCATGTGGACATTCTCCCTGTGGATGACGGCACCCCTAGAATTGTCACCAACCTGGGGCTCCAGTGGCTGGAGTATATGGATGGCAAGGTATGTCATATCCCACCTGCCATATCCTCTGCTCAGTGCTCAGGGTGGGTTAAGCCCTCATCATGATGCTATTTAGGAACAGAATAGCAGCTCACTCACCACTCTCATGACCTGGCTTTCCTAAGGCAGGTGAACCCAAAAGTTTGGTTAGGATTCTCCACTTTTAAAATTATTAGCATCAGTTAGCTTATATTAATATACCCCTACAACCCTACAAAAAGATCCTCCAAATATAGCAGGTCAAATAAGAGAGTCATTTCTTAATTTTATACCGCATGTGATGAAAAAGTGTTGGTCCAGGACTGTGCCTATCGCCTTACCGCTGCAGGCTCTTTACTGTGATGGTACCACCCATCACTGAGTGCCTGTTGTTGAATACACAGACAGATTTCTTCAGAAATGAGTCAGTATCCCATCTAAAAGAAAGGCTAAAACAGAAGTCCAGGCTAAGAGACTTCATTTTCAGCAAGAGACACAGAAATTGAAAGTGTCATATCCACTTACATTCTGTTGGCAAGAAATTGGTCAGATGCACACTGATGTTTCACAGGACGCTGGGAAGTAGTGTCTAGAACTGGGCACGCGGGTGCCCAGCTACAGCTGTTAGTGTCTAGAAGGGGAGAACGGACTTTAAGGAACATTAAATGCTTGCCCTGGAAAGAAAGGAGCAGACATCCCTGTAGGCGATCTTCCTCAGAAGACCCCTACTTCAGAGATGTCTTCCCCCTTCTCTTAGCTCCCAATGGATCGTTTGAAGGTACATCTCGTTGTTTTGAAGTGGTAGCAAATCAGCACTAAACCTGCATCAGCATCAACACATGTATGCTTCTTCCTCCCGTGTTAGAACATTGATCAGTGATAGTCTCTCTGTGCTGTGGCTTGTCATCCTCATGGAGCTGATTAGAGCTGATATGGGCCTAGCTATTGAACTGTTGGGTTTCTCAAAATAAATACGTGGAGTTGAATAATTGGCTCAGACAAAAAAAGCATTTCCCACACAGGCATGAAGATATAGGTTCAGAGCCCCAGATCCCATGTAAAAAGTGGGGCACACTGATACATGCATATATACCCTCAGTACTAGAAGCACAGAGGTGAGCGGATCCCTGGAGCTCACTGGAAAGCCAACCTAACATGACCGGTTCAGGTTCAGTAAGAGATTCTATGCCATCATACGAGGTGGGAAAGCAACCAACAAAGACACTAGACATGGATCTCTGGTCTCCACATGCATACGTGTAACCGTGCAGTCTCGCATGCACACACGCACAGACATTCACCCCAGTGAAGATTCTTCTTGCATACTGTTTGATTTTTTTTTTCTCAATATTCACCATCCTAGGTCTATTTCCCATCCCTCTTCTATCCTGGTAACAATGGCCAGGTGTAGCAGCACATAACTATATAGAGTACCAAGCACTTTAGAGACTGACTAGGAGGACTCCAGTTAGAGGCCAGCCTACATTACACAATGAGACCCTGTCTCGATAAATAAGTGCATGGTAAAGTCACCAATGACTTCTACTTTATGAACTACAAAGGCTAACACCATGCCCTTCTCTAGTTAAGCCCACTGATGTAGAGCATGGCTCACCACTCTTTCTTTCCATGAATTTCCCACCTTGCTCTATGTTGACTGAGTGGGTGAGTGCAGCATATTCTAATCAACTTCAGGATTTCCAGTGACTCTCCTAAGGTATAAGGCTTAGCAGTTTTCTCTCTATCATTCCTCCAGAGTTCAAATCTTCTTTCAAAAGCCTGACTGAAATCCCCTGCTTATTTCCACATAAACTCTTGCCCTATTGACCTTGTGCCGGAGCTTTTCTTTGTGAAAATTGCCAGGGCAGAGGCCGGTGTGGTTTCCGTTCTCAGGTCTCTCCCATCCTCACAGACTTTTCTGTGCAGCAAATGCTCTCCGTAAATCATCATGGAGCTGAATTAAATCTGAGTCAGAGGGTCTTGCTCCAGCTTAATTCCCACCTCAGGAATTACATTTAATGGGTTTTCTATTCCAGGCAACCAACCTGATCACCAAGAAGGAACTGCTGACTGTGGATCCAGACACGGAGGACTCACATCTTATCTATGAGGTCACCACAGGCCCCAGGCATGGCTACTTGGAGAACAAGCTGCAGCCGGGCAGAGTGGCAGCCACCTTCACCCAGGGTGTGTTCCTAAGAACCTAGAAAGGGGAGACACGTTCAAATGCTGCTCTACCATATTTTTGCCATGGTCACTTCCTGCTACTTTTTTATAAATGGGCCATCTAGTGTCTAACCACCCAACTTGTGCATTTTCACTCTTTCTGAGTTTCTCCCGGTCACTCTAAACCAGAGCAATCCATCTTCACTGTACCTCTTGCCCTTGTATTAATCTAGATATTTTTGGAAAGGAAACGTGGGAATGCTTGACTTTTTAAAATATAGTTTGTTTATTTATGTATTTAATGTGCATTGGTGTTTTGTCTGCTTGTATGTCTGTGTGAGGGATCCTGGAGTTTACAGACAGCTGTGAGCCACCATGTGGTTGCTGGGAATTGAACCTGGGTCCTCTGGGAGAGCAGCCAGTGTGCTTAACTGCTCAGCCATCTCTCTAGCTCCGCTTGGTTTTCTTTTAAGACAAACAACAAAACGGCTGCCAGACTGAAAGATTTGTGACCTTAGGAAATTTACTGTTTTATTCTCTAAGGGTGATGACATAAAAAAAACAAAACAAAACATCTCTAGCCAAGGAGTTAAAGGCCTTGTGAGTGTGAGCTACTCGATAGAAATATTTTCCTTTTTGAATAACACGGAGCAGGTAGTTTTGTAGTTTCACACAAGCATGTTGCTCCTCTCCTTTGGGGACTGGTGTGATTGGGTAGTGACGTAACACTGGTCCCTAAGACCACACTATGTATTCCCTTCCCACCCCATTCTCAATCATGGAGAGCTGTGTCTCATATTTGGCTTGTTGCTGTCAGTCCCAGCTTTTCTTATCAGCACATCCTCTCCAAAGTACCTTTTTTGGGGGAGGGGCAAGATTTATTATGTATGTATGTATTTAATGTACATGAGCACTCTACTTTCTGCATGTACACCTGGATACAGGAGAGGGCATCAGATCACGTTACAGATGGTTGTGAGCCACCATATGGTTGCTGGGAATTAAACTCAGGACCTCTGAAAGAGCAGTCAATTCTCTTAACTGCTGAACCATGTCTCCAGCCCAACCCCCACCCCCACCTTCTTTAGAAGGAATTTAGGCTGATTTGAACTTATCAACATAGAAGATGAGGTCAAAAACTTGTCTCTGTCAGCTTTCAAATATGCCTTTCAATACTCCACAGACCCGCTCACATTCTGGGGTGCTTTCTGTCCAGACCCTGAGAGTCTTCTTTTACAAGAGCATAAAGAGGAATTCTGAATATAAAATTTGGTATATAAAATAAACAATTGTAAGATGTTTCTTTATAACTAGTAAGAATCATTTGTTTTTTAGACTACTATACCTTTAATTCTTTTGAAAATGAGTTCCTATAGCCCATTAGAAGACTAGAATTGCTTTGTTAGTCTGGGAAAAATCTGTGAGTGTCTTACACCTCCTCACTCGTTCACAGTGGATTCTGGGACTCTATTTTTCTCACAGAGCATGTGAACTTGGGGTTGATTCATTATGTGTTGTATGAGGAGAAGATCCAGAAAATGATGGATAGTTTTCAGTTCCTGGTGAAGGACCGTAAGCCCAATGTGGTCAGCGACAATGTCTTCCATATCCAGTGGTCTCTCATCAGCTTTAAATATACCAGGTACCATTTTAATTGTACACTATATGTTGAGAAATAAATTAAGCAAGTAGAGGAAATTAGGGTGAAACACTTTAGAAGGCAGATCCAGTCAATGATTATTGTTGAAGATAACGGTAGTGATGGTGGTGGCGATGATAACAGCGATTAAAATAATTGCATGAAATATTGATTATATGATATAATCTGTACACAAGATGTTATGTTCTCAACTTAATTCATCTTATTTACTTGCGACTGTGCAATTATGAGATCCTCTTCATGTCCCTACAGTAGCAGAGCAGTAGTGACAGATAGAGGCGAAGTTCCTTGCCCTTAGTCATATAGCTAGCAAGCCATAAGACGAGCTCTTGAGTCAAGTAATCTTAAGCATTCACCTTCAATGCCTCTGTCAAGTACTTTTGCTTCCATCTCCAAGTTGCAGAAGATAATCCAGGAGAATTTGTAGGAAAAGTAGAAAATAGACCTTCAGGTTGTGTTTTCCCGAAGCTGTTTTGATTTGTGTCAAACTCCACATCATGCATGTGGGCTCTTTAAGATAATGTCCTCATCTACTGGAGAGTTCCAGAGAACCAGGAGTTGTCATTTGGTAAAGGTGATAGACAGGCATGGTCCTGGTTTCTCTGAGTTAAATTAGAACTTGTGTTATTATTCTAGAATAAACACTTTTTAAATCAGCATTTCAGAGATTCGCTTTTCTAAAACATCACTTTCTTGACAGTTCTATTGTGGGTAGGACTAATGAACTTGCTTCCGGGACCCCTAATTACAGCTTTCCCCTTCTTAGCCGTTCTAGAATCACCCCATAAAAATACATATTTTGAGATTTGCTTTAAGTTACCTCTTGATTATATCACCTCCAAAAACTAAATAAATTGAGTAACAGGCGTCCCTTTTTTTGTTGGCAAACCTCCAATACGTAATGGACTGAATGGCACAGTGACTGGCAATGGAGTTCACTCTTTCAAAGGCATTTTACTTAAAACACTCAAAGCAGTGAGACACATACACACTGAACAGCTGTCCTCATTGGCTGCTTTCAAGCCCAGTTCACGGCTGTCTTTCTGTGGCTTTTCCAAACCTACTCATTATGCATTAAGACCGTAAGAAGTAGCCCCTTCGCACATCCAGAACAAATCTCACCTTTTAGGCCTAGCCCCCTGCCTGAACTCATACATCATAAAACTCTGTCTACAAATCTTTGTTTCCCAGACTCAAGCTCAGAATTCACCCTGGATCAACTGTATACATCTTACAGACCCGGTTCAATGGGTTCCTACCCAAGCAAAGTCACTAGCAACACTCCCCACAACTTCACCCTTAAGACTTCCCTGGCCTCTTCTGATGAGTCTGCATTCTTTGGAGAGGTTGTCTGTTACCACTCCCTGTTCTGAATTCTGAAGTTTGAGGCTCCTATGTAATGTTCTGGGTGACTCCTAGTCTCCTCCACAGTAAACCCCAGCATCCTTGTTCATGGGGGCTGTGACTCAGTGGTAAGCATATCCCATCTATGTATGAAACCCTTTGAAGACACTAAACTGCCTGTCCTCTGGAATGCCTGGCTTCTGTGACCAAACACCAGAGTTAAGCACTGAGCAAGTGGTCTCTTCATAACCCGAAGACCGATTTCCAGATCCTGACTTTTGTGTGCCTCTAGCTATAACGTCAGCGAGAAGGCGGGGTCTGTCAGTGTCACCGTGCAGAGGACTGGGAACCTGAACCAGTACGCCATTGTCCTGTGTCGCACTGAACAAGGCACAGCCAGCTCCAGCTCTCATCCTGGACAGCAGGACTACATGGAGTATGCTGGCCAGGTAGGTGTGGGAGGGGCCACTTGTTCCCAAGCATGGCCACAAGCTATGGTGGTGCTCTCTCCTCATGCATGACCCTGCCCCTCAGCATCCTCCTTAAGAATCTGCCTTATATTCCCTTCCCATAGCCCTTCGTTCTTTAGTCTGGCTAAGCCTGCGTGGAAGTGTCTGCCAGGGCGTAAATTCACATCTGCCTTCTAGGTGTTTACATTTTGCTTCACGACAAGACCCCCAACAATGTGTCATGTCCTCAGTTCTTGGTGTCCTCCCCCATCCTCTCCCTTCTCTCTGCTTGAAGTGGGGAAGAGAGCAGATAGGCAAACCAGTTGGAAACTTCTTGGGATAGAACGGGTGAGAGGTGACTAGAGGGAACCTTCAAATACTAAAGTTGACAGGAGTGAGCAGTGATTGGAGACAGGGACAGAGGCAGGCATGGGTGATACAGCCCCTTGCTATAAGAAGATGGGCAGGGGAAGCGAGTTTGTTGAAGTTTAGTGCTAGGATTTTTGTCTTGGGCATGTTGAGTGTGAAGTATCTTAAGCCTGAGCTACAGAGAAATTTCCAAGTCATCTCTTTTACCTCCAGGGTGGTAATGAGAAAGAAAGGGGATAATGAAGAGGGGGTGAGGAGATAGGGGGCACAAGTCAATGGTAGAGCGCACACTTGGTATGAATGAGGGGTAGGGTAGATAATTAACATCTTTTCTCCTGTAGGGCACAGTGCTTGCATTTAATGAGTATTTATTTCATCTTCTTTCAAGTCAATTCCATTTTAGAAGTTAAGTCTCTATACAGCACAGTGGAGTTTGTCTTTCACACACTTCAGAAATCAGCTAGACTAAGTAAAACCTCTTATGTCCAATAGGGATCTAGAAAAGACCAGGGAAGATAAAGAGCCTTCAGAAAAGGGATGTCACATTTTCCAGGAAAAGACAAAGGTCTGTCCGTGCATTCCAGATCTTAAGCAGAATCTAATGAACGCTTTGCTTTCTTGGGGGCATTCTGAAATACGGAGATTAGCAAAAGCTCAGCTTGATCAGTTGATTAGGTATGCACTAATAATGGAGCCTGATTTAAATTATGTGTTTTTCAGATCTATCTGGGTTCCTCAGAGGCCTCTGGCTACTTCTGACATATATTTAACTATCTCGGTTTACACAAACAACAGGCTAGGCCCACTTCCAGTCTTTCCAGTTTGAACAAGTACCCATTACTCTTTTCTGCTTGAACAGTTTATCCTCATTTTATTCCTTTCCCCCCTTCTCTGACTCTATCTCTTCTCCCCCCTTCTCATTCATTCATTCATTCATTCATTCATTTTTAGACAAGGATATAATCAGGACAATTCTCATTGCATTTACAGTTAAGTGAACACAAAATAACTTCTCTGTATTATACCTGCTAAATTAATTGACATTATAGTCCTAGTCCATTTTATGACAAAAAGGTTTAGCTAAATATAAAGTTAAATTAGCCTAGTGTGATAAGTGACACTTTATGAACTCAAACTCAATTATTCAGTGCAACATGATCCTCCTGTTAATTTTAATTATTACATAATATAGGCATGGCAGTGATGATATATCTGTGCTGTACAGTGCGTTAAAATATCTTAGCACTTTCATGATAGACTTTTATTTAGTTTTCCTAGTAATAGTATAAAAGAACTATTATAATAAACCGATTAAGTACCTGGTGCTCATGAACTTTCATAAATTTACCTACTTGGGAGGCAATCGATAGCTGAAACTCAAATCTGTGTACTCCAAAATTGGAGATTTTTCTGGTTAAACTTCCCCCAATTAGAAAGAGCACTGAGGAACCAAATGACAACTGTTAATAAAAAGAAGACAAATAGTTCTTACCCACCTTACTGATGTAGGATAGCTCTTTGCCCTTCGTGTTCTTATACAATAAATCAGCCTCCATGGCACACGAAGAACAGGGACAGATGTCTGAGCACTGCAGGCAGGGCAGCAGGAGCTAGGAATGGAGGAACTCAAAGACACCTTGCAGTTCTTTGTCAGCTCAAGTTGGGCACTCACCATCTCAGGACTGACCAGGGGATGCCGAGGTGATACCCAGCTTAAGTCCTTTTGCTTCTTTTGTGGCAGGTGCAGTTTGATGAAGGAGAGAGCACAAAGTCCTGCACCGTGGTCATCAACGATGACGATGTATTTGAGAATATCGAAAGTTTCACCGTGGGGCTCAGCATGCCAGCCTATGCCCTGCTGGGAGAGTTCACCCAGGCAAAGGTCGTTATCAATGACACTGAGGATGAACCCACATTAGAGTTTGATAAGAAGACCTACCGGGTCAACGAGAGCGCTGGGTTTCTCTTTGCACCCATCAAAAGACAAGGTGTGTTGTTGCCATGGGTGACAAGGAGCTGTGGTGATAACTAATATCCATTGAGCCTCTTCTGTGTGCTGGATACTCAGGCTTCACCTTAATCCCTTTGTATACTTTTAAATATATTAACCTACTGAATCCCAGGACAACTATGACATTGACTTGCCACCTGAATGAGGCCTCATCAGAAGGCCTCTCTTCTCAGTACATGTAGTTAGAGCTCCATTTATTCTTCAAGTTGAAGCACAGACTAGTTAGATTTAGCCTTACAAATTATTCATTAACTTGGCCTTTTTAATCAATCACCCATTCCATAAATTATTTACCAACTGTGATCGAGGAGAGAAGTCGTAATTGTACAAATCTCAGGTTTTGGAGGGATGAACATACACTTAAAGATTTCCCTACCTGGATGTTAAGTATAATGTTCAGATGAAAAATATTCTCCCTTTGGGAAATAAAGGGCAATATTTGAAGGCTGGACGTTTAAAATATTCTATGGGTTTATGACTGTGCTATACGTGCAACTTTAAAATGTGTAGGGATGAAATCCCTTCAAGACCACCTGAATGTAAATGATGGTGTCAGTTTTCAGTATTGGATCTGCTGACAGGGTATTAGTGAATACTTTGGATAGCACAAAACCTTAGTAAATACCACTTGGAAGACAGGCAAGCCCCATTGATTGCTCTGGGCCGCCACACCAGGCCTATAGCAGATTGTCACCAAAGGCTGTGGCAGCACTAATGAACACAGTTGTCTGTATTTTTATATTGTTTCGTATTGTGTCATCTTTCCTTTCTTGAAGAAGCTTGTGTCTCTCGGGGAATTA
Source organism: Mus pahari (assembly GCF_900095145.1). NCBI lineage: Eukaryota > Metazoa > Chordata > Mammalia > Rodentia > Muridae > Mus > Mus pahari. The sequence goes on from NC_034602.1 coordinate 85,258,909, forward strand.
AAGTGCAGAAGTTTCTTCAGGAAGGCAGTGAACTGAGCTCATCACACTAACGTCAGGACACAATTACTTTGCTACTTACAGTCCCAAAATATGCCTCTCATCTTTCCACCCGCTGTGGTCCTAGATGGTGGGCAATGAGTCTTGTGAATTAACAGAGCACAAAATCTACAGAATAGGAAATCCATTTTAAGTTATTTGGGGGAAGTATCTGGGGTATATTAAATCCTCAAGCGGTTTATACCCCAGGCTTAATAGAAACTGCGGTTCAGGAAGGTTTCCTGTCAGAGTTGGAGCAGAAGCGGTGATGGAAACAGTCAGAGGGAAAAGCTCATTAAGTAACTAGAAATCTTATAATTTGAGAAGCCCTCGTTCACGTGCTTTGCCTTTCTCGTACCGCAGGAGACTCAAGCAGCACTGTGTCTGCCGTTTGCTACACAGTCCCCAAGTCAGCCATGGGAAGCAGCCTCTATGCTCTGGAATCCGGATCTGACTTTAAATCCAGAGGGAGGTCTGCTGAGAGTCGTGTGATATTTGGACCCGGTGTCACCATGTCTACCTGTGATGTCATGGTCATTGATGACAGCGAGTATGAGGAGGAAGAGGAGTTTGAGATAGCCCTGGCTGATGCTTCCCACAATGCCCGCATTGGAAGGCAGGCGGTGGCCAAGGTCCTCATTAGTGGTCCCAATGATGCCTCAACTGTCTCCCTGGGCAACACGGCTTTCACCATCAGTGAGGATGCAGGTAATGGAGAAGGGTCTCTCTGAGTTTCTGTGAACCATCTCCATCTCAGGTTCCTTCTTATGTTTGACAATGTCATTAAGACATGGAGAATGTCATTCCGTGTGGCAGTATTGTTGGTCGTGAACATTATGTGTCGCCAGGCATCAGGAACAACAATGGGAGGAAGTGAAGATAGAGACTCCTGTCCACTTCGCTTGCTCTGATTGTTAATGGCAGAGAAACAACTGCCTTGGAGCTTCGTGGTCTGACTTTGTGGCCCAGAGGATGTCATGGTGCCAAGCACTTTGGCTTGTGCAGTAATGTGACTCATTGAGGATGCCGAGAGTTCGTGAGTATGCTGTTAGCTGCTGAAATAAGCATCCAAGGTTCAGTGTCTTAGCACGATGGAGCGTTTCCATGTATATGTTAGCCCCATGGAGTCAGTGGTAAGTCTCTTCTCTGGGTTGCTTTAGAGCCTAGGCCTCTTCCTTTATTGTGGCTCTCAAGGGGCTCAAAGTTTATCTTGTGTGTCTGGCAGAGGGAGATAGTAACTATACTGACGATCAAGGTCTGCTACCTCTTTGAAGGGATTCTGCAGTGTATTGGGAACTAACACTTTTTAAAGATTAGGAGTGTGTGTGTGTGTGTGTGTGTGTGTGTGTGTGTGTGTGTGTGTGTAAGGTATGCAGGTCCCTCAGAGGCCAGGGGTGACATAAGATCCTCTGTGAGAGCAGTGGGCCCTCTTAACCACTGAACAATCTTTCCACTTCCCAGAACTTTTTTTTTCTTTAACACACACTGAGTGCCAAGCATAAAGCCATGTATGCACTGTGCATTCTTACTGATCCTCAGGGGATCAGATAACATTACATAGAAAAACAGAGGCACAGAGAAGTTAAACAAATTGTCAGAACTTATTCAGCTAGAGGCTGGAGACGTGACCAGTGTTTGAGAACACCCCTGCTTTTAAAGAAGATCCAGGTTTGCATCCCAGCATCCACGTGACAGATCCAGTTCCAGGGGACCTGGCACCCTCTTCTGGTCTTTATGGACACCAGCCATGCATGTGGTGCATATCCATACATGCAGGCAAACATTCCTACAGTTAAAATGAAAGCATGTCAATATGTCTCTAAAAACCTTCATGTAAACAAAACAAAACAGAAGATTATGCAGCGAGCAGTCACAGAGACTGATCAGAACCTTGCTTCTCTATTCTATCATGTTACCTTTACTGGGCACCAAGGGCCCTGATATGACTGCGTGTTACCTCACCTATCGATAGTAGACTATGGTGTCTAATGGGGTTTCAAGTCAACTTTTCTCTGTGGCTGTGAAAAGGACTAAATATCTTAAAGGTGCTACAAGTATGGTGTCACTTTGGCCCAAAAGATGAAGTTTGCTCCTAGGATCATAAGCCTATGTGGTTTAAATAATGATGTGTGTGCTGCTAGATGAAATAAGAAAATGAACCCAGTTAAAACATTCTGTTAAGAACATGCAGCCCCAGGCCCTGTGGGTCCCTGAGCTTGTTACTGACTTTTTCAACTGAGGTTCTCATCTTGGGGTTTTTCCTCCTTAAATAGGTTTGAGATGTTTCTTGGTGGCAGGTCTTCCCTCCAGCATGTGTGTGAAACCTGCTTTCCCCCAAGGATTATTTTTCCTGTGCCACCTTGGTTAAGATCCTCCTGTGAATCTCCTCTTGACCTTAGAGTCAGTCAAAGGGAGACTTGTCACCTCTCAGCCTTTTTCAGAGTGGAGGAGAGCATCAGTAAGGTTGGATGAGCCAAACTATGTAGAAGAGCTGCTGCTGTCGTTTGGGGGGGGGGTGGGGGGGAGCGTGTTCTGTGATGCCCTCTGGTGTTTTGGCTCAAGTCTGAATATTAAGTATGTCTATTACTGCAATTCAGGCACAGTCAAGATTCCAGTTATCCGCCATGGCACTGACCTTTCTACCTTCACATCCGTCTGGTGTGCCACACGTCCCTCGGACCCAGCTTCTGCCACTCCAGGAGTTGACTATGTCCCCAGTTCAAGGAAGGTGGAATTTGGGCCAGGTATCACCGAACAGGTGAGTCCACAGCAGCCAAAGTGACCCAAAGTCAAAAGTTGCTAGTACAGTTTCTTTAAAAAAAAAAAAAAGTGAAAACAGATTCTTCTCTCATACAATAAATACATCCTGACCTCAGTTTCCCCTCCCTCCACTCCTCCCCGCTCCTCTCCCCACCTCTCTTCCCCAGATTCAAGCCCCCTCCATGAAATGAGGTGGCCTATGAGAAACCACTAAGCGAGACAAAACAAGACACAAGAAAACAAGACAAAGCCCCGCACGGCCAAGCCTGATGTGGCAACCCAACGGCAGGGAAAGGGTCCCAAGAGCAGGCAAAAGAGTCAGAGACACGCCCACTCCCACAGTTAGGAGTCCCATGAAAACACCAAGCTAACAGCCACAGCATATGTGCATTGGCCCTGAGGCACACCCACCCATGCCCTGCGCTCACCACTTGGGCCTCTGTGAGCCTGCCTGGGCCCCACTTAGTTGATTCAGTGGGCTGTGTTTTCTTGTTGTCCCCTCTGACACCTACAGTCTTTCTGTGAGATTCCCAAGAGGAGGGACCCTATGGAGACATCTGATTTAGACTCTCTACATGATGTTGCTAGGGTAGTTTCTGCCTGTTTTCTGAGTCACTTCAAAACATTAAAAACCCTTTACAACATTTCAGCCCTTACTTTCTTTAGAAATACAAATGAAGGCTGGCAAGATAGCCGTCCCCTCGTCCCCTCTGAGACTGATGAGCTGAGTTGGATTCTCAGGATCCACATGGGGAAGGAAAGAAATAATATCTACATGTTGTCCTCTGACCTTCATACTTTTCACTCTTGCACACACACACATACACACACACACATACACACACCCACATACACAAACACACACAGATAAGAAAACATACATAGACATGAAAAGATGAGTAGAAATTCATGAAAGGATCCTCTCAAACTCTCCAAGTGATCTTTTTTACCATCAAATATCCAACAGTGCACGTTTAGAATAGAAACTGTAAGAATATGCTAATGAGATAATCATGTGATGACTTTAAAGAAGGAAGAATCACTTTACAACCACAAAGAAAGATGCCAGTGCTGAGCACTGAGCCTTCTCTGAAGTTTGCTTCCATCTCTCCTCCAGTACTGCACTTTGACTATCTTGGACGACACACAATACCCAGTAATTGAAGGATTGGAGACATTTGTGGTTTTCCTCAGCTCAGCACAAGGAGCCGAACTGACCAAGCCCTCTCAGGCTGTCATTGCAATTAATGACACATTCCAGGATGGTAAGAGATGGGAATGCCTACTACAGATTCCAAGTATGTTGCTGTTTTTCTTAACGCCCATGCATATTATACTATATCCCATTCATATTTTCACTCATGAAATATGCATGTCTGCATACGCATGTACAAATGCATGCATGTGCACTTGCACAAACATGGAGGAGACAACCACTCATGTTGCCCATACCTGCCAAATACAGAGAGATGTGTAAACATTAGCCCTATACTTGACAAGTTCAGTGTCTGGTATAGCAAGTTTTACAAAAGAGTCTTCAGGTATGACAGGATGTCAGATGTGGATAATAAAGGAAAGCCTGTTACAGCGGAGAGGTATGTACATACACATGTAAAACTGTGAAAGATGCATATTTGGAGAACTGGAATGCTGACTTCTGCTTTGAACAAGGCAGCAGGTGAGTAGGGGCATGCATGGGAAGTTATGATGAGTCAGGCAGGTCCTTTGGAGCCTCGTGTTCTGGCCAAAGGGCTTTGCAAGGGGAGCAATGTGTGGTTGAGAGGTGCAAGTTGTCTTTAGGAACTAACGCTGGCAGGAGTGAGAACGGTGTGCACAAGTGTGCACAGCCTCCCAATCATCTGGGCCCCCTCACTGGAAACAATCATTGTACCAAATTTTTCATGAGGAATGTATATGTGTGTGTTTATATGTGTATTTACACACACACACACACACACACACACATATATGTATACACACACACACACACACACACACCATTAGAGTATAGTTACATAAATGAAAATTCTTACAAGCTCTGAAAACAAGCAGTGGTACACACACACACACACACATCACCATAATAAAGATGTGTGAAGCCCCCAAACCCTGTAGAATTTACTCATGCCATTTATAGACAGTCTCTTCCACAACTGAAGCCCTAGCTACTATGTATCTGCTTTCTGTCTCTGAAGCTTTACTTTCCCCAGAATGTCATTTAGATGAATTCTGTCATCGCACACATAGTGGATTTTATTGTGTGTTCATTTATTCTTGGCATGTCTACAATTTATCATATGAACCGGTCAGACTCCAGTAACACACACAGTCATTACACTCTGAAGAACACAGAAAGGCCTTTCAATTTTCCCAAATATTTTATCGTAGGTGTTGGAGTTGCAGTCTTAGGAATTTGATATACAAAACAATATGTCTCTAATCTATTAGGAAGGCTACCACATGCATTTCATGTCGAGAACTTATCTCCAGAAATGGAATCCCCAAACTTACTTTAGTGGTTGTTTGTAGTCAGCAATATTTTCTGATGTTAGTCATCTCTCTTTCTTATGATCAATATTTTTCACTGAGGCCATTCATTGTAACCACTTAAAGATCTTACACGTACTATATCTGACCTTCATAGTAACCATTCAAGTTGTGACACTGAGATTGATTAGTTTGTGTAGGGTCACGTGATGCAATAATGGAGCCAGAGTCCAAACTCAGTCTAACCCATTGGTCCTATCTTCTGGCTCCATGCCCCACCTCACTGCCTTCTCCCATGCAGCGCCAGCTGCCAGCTGCCACCCCTCCCACAGGTAGCAATATCTGCTGTCACTTAAAAACCTAATGAAATCAGCTCTTACCTTTCAGATGTAATTACTCACTTCTCTGATGTAATCAATCTCAGGTACTTTCATCTTTTTCCACTGTGCCAAATTCAGGACCCTAAATAATCTAAGGAACTCATTTCAGAAGTTTTTCTTGTTTTTTTATCTCCCTCTTCTGAAATTAGATTGTCAGGTACACATGAGTATTATTGGTAGACAAGAAAGATCTTGTAGCCATCAACATCACTGGACTCCTGTGTATACAAATGAGTAATACTTATTCATTAACTCCAAAGAATCAGAGGTGGATTTCTGCTAACTCTCCAGCTTAACCATTGCCTGAAAAGAGGATGTCTCATCCCAGGCATTGGTATCTCATCAATGTTGTCAGTGACCAAGAAGATGAAGAGAATAATAGTATCTATGGAACATTTTATGCACCCACATGAATATTGTGCTCAATATTATATCAGCTATAGAGTTACATAGGACAGAGTCCCTATACTTTATTTCTGGATGCAAGACTTATGCAAATAAATGTTGTTCGCATACAACAAATGTGCTAAGAGAAGGGCTCAATGATAGATATATTATACCCATTGTGAGCCCCCTTGCCTTTGGGAAATAACCTCTTTTGTATGTATACATCCCATCAGTACAAAGAGAGGGCCCCTGTGCTCCTGGAAAAGCCATCCTCCTAGTCAGTGCTGCATCTTCCCAGGACAGTGCTGCCTGCAAAGCTGTTGACAGAATGACATCAATATGTATGAATCCTAAACACAAAGCATGACCTCCACAGCCAAGACAGTGCACTGCCTGTTCCGTGTTCACCTTGCTGTCTTGCATTGTCTTTCGCCAACCGCCTGCTGACTGGGGCTTTCTGAAAGACAGGGCATCTTCTTTTCTATGCAGGCAGTAAGAAGTGTCCATCCCTCCAACTCCCAAGAGAGTTAGGGTGCATATCTTGTCAAAGATGGGGAAAAGAGAGTCTTTACAGCTCTAGAAGAATCTAGGGTTGTTTACAGCTCTAGAAGAATCTGGGGGTGGTTAATGCATGGAAAAACATGGCCAGTTCAGCCCTTAACTTTCTGATCTGACTTGAGGCAAGCCAGGCTAGCCACAAAACCCATCTGAAGCTTTGAACACATGCCAAGAGAGGCACAGCTCTCTCATTTGTTTTGTTCTCCCTTGGCAACACATGTCCGATGGTGTTCCTGTGCCAAGCACCTTGCACTGAATGACAGGCCCCTAGGTTGTTATGATGCAGTCACTATTGTTTGGAGAGGTGTATTTTATCTTTTTATGAGGTCATCACTAATACCCAGTAGACTCAATTCTGACAATAGGCTTGATTTGTCCTCGCAGCACCCAACCCTTCTAAGTCAGAATCAGTTGAAGGCAAACAGAACGTTCTAGGTATGGACTTGCAGAGTGGTGAGCTGCCCCTTTCTTTTAAGTTTGGCAGGGCCCATGAAGAAGGCAGCCAAGAAGAGGGTAATGAGAGCATTATGGTTACTTTCCCACAGCTCTGAACATGAAATGCACCTCAGGAGTCTTTGACATTTTACACCTTGCATTGTTCATGGAGAAATTAATAACCAGCCATCAACCAAGTCCTGGGCTTGGGGCAATGTCTTAGTGTAGAACATCCCAGTGGGCACTGAGGCAGCAGACAGATAAAGGATTCCCTAGAGGGAAGAGCATGAAGCTATGGGGCACATGCAAACCAAACACCATTCAACCTACTAAATTGGAGCACTTCCTATGAACCTTGTGCTACACTGGGTATCATGTCTGTGTTCTGAGAGCCTGCCCTCTCAGCTCTCCTGTGAGAAACTCATAGTTTTGCTTTGCAAGTTTAAATGCCCACCATTCAGAAAGTCTCAGTGATTCACCCCATTGTCATACAGCCAGTGCAGAAAGTCAAGTCTGTTTCCCCTAATTCCTTTGTTTCCAATCACCATTCATAGAGTTCATTCCTAAAAATCAAATTAGGTCAGCACATTTCAAACAACAGCTAACTCTATAGCATTGGCCACAGATCAGTTACAGTCATTGAAATTTACCATATCCATATATTTTGTTTGGTCCAAATAGTTTTGGGCTATATGAAATTTCTCTGTAGTATTTTATATACTGATGTCATTTTTTAATTTAGAAGAAAAATCTAGATCTCTGGCTTAATCTTTTTCTTTACTTTTTTAGTTTTGGGGACAGGGTTTCTTGGTGCAGCTCTGGCCATTCTGTAACTTGCCCTGTAGACCAGGCTAGTCTCAAACTCATAGATCCACCTGCCTCTGCCTCCCTAGTGCTGGGATCAAAGGTGTGCACAGGCACCACCAGGCTCTCTGGCTTAACCGAAGAAGAAGAAGAAGAAGAAGAAGAAGAAGAAGAAGAAGAAGAAGAAGAAGAAGAAGAAGGAGGAGGAG
>NC_034602.1:85266998-85352111 GCF_900095145.1 Mus pahari
GAAGAAGGAGGAGAAGAAGGAGGAGAAGAAGAAGAAGGAGGAGAAGAAGAAGAAGGAGAAGAAGAAGAAGGAGGAGAATAAGAAGAAGGAGAAGAAGAAGAAGGAGAAGAAGAAGAAGGAGAAGAAGGAGGAGGAGGAGGAGGCCCTTTAAATAGATTAATCCTGTTTGTCATTGTTTGTTTTATTTTGTTTTTCTTTGCTAACATCTCTACTCTGCCCTGGTGTCTCCATGTCCTCACGACCTATGTGAGAGGCCATACTTTGTCACCAACCTTGTTTTGTGTTTTTCCTTATTGTATCCATAGGAGGAAAGTGGCTATGCTTTATATTCAAATCATTATTATATTCTCTTTGTGTGTGTTCCCTGTTTGTATTGAGGGTAGTAGCTGCATTCTGAAGCTGAGCAAGGACAGGTACAAAGTCTAGATCATTGGATTCACACTCATCGTAGCAAATGTAATTGTGCCCTAGGAACAACAGCCCAGCCTTGAGAGTCCTTTAGAACTTGTGCTTTGGTATCCGTGTGACCTTCTACGAAGCGTCGCCGTGGTTACTGCATCTTTTCTCTCTCACTGATAAGGCCTTCATCTCCCCATCTCTTGCCCAGTTCCCAGCATGCAGTTTTCCAAGGATTTGCTTCTTGTGAAGGAAAAGGAGGGTGTCCTACACGTCCCCATCATCAGGAGTGGGGACCTGAGCTATGAGTCGTCAGTGAGATGTTACACGCAGGGCCACTCGGCTCAGGTCATGGAGGACTTTGAAGAGAGAAGAAATGCAGACTCTTCCCGGATTACGTTTCTGAAAGGGGAGAAGGTAAGTGGGCTTGTTGTCCATGAAGTAAATTACATGCAGTCTAGTTCTTGGAGTTCTTGACAAACTGATAAAATTACTAATAATGGAATCTGTTCCACTTGGCTATCTTCTTTGCATACAGCCAAACATACACATCATTGATTGAGCTGGGAAGCTTAGATGGAACCCAGCAGAATCAAATGTAGATGCCTTAGCCTGAAACCGTAACAGAGAAACCTCCCCCAGTTTTACCTAAACAGTGAAAGAGGGGTCTCTGTTATCAGAGTCTTTGTACCAGAGTACCATATATATCCCAGCATAGGACCAAAAGAGGCAGGCACTGCGCAGCTTCAAGCATTGTCTTGGCAGTGTACATGAGTGGTCATTCACCCTTTAAAATTCAGTTAAAGCCACTCACCTGAGAAACTCAGTGTGTCTCAGCTGTAGCTGCCTCTGAGTCCCCTTGCAATCTCAAAGGGGTGCTGCCTGGAACCACACTATATCTCAGAAGTGTGACTGAAAGAGAATTTTCTGAGGAAATACATTTGAATTTTCATTTCAGTGATGCTGGCCTCTTCTTAACCACAGCTGGTTCTACAGTAGCCCGCGATGACTGGTACCAATTGTCCCAGCCAAGTCAAGGTTTGATTTAGTGGCTCTCCATTCAAATCGTCACATGAACGGTCTTGGTAGACAGAGTCTTTGCTCCCCCCTGAAACTTCACAAGTGAGACCGGCATAAACCTGCACTGCTTTCAGCATTATCTTCTGTGTTCTCATGACAACAGCTCATTAATCTCTCAACACTCAATGGCTTTTCTAGCCCCAAGTTCCAACGCCCTTCTGCAATCTTCTCCACACACACTGTGGGCAATACTCCACTACCCTGGTACCACCGTCCTGCCTTAGATTGGCTTTTCTGCGGCTGTGATAAACCATGGCCCAAACCAACTTTAACCATGTTGGTTTCTGTTTTTACTTAACTACATTGTTTTTATTTGTGTTATAATAAATACCAAATTTCCGTGATATAGTTGAATTTTACAAATTTAGAAATGACTATGCTCCTATCTCCTGGCTGGAGAGATGGCTCCGCCCTTAAGAGCACCGGCTGTTCTTAAGAGCTTCCTGTATATTGGTTGGCCCATTCCCAGCACCACACAGCAGTGCTCAACTCTCTGTAGCTCCAGTTCCAGGGGGTCTGACTCTCTCACACAGACTTACATGCAGGCAAAACATCAATATACATAAAAAACTTAAAAAATGAAAATAAATTACTTTTTTTTCACAAAAGCAGTTTTTATTTGAGGCAAGGAGAAGTCTGACCCAAAGGATTACAGTTCTAAGCACTCAAATTTAAGTGTTAGTGGCACGGTTTGGGTTATAAATCTTGCTTCTCTTTGGTTGGAAAGGGTACTTGTGTTAAGTCCTCCAGGTGGGTAAGAAGAAAGACCAAGAAAGGCTGGAAGAAATACCTCGGCTACTGGTATTGCCCTCCAGATTCTACATCAAACTAACTAACTCTCACCACCTGGTCTGCAAGGTGCCACCCAGTGCAGAGGGACACAGGACACAGGACACTTGCAAGGGCAGATGAGGCAGAAAGAACAGGTGCAAGCTGCTTGAGGAGGAGCGGGGATCCGCCCACCGCAGCTTCAGACTTCTGCATGGAAGGGGTCGTCATCCTTGTGTTGGGCACAGCTCATCAAGGCGCACACCCTCCAGTTCCTGTTGTAGCTGAGTAGAGTGGCCATGTCCTCGCTGCTCAGCTCAAAGTCAAAGACCTTTAAGTTCTCAGCAGTGCGCGCAAGCGTCACAGACTTGGGGATCACTACCAAGTTCCTCTGAATGGGGAACCGGATCAGCACCCGGGCTGTAGTTTTATTATACTTGGCTGCAATTGCTTTGATCCTAGGATCCTCCAGGAGCGATGGGTCTTCAGGCTTGGCCCAGGGCCTGTCAGGAGAACCAAGGGGACTGTATGCTGTCACCACGATGCCTTTGCTGTGGCAGTACACAATCAGCTTCTCCTGAGTTAGGTATGGGTGGCACTCAGTCTGGTTCACCGCAGGCTTATATTTTAAGCCAGGTTTGTTCAAGATCCTCTCAATCTGAAGAGGGTTGAAGTTGGAGACACCGATTGCTTTTACCAAACCTTCATCCACTAGTTGTTCCATAGCCATCCAAGTGTCCACAAAATCGGTGTCACTGGGAATCACGTTCCCTGAGGCATTCAGTGGGAAATAGTCGGGCCCAGGCTTGAAGCCTGTGGGCCAGTGAATAAGGTACAGATCCAGGTAGTCCAGCTGCAGGTCACTCAGTGTCTTCTGGAAGGCTCCTTTCACCATGCTCATGTTGTGGAACGTGCACCACAGCTTGCTGACGATGAAGAGATCCTGGCGCTTCACCACCTGCTCCTTGAGCTTCTCCTGGAGGGCCACTCCCACCTCCTTCTCATTCTGGTACACCTGGGCACAGTCAATGTGGCGGTACCCCATGTCAATAGCAACCTTCACAGCCTCAGTCACCTGGCCAGGAGGGGACTTCCAGGTGCCCAGGCCCAGAGTGGGCATCTTGGTGCCGTTGTTGAGTTCCAGATGGCTGGCCATGATCTCTGCACGTTACAAACCCAGACCGGCAAATGTGCCAATAAATTACTTTTTAAAGAAAGAAATTACTATTATAACATAGAAGTAAAAGCAAAGATGTATTCTAATATAATTTATATAATACTACAGTTTAGTGGCTGTAGCTACATAGGGATATTTGTTAAGGCTCAATTTTAAACTATATATAGGAACTTTTTCCTCATATACCTTTGCATTTATGTGAGTGTACAAACACAAAATACTTAACAATTCGTACATCCTCTGTCTATGTTTTTTTTTAATAACTTCTAAACCCCAGAAACATATTTTAAATGGGATTTCAAGTGGTTTTAGATTTCTTTTGTAAGTACGATGTATTAGTCAGGGTTCTCTAGAGTCACAGAACTTACGGATATGCTCTATATAGTAAGGGAATTTATTGATGACTTTTCAGTCTGCAGTCCAATTCCCAACAATGGTTCAGTAGTAGCTGTGAATGGAAGTCCAAGGATTTAGCAGCTGCTGAGTCCCACACGGCAAGAAGGCGAAAGAGCGAGAACTAGACTCCCTTCCCTTCTTCCAATGTCCTTATATGGTCTCCAGCAGAAGGTGTAGCCCAGATTAAAGGTGTGTGCCATCAAACCTTTAATCCCAGATGACCTTGAACTCGGAGATCTCCCTGTCTTAATCTTCTGGATTCAATCACCACTGTGTCTCAAGATCTCCATACCAAGATCCAGATCAGAAACTTTTATCTCCCAGCCTCCAGATTAGGTTCACTGGTGAGCCTTCTAATTCTGGATTGTAGTTCATTTCAAATATAGTCAAGTTGACAACCAGGAATAATATATACGACTTCAATTTTAAATTTTTATGATTATATGCCTCCTTTTTTAAATCTCTCTTTTTAAAATTGGCCATAATGTACTTAGCTGAACAGAAATATTCCTTTTTGACATAATCAAATCTATCAAACTCTTGTCTTCTGGTTAACCCTTTGACCCTTAGCATCAGAAGACCTCCCGTGACTTGTCCTCTGCTCTTCTTTACGACGAAAAGTAAATAACTAGAACCTTAGACACTCGTGACTCACAAAGGCCAACCCTAGCTTCTGCTAGTGGAAAGTTAGAAACCTGAGTTTAAGAACATCTACAAATGCAATCCTTAGCTTTGAGTCTGAATGTCTATATTTGGTTTCAGCTCAAAGCAGAAAAAGAATTCACTGCCTACTCAAGAAATAGCTTTTCATTTAATAAAAGAAATCAAATAGACCATATGTTACCCATATGATAATCTATCATAATTCTTCAGCACATTCTGGAACCTTCATTTTCTTTGGCTTATTAAGCATATGTCTTTAGAGTTGGCATTTACAAAAACGTCTTTTTAAAAAGATTGAAAAGTCACTACTAAATTCATATATTCTATAATGAATTCATATTGTAGGAAAGATGCTGAAGGGGGAAAAAAGTCCATTCTTTTGGATTTTGAAAGGATATTAAGAAGCCACATACAAATGTTCATGGGGAAATCTAGCCATTTAACATGATTTGTAAAGTATGATTTAGAACTTCTGCCTACATATAGCCTATATAGGATAGCTGGGTAGGAAATTTAAAATGGTCATATGACAGATGTCCCATTTCCTATCATATAACTGTGCCACTGAGGCTCATTATATATTATGCATGTGTATGTATATGTATATATATGTATATGTGTATGTTATATATATATATATATATATATATATATATATATATATATATTATACATACCTATATCGGTGGAGAATATTCTATTTGAGAAATACTTGGTTTCCTCCCACCACCAAAAGCTTGGGTTATATCTCTAGGTTTCATTCTTCCATAGTGTTCAGATGAGATATTATTTGGTATCCAATCTGAAAGTTCTTTAGCATTTAAAATTAAATATTTTTAACCTTAGATGTCGCCTTTCTGAATTCCTTACAAATTTATTCAGTTTTCACAAAGGCAAAGCAACTTATTGAACTCTCCAGGAGGAAGAGCCACATGCTAACCCTTATTCACTAGTTATCTGCCTTTGTAACATATACAAATGTCATCATTAGCCCAGTTACCACATGGGAAAGCACATCACGGTGTGCAGGTGTGTGTTATTTGCTGTTGATTGTATTGCCGTGGTTTTTCACAACTTATCACCAAAAGTTCCAAATGGTTTGGTATGTCTTAATAATGTAAACCTTGCCATATAGGTGGAATGTTTTTATAATGTAAACCTTGTCATATAGGTACCTCCTAGTTGGGCCCAGATTGCTAGAATTCAAAGTTCTAGTTTATAAATGTAACTGTTGAGCCATTTTTGAATTCATGCCAATCCTTTGATGCTACAAAGAGAAAAAATGTCATCTAGGAAAACTGCCTATCATTGGTCCTCCTGCTACTAGGCTAAATATGTCTTGTGTGCTGGTCACAGGCGAAGAACTGCACTGTCTACATCCATGACGACTCCATGTTTGAGCCTGAGGAGCAGTTCAGGGTCTACCTTGGCCATCCTCTTGGAAATCACTGGAGTGGAGCCAGAATTGGGAAGAACAGTGTGGCCACTGTCACCATATCCAATGATGAAGATGGTAAAAGAAGAGAAAGCCTTTTGGTTTTGCTTCGGTGGCCGGGATATTAACCGAGTGCTTACCAATAATATCAGTGTCTTGGAAGGGAAAGTGCTAGAAAAGTTCCTATTTAGGGCAACCTCTGAATACTATCTAGAATGTCTGTAGCAAATGATCGCTTTCCGTGGGGCTCACAGGAATCCTTAATCTCACTATCCCCCACATTGTCAAAGATGAAGAACAAATATGATTAAAACCCAGAACAGGAACCTTAAAGCAGAGAATGAAAGTCATGTAAGTTGTCACAGGTCAGGAGGGGACTAGACATACAATCAGAAACATTTGAGTCCCAAGAACTAAGCTAGACCACTGCCTGGAAAAGGCTGATTTCTGATTGACTTCTCAAACCGACAGAAACAACCAGCCCCCCCCCCCCCCGAGCTGTCTAGGGGCAGAGCGAGAACACCCCTTTCCAGGGAAGTGGCAGCACGTGTTGTTTGCTCCAAACAGCACCTGTTTTAAATCGAAACATCGTTATTTTACTAAAATAGATTATTGTAACAGGTGAATATACACTAATGCAAACCCTGCTGTTCGCATAATGTTTATAGTCCTTCTTACACGTGTTATATTAGCTTGTTTTGATTAATCCTGGCAATAATCCTGACCACCATCTTCTATGGGAAGAAACAGCACCCACAAAGCTCTTAATTTGCATTTTAGCTACATAGCTATAAGCAGCGACACTATATTGGAACCTTGATTTGTTGGATTCTAGAATCTGCACTCTAAGGCTCCTACAGTTCCTGGTGAAAAGTTAGGAACCAACTAGGACATCACTAAGAAAGCTGGCCTTCAGTCCGGGAAGATAGTTCAGTTGGTAAAGTGCTTGATCCTCAAGTATGAGACGCGAGTTCAATCCTCAGCATTTGCATAAAAAGCCAGTTGTACTTATAATTCCAGTGCTGAGAAGTGGAAGCAGGAAGATCCCTGGGGCTTGTTAGCAGCCATCCTAGCCTCGTTGGTGAGCCCCAGGTCCCAGAGAGAGACCTTGCCTCAGAAAATAGGTAAATGGCTCTTGAAGAACAGCACCTGAGGCTGACCTCTTGCTCATACATGTATACAAGCACGAACACACACACACACACACACACACACACANANANAGAGAGAGAGAGAGAGAGAGAGAGAGAGAGAGAGAGAGAGACTTGTAGTTGAATTAGCTCTTCCTGCAAACTTACGTTCAACCCCAAGATGAACCTTTCTCAGGCATAAAGAAATCCCAAGTGATCAAGACTCATCAAGACTAGGGTTGGCAGATGGCTCAGTGGGCCAGATCAGCGTCTACTCTTGCACAGAACCAGAGTTCTGTTCCCAGCATGCACTCTGAGGAGTTCACAGCTGCCTGTAATCCCAGCCCCAAGGAATGCAGTGCTTGTTTGTGATGTCTTTGGGCATCTGCACATACATGTGCATATGCAAATATAGATGAAAGAAAAGCATTCAAAAGGTAATAAATTGGCCCTGTCCAGCAGCCTTCCAGTGTTTCAAAGAGCCTCTGACCAGAAACTGTATAATCTAAAGGAAACTTTCTGCAAAAGAAAAGATGAAAATTTCTAAAATATTCCATAACACACTAAGATGACACAAAATTAATAGCTGCTCTCAATTTCCCATTGTTTAATCTTCTTCTCTGACAACATCCTAACCTCCTCCTCCTCCTCCTCCTCCTCCTCCTCCTCCTCCTCATGAAATTTGAACTGAGGGCAGGGGGTTGAATACTATTTCTACTGGAAAACAGTTGTGTTTCAAAGTATATTGAGTTAAGAAAGCTGTGTTCCTAAACTAACTACACTGACTGAAATAAATTTTGAGAACTTAGAAAAAAGCTGACATGGGAAGGTCAAAATACCCAGATGTCCAAATATCCAGAAAGGATGTACTTCAGGAATAGCTAAATGAGATGCACTGTAAACTTATAAAATTGTAGCTTGTAACCAAAAAGGTTGTTTAGGTAATTGGTCCATAGATATTTATTGAGTACCTATTATGTCTTAGTCCCTTGATAAATTGTGAAAATTTCAATTTTGAAAGCTTCAGTATAAAAACATTATCATGTCATGTTGGAAGCTTGGCCACCATACATTTCTCTTGTGACAGACACCTACAGGAGCCCCAATCAGTTCCTTTGTCTAAAATGTGGCTCTCGGGAGCATGCTGGTTGATCCTTAGGACTGCCAGCCTTTAGGCTGTGGCTTTGTGAACAGTTCCTTCTGGTTGTTATTAGCTGTCTTCTTAGGAGTCTTGACTCTGACTGATTCTAACTTGCTTTCATTTTCCTGCCCACATTTCCTCAGCCCCCACCATTGAGTTTGAAGACGCTGCATACCAAGTCCGGGAACCTGCAGGGCCAGACGCCATTGCAGTTCTGAACATCAAGGTCATCCGCAGAGGCGATCAAAACAGGACCTCCAAGATCCGCTGCAGCACTCGAGATGGCTCCGCCCAGTCTGGTGTGGATTATTACCCCAAGAGCAGAATCCTGAAGTTCAATCCCGGTAATTGAGTGCCAACATCGGTCTCTGGGGTGTTATTTTTGGTTGTTTGTTTTGTTTTTTCCTTTTCTTTCTCTTCTTTTTTTAAATTGTTTGTATAGGTTTTTGTTTGTTTTATTTTATGCGAGCATTTATTGATTACACATAAGAAAAATGGGTTTGGGAAGAGGGAACATCAAGAATCAAGTCACAACCAGCGGTTTGACTGTCTGATGTATTGATTTGATAGAGCAGTGATTCTTAACCTGTGGGTCACTACCTTTTGGGGTTTGAGTGACCCTTTCACAGGGGTCACCTAAAACCATCTGATATCAGATATTTGCATTATGTTCATAACAGCAAAATTACAGTCATGAAGTATCAACACATGTAATCTTGTGGTTTATGAGGAGCTATATTAAAGGGTCACAGCATTAGGAAAGTTGAGAGACACTGTAATAGGGGAAAAGGACCAGACAGATGGCAAGTTGAGTTGTATGCTTGTTGTTGTTTTAATAGAATTTAGTCAGGGGGTCAGGGAATGTTAAGTGGCTACTGTAGATCCTGGTACCATTTGCAATGTAACCATCAAGGGATCACTGTGCACACTTTTTCAGAGACATCTTGACAAGTGGATGGAGTATCTCAGAGGCTCAGAATAGAGGTCCCTACATCTCTGACACCTCACGGGAACTTTAAAGGGCTTAAGTCTCTGCCTTAGTTATAGTTACTGCTGCTATGATGGAACACAGGGCCAAAAGCAAGCTGGGAGGACAGGGTTTATTTGGCTTACACGTACACATCGTAGTCCATCATTGAAGGAATTCAGGGCAGAAACTCAAACAGGGCAGGAACTGATGCACAGGTCATGGAGGGGTGCTGCTTACTGGCTTTCTCCCCATGGCTTGCTCAGCCTGCTTTCTTATAGAACCCAGGACCACAAGCTCAAGGGTGGCTCCACCCTCAATTAGCTGGACCTTCCTCCATCAGTCACTAAGAAAATGCATGACAGGCTTGCCTGAAGTCAGACCTCTGGAGGCATTTTCTCAACTGAGGCTTTCTCCTCTCCAAAGACTTTAGCTTGTGTCAAGTTGACATAAAACCAGCCAACACAAGTTCCATCCCTGGCATGTCTGTTGGGTGTCTTCTGGAAGGGTAACTCCGGTCTTCCACGTCTGTGTCATTTCTCCTTCAAGCATCCTTATTCTTTCTTTCTTTCTTTTTTTTTTTTTTTTTTTTTCTGTTTAAGGTTTGGAGGAGTGTGAACCAGATGTGAGAAGGAGGGGAGGAGAGGCCCTTACTGCCATGCACTTAACAAGAGATGGAGTGAATGTGTAAAGCCTCTGCCTGCTTCCTCCCAGCATCTCACTCCGAGTTCTTATCTTTCCAAAGCCTGTCCGATAAGCAGCCTTTTAGCCTTTGTCTCTTAGGGCACAGCTTGAAGGGCATTTGTGTGCATGCTCTCGAAGCCACATGAAAGAGTATGTGTGTGTGCGTGCAAAGAGGGAAGAAAACTTAAGGAAAAAGAGAAAAAAATTGTAACCAGGATGAAGTGTACTTCGGATCATAGATTTTTATTACAGCAGCCCGTGTCAGGCAGGGGCCATTAATCCTTGTATGGTGTCGAATAGCAAATCTGCAGTCCTGAGTCTCTACCAAGGGTAGACTTTGGTCTGTAAAAACAGATTCATCACTCGAGACGGGTCTGCAATGATTATCCCTCACTGTACTTATGAGAACCCCCTGAAAGGACAGGGTGTATTTTAATGTGATGTCCAAGCTGTGTCAACCACTACTCTCTCATCCCCTGATGAGGCATTTGTTCTTCTCGTTCTGTCCTTGATGAAGGTGTGGATCATATCTTCTTCAAAGTCGAGATCCTGTCCAATGAGGACCGAGAATGGCATGAGTCCTTTTCTCTAGTCCTTGGCCCGGATGATCCAGTGGAAGCCGTGCTTGGAGATGTAACTACTGCTACAGTGACAATTCTAGACCAGGAGGCAGCAGGGAGTCTCATACTGCCAGCGCCACCCATTGTGAGTTGCTTGATCCAAAGGATGGCTGGTGTTGTGTCTCCGTGGCCAGTAGATGAGAACTGGAAACAAGGAGGCTCCCAGTGTGCCACTTCTTTGTGCCTCTTGGTGCTCAGCCAGGGGCATCTCTCCTCCCACTTGTCCCCACAGAGGACACTGGGCCATGTGTGGAGACATTTCTCCTTGATAAATCTCTCACACAGTGTCCTGTGACCATCTAGTGGGTAGGATCCACAAATTCTGTGAACCTCCCCCCCCCGTCAGTGCACAGCATGGCCCCCAACAACAAAAAGCAGTTATTTGGCACAAATGCTAACAGCGCTAAAGGTAGAGGAGCTCATTCCTGGTGCAAGACCAAGCTATTTCCACAGTGATCTGACAACAAAAGTGCAGTTCAGTTGACCGCCATATTGCTTTGATGGGAAGAGCAAGAAAGCAATGCTACTACACATCTAATATCCTGCATACTTACCACACATAGAATTTATATGCAGAGACATGGATTATGTTTCTCATTTTGGGAGACATAGAATGAATGCAACAACCTTACCATTAAGAAGAAAGTTCCCGAAGGTCACCAGTAGATACTGAATCCGTGACTCAAGTAATTAGCACTGCACTCCTAACTTTAAGTCTCTTAAGTATTAGCAGAGATGACTGTTTCAGAATTTATCTCTAACTTGATTTTGAAACCTTTTTATTTTTCCTATTTTGGGCAAGTGTGCCTCTACGCACCATTAACAATTTAATGCACCTCTAAATTAGCAGCTGCCATTAGTAACAGAATTTGGATTTCAATGTGTAAAAGAAAATAGAGTCTGTTTTCACGTCAGGGGTAAGGCTCTGGTTTCAGAGTGCAGTCAGTAGAATAATAAAGCTTCTGACAGGATCTCCTCCACTCATGGCGCCTTCATCTTTGCCTGGCCGAGAACTGCAGTTTCCTGTTGTGTCACCACAGAATCCCTATGAAGAGGCTCTGAGGGTCTTGGGGAAGGATGTAATACTCCCTTCGTGGTCCTCCGCCCAGCCTGAAGCTCTGCTGCTTTTTCCTAGGTAGTCACTCTTGCTGACTATGACCACGTGGAAGAGCTGGCGAAGGAAGGTGTCAAGAAAGCCCCGTCGCCAGGCTACCCGTTAGTCTGTGTCACGCCCTGTGACCCGCGCTACCCCAGGTATGCTGTCATGAAGGAGCGGTGCAGTGAGGCTGGTATCAACCAAACATCTGTGCAGTTCAGCTGGGAAGTGGCTGCGCCCACCGATGGCAACGGGGCTCGGTCTCCCTTTGAGACCATCACTGATAACACACCATTCACCAGCGTCAACCACAAGGTGAGTCTGGCCGACCCCTTCAGGAGGGAAAGAGCTGGCTGGCATTGCTCTAGTCTGTCAAATTCTGTGAGGTCTGTGCATGCCATGTGGAATAAAACAAATAATAATTGGTTACAA
This sequence comes from Mus pahari, assembly GCF_900095145.1. NCBI lineage: Eukaryota > Metazoa > Chordata > Mammalia > Rodentia > Muridae > Mus > Mus pahari. The sequence goes on from NC_034602.1 coordinate 85,278,984, forward strand.
ATAATACTAGTTGTTAGGAAAAGTAAGATGGTGTACTAGTTAGAAACTAAGCAGTTGTGGGTTGGCATCTTTACAAACTGACTACCTATCAGTCACTCAATACAGAGGGGCTCTTTAACCTCTCTCAGGCACTTGATCTAAAATAATATGTCTCCCATTCAGCCGCTTGACAGGATCACTGACAAATGTGGTTTATAAAGGCTTAAGCAAGTCCAGGATTCCAGGCGGGTACCATTGAGCGATTCCTTTTTATGTATTTTTTTTTAATCATTCAGTAAGTATCTGGGTATGAACTTCTTGAGGACATAGATTCAGATTTCTACCACAGTCACAAATCTTCAAATAACCAATAGATGAATAGCACACGGTAGGAAGTGAATTGTAAACAGAGGGATAGACCGCTTACTGTGTGGTCTGTGCTTTGCAAAATCATTTGGGAAGACATGAAAGGAACTCCTGGGGCAGTTGGGTTTTTTTTGTTTTGTTTGTTTTGTTTTCTTTTGTTTTTCAAAGAGCAGATCCACAACCCCACCTTCCACCAGAGAGCTGTGACTACTGATGTTTCCCAAACTTGGGAGAAGTGCCCCAGAGCAGATTTCCTCATACACCAATAATATCAGCATTTTTTTCTGAAAGAGACATCAAGTCAGTCAAGGCCCAGGCTCAACAACAGCTCCAGCTCTCTAGCCCACTTTCCTAACAAGTTTCAGGCCTTACTTTCAGACTATACTCTTTGACGAGTCTAATAGAACAGGGTCACTCGTAGCCCTTGTCTTTGACAGAACTTGCTCCCAAAGGCTGGGAAAACCATTCTTTTGTTATGTAGTACAAATTTAAATGGACTTCTGTATTATTAAAAACATAAGAGCTGGAGAGACGCTTATTAGATGGAGATCTTGCTGCACACTCATGAGAACCTGAGTTCGAATCCCAAGAACACACATAAAACTGGACATCATAGTACATCATTTCGGTGACCCTGTGGTAAGGTGGGTAGTAAAAACAAAAGAATCCCTGGAAACTGGCAATCCTGGAATGTGCAGGGCAGTGGCAAACAACAAAGAGACCCTGCCTTACCGAAAGTGGAAGACAAGAACTGAGAACCCAAGATGTCAGTACACCCGCATGCTTGCGCACACATGCACACACATACACGCAAAGACACATACAGAGAGACAGACATAAAACCCTTTAAAACAAGACTTAACAGCTTATTATATTGTAAATATCAAATTCCATTTCAACATAACCTTATATTTGAGCCAAAAATATATTTTTTAAAAATAGGTACTAAATTTACAGCACTGTGACTCTAACTTCTGCAATGAACTGGTGACTAACACTCTCTCCCCGGTTTCCTTTGCTTTATATTCATTTCTTCAATTATTTATTTAGTACCATCGTGTTTATGCATTTTTGTAACATGCCTAACATCCTTCCTAGACTAAGTCCATTCATAAATAAATAAAGAGGTGGCAGCTAATTAAAAAAAAGTTTAATGGGGAAATCTTCTTTAATTTTTAATGGACTTCAATGAAAATTGTTTCCATGGGAGGAATTTCTACATTTATGTGATCACTTTGTGGGAGGTCTAAGGCACACAGAACTACTAATTAATTTTCCTGACCTGTACTAGCCGTGGACGCACATGGCACCCGACATGTCCAGGTGACAGGGGGCGATATTGCCACTCAGCTGCTCTTGCTCCTCTTGCTCCTGCACATCTGGAACGCAAAGGGACCTGGAGAAAGACTTTCAAAGGCCAAGAGGTGTCAGAGGCTGGGTTCTCTGCCTCAGGCACCCAGACCTCTGCAAGGTTGTGGGAAGTGGTGGCCATCTCTCTCTCTGCTTGTTACTCAGGAAGGACTCACTGCCTGGTGCAAAAGCCAGGATGCTGTCAGCACATTTCTACAAAAAGATGAACCTTTATTGGGCATCTGACTGACAAATATCAGGAACTAACCCTTCCAGTCAGTCTCCCTGATCAGCCAGTAGCGAGAGAACGTCTGGGAGCGGGAAGGAGAAAGGTTGCTATCGTTGGGATGACGGGGGGGGGGGGGGGATATGTGTTTCTTGGGGAGGCGTGCTACAGTCTGCACAGGAGACTTTTGAGGTTAGGTCATCACTGGCCAGACATCTCAGCCTCTTGCTTACACTCTTGAAAAGCTGTTTCCAAACCAGCAAAGTCATTAGGAAAAGGAGTGGAGGTTTTTTTCCTGAAGACAAGACCGTGTGTCTCAGGTGTCTAGGCCTTAGCCCCACTGCAGCCTGTTCTCTGCAACAGAAGCCTGGTTGAGGTCAATGAGTCTTGCTGGAAGAAGTGAGAAACAGTTATGTCAACCTTATACTAAACCTCAAGTCTAAGGGGAGCAATAGATTCAGTTACTGTAGACTGTCTTTGGGCACTTTCTTCATCTTTCTTGCGTGTTTTCTATCTCATTCCATCAGACTACACGGATTTACTGCTCTGACCCTAGGGTCTGGTTCATGATGGATATCATTGACCAAATGATAAATGAAAAGATGGATGGATGAATGGATGATGATGCATGGATGCATAGATACCTGGATAGATAGATACATGGGTGGATAGTTGCATGGATGGATGGATGGATGGCCTCCATAGCTAACTTTGTAACAGAGCTTGCTGTACCATACCCATCAGATATAAAGATGTGCATATGCATTATATTCCTGCCTGTGATATTTTATTTTTCCTACAGGTCCTAGACAGCATTTATTTCAGCCGGAGATTCCACGTGCGTTGTGTGGCCAAGGCTGTGGACAAGGTGGGCCATGTAGGGACCCCCCTGAGGAGCAATGTTGTTACCATTGGAACCGACAGTGCTATCTGCCACACCCCAGTAGTGGCTGGGACAGCTCGAGGCTTCCAGGCACAGTCCTTCATTGCAACCTTGAAGTACCTGGACGTCAAACACAAAGAACACCCTAACAGGTCAGGCAATGACTTCCTGCTGGAGCGGATTTCAACTATCCTTATGTGTTTTCCAACTGGGGCAGATGAGTGAAAGATGCTTCTGCAAAATGGAATAGTTTTAATTAAAGCTTCAGAAGAAAAGCCTTCTTCAAAGGCCCCTTGAGGTCTGGCCCCCTCACCCGTCTTCCTAGGTTCATTTATCCCACCTGCATTTCACCTGTCACAACATCTGCAGAGAATCACTTTACCCTCTAAGAACGTCAGAGCCTTTTGGGTTATGCTCAAGAGCCTCGACTCCACTTGTTATACTTAAATAGCAGGCCACCCACAGCCTCTCTTCTAGGATCACTTTCGACACGACCTCCAACTTGACTTAGAGGTTCCTCTGATGGCCATCTATGCTTCCTTCAGCAAGTTATCATTCTTGGTACCCCACACTCTGATGCCCATCTATGCTTCCTTCAGCGAGGGATTGTTCTTGGTAACCATGTGGTGTGGTAGCTGGTAAAAACCTTGAGGGAAGGAATCAGGACTGTTGATTTTGTATCTCCTCCGTCTACTTCAGGGCTTCTAGTCCTCATGGCGCACTTGCAGAATAGATGCTGAACTAATGAGGAATAACAGTTATAACTACAAGTTACTGGACTTATGTTTTCCTCTGCCATGGTGATTTTAATTCCATTCTTTTGCATAGCAGAAGAGATGTCGCCCATGTCATACATATTCATTAAGCTTCACAGAATTTAAGCATTTACCTTTGTTAACATCTGAGCCGGTCCAAGCATATGCAAATCTCTCTTCTTTCCAAAAGAATAGTTTATTTTTGTTAAGCAGCAAAACAGGGCAGCACTGACCCTTTCCTTGGTAAAGAGCCATGTTCTTTACACCCCAAGTCTGGATTTCCCTAAAAATAATGAGCTTTAGGAACCCAAAGCCCACTCTCAGTAAGCTTTGTGAAACTTTAAACTTGTGCAGTGAAAACAAATGCAGCACATAAGCACAGCCCTGTTTGCGTCCCGGACTTGAGCCAATATTTATTAAGTTCATATTTTATTTTGAGTTGTATTCTACATGCACTGCAGGGACGAAAGCAATGAAGGAAATGGCCCTTGTCCTCAGAGTGGGGAGGAGAGATAAGTAGTCTCTAAATGTACGAGAAATAGCAGCCAGGATAAATAAGTTACAGACAGCCTGGGACAAAGGCTTCCAGGGCTGAGGACCGGAGACGGCAGGAAAGGTTGCTACAGAATGAGGACGGTCAGTGCAGAATGCACGGCATTCAGGGGACTTGAATGAGGAGAGATGCAAGAGATGGCTATTTTTAGATGGAGAGAGACACGGTGGTTAGTAAGGTGGGTGAAGAAATTGACCTGAAATTTTAAGAATTCAACCATTTCTTTCATTATTCAATTATTAGAATAAATGCTTAAAAGCATATAAACAGGCTTTGGAGGTGGCTCAGTGGCTGAAGCCCTCAGCACACAAGTGTGAGGGCACAAGAGTTCAGATCCTCAGAACCCGTGTTTAAAAACTGAGCGGCTGTTGAAGTCATTTGCCATCCCAGCGCTCAGACAAAGACTGGCTCACCAGGGCAACCTGGCTGGCCAAGACTGCTCGAACCAGTGAACTTCCCGGCTCAGCAGGAGACCCTGCCTTGAAATGGAGTGACATCCAGGCTGACACCTGATGTCAGCTTTCAGCTTCCTCAAGGGCACATGAGCATGTGTGCCCGCACACGTGTACATACAACATACATCACACACACACACACACACACACACACACACAAAGACGCATATAATCATGTCAGCCTTCAGTATGCACGGAGACAGAGTGGGGACAGCTGCTGCAGTGGTCACTAATCCTTAGCTCCTAAAGAGACAAGGCTGACACTCAGTGCAAATGAAGCTTTAATTTGAGAGTGTGATGTTACCGTTTCCTCTATAGGGGGGAAACCCTTTACTTCCTAATTGCCATGGAGTCTTGAGGTTCCCTTAGGAGTGAAAGCAGCCCTCCGTGTGTGTGTGTGTGTGTGTGTGTGTGTGTGTGTGTGTGTGTGTGTGTGTGTGTCTAGCCCCTCATGTTCAGATATAAATCCTTCATGGAAACCTCAAGGGAGGAAAAGGATGGCTAACATTCACCCGCAAAGACAAATGAGTGTGCTTGGGTGGCGGCTCCTGCTCATCCTGCGGACCCTTGTCTGTCCTCTCCCCTAGAATCCACATCTCTGTGCAGATCCCTCACCAGGACGGCATGCTGCCCCTTATCTCCACCATGCCCCTGCACAACCTGCACTTCCTGTTGTCGGAGTCCATCTACAGACACCAGCATGTCTGCTCCAACCTAGTGACCGCGCGGGATCTGCGAGGCCTCGCAGGTGAGTCTGCCTGTGTGACAGCTTTGGAGGTGGGGCTCAGTGGGGAGGGTTAGACTTTTCGTGGTTTCTCGCCCTCAGCTTCATATGCATTTTTCCTTCTTCGAGAGCGTCCACACACAGAGAGCGTAACTGAAGTCAACAGGAAAATGAGGGACTTTCCAATACAATGAACTCAGAGTCTGTTCTAAGCCATTAGCAGTAGGGCAGTGGTTCTTAACCCTCCTAATGCTGCGACCTTTTCATGCAGTTCCTCATCTTGTGGTGACCCCCAACCATAAAATTACTTCATTGCTACTTCATAACTGATTTTGCTACTGTTGTGAATCGTAATGGAAATATCTGATATTTCTGATGGTCTTAGCTGACTCCCTGTGAAAGGTCATTTGACCACCCAGGTTGAGAACCACTGTTATAGACATTATCAAAAGTAGCTTGGCCTCTCTCAGCCACTGTGTTCTTATCTGGGATGTGAGAACAACTGTTTCTACCAGTCAGATTGGGAGTATTCCACGTGATGTTACTTCTAAAATGCCTCCAAAGTAAATATTACTTACTTCCCCCCTTATGGGGACCATTCTTAGTTGTGTGATTGCTCCCATGATAGCAGCACAGAAAGAGAAAGCATAGATCTTAGAGGCTGAAGGATGGATGCTCTAGAAGTGGGAACTGAGGTCAAGTTTAGAGGACATGGTTTTCTGTAGAGATCAACACCTCCTGAAAGGAAAGGGGACGAAGCAGGATGGGGCAGAGTGACATGCCCAAGAGCACTGCAGCCTATCGAAGAGAAATGCTGAGGAGACACCTCCTCCCCCTCCTCCTCCCCTTCTCCCCATTCGCCTCTCTACCTCCTCCCCCTCCCCCTGTGCATCTGTGTTCACCATAGCGGACATTTCACTCCACAAAAAGTCCTGTCCGTTTCCACTTACCTTGGCAAGTGCACATGCCATGCCTGTCATCCCCCTGGCCCCTCCCCCAGCACTGTTCTGCGGATGAATCATTCAACAGTGGTTTTGAAGACAGAAATGCATTTATCTGCTCTTTCATATTCATTAAGTGTCATTTTTGGTAGTGGTGGTCTTTGTACGGTAGAATTAGTAAAGCTCAAGTTATTCTTAAACCACTGAACTACACATGAAAGTTTAATTGGTGCACATACGAAGGCAATAAAAGAACCAGTATGATTAAAAACTGAAAATCTCTATATCTCCCTGCTTAAAAACGTTTAAATTTATCCCAGGTCAACGGAGGTCCTACTCTTGGTGGGACTAAGGGCAGGTTGCTGGTGGTGGACATTCCTAGATGCTCTTAAAGGGGCAGTGCCCCATTTAAGCCCAGGCCATAGACAGCTCAGCATTGTTTCTTGCTGCCTCTCCCTGTCTTTTAAACATGATGGGTACTTTTAGAACTATAAAAAATTATATTCAGGAGCCAGAAAGATGCTCAGAGAGCAAGGAGAGAACTGACTCCCACAAATTGTCCTCTGACCTCCATGCCATGGTCTTACACACACACACACACACACACACACACACGCTCTAAAAATGTGAAAATTTTTATTATATCTCAAATGTCCTAAAACTGTACCAGCATTCAGCTATCTTCTGTAATTTAGAACAGGTCACAGCATTTGATCTAATCATTTTGACCCATAGCAAGTGAAGTTTAGTCAGACATTATTAGCAAGCTATCTACTAATTAAGATGGTCCCCCCCCCACCACAACAAGAGTTCAGAATCCATTGGAGGGAGGAAGAAAAGGAAGTTGGATGTTGGATTGATGGCTTTCCATAAAAACCGAGTTTCAAATTGGCCTTAAAAATAGTTTTTCATACGTGAGTCATCTATATAGTGCAGCAATTTCATGAAGACCAGTGGTGAGCCGCAGGACTCAGAGAGACACTTGGAAAACCTGCCTTATTCATCCATGCTGCTGGGCTGTGTGTTTGCCTTTTCTCCTGGGTACCTGGGTTTCTTAAAGGGGACGTGCCCCATGTAACCCCAGGCAACAGGCAGCTCACCCTTATCTCCCCCTGCCTCTCTGTCCCTCTTCTCTCTTTCTGCCACTCTCTCGCTTTCCTTCTCCCGGGGTGTGTGTGAGTGTGTGGGGTGTATCTTGTGTACATGTTCATCTACATATTCGTGTTTGTACATATGTGTAGGCCAAAGGTCAATTAAAGATGTCTTCCTCAGTCATTCTCCACTGTACTTTTTGAGATAGAACCTGCTCATAAGCCTGGAGCCTTCTGGCTGGCCAGTGAGTTTCAAGGATTCATGCGCCTCTGCTTCAGCACTGGGGCCATACATACAGGCCTCCATACCTAGCTTTGTTCCCATGGGTCCTGGGAATCCGTAATCAGGTCCTTGTTGTAGTAGTTGCTTAATCTGCTCCGAATGAAAGACACACACACACACACACACACAAAGCCTTCTATTTTAATATGCCTTAAGCAGCTCAATGGCTGGGCCACACCCGAACTTCAACTTTACTTATGCTTCCCCTCTGCTACTGAGTTATGACTTACTAAAATCTATATTCCATCTTTGCTACCCTAGACCCAACTGGGGCTGGCTTCCCCAGCTCTTACATGGCTGGTGTGCTTGCTCTTCTGCAGCTCTCAAGCCTGGATCTTCCGCCTTTCCCTACATGGTGATTCTCCTTTCTCCCTTGGTCCCCTTGCCTGTGAATCCAAAGTCCTGTCTCTGTCTCTCTGCCCAGCCATTGGCTGCCAACAACTTTATTTACCAATCCGAACCAACTGGGGGCAGGGACCCTCTGCATCTTCCACACTGCAAATCCACAACCGACCTTCATGCATATTCTGTGAGGAGCACTTTGCCTGCTGAGCCATGATCTCAGCTCCCAACAGGCAGCTCAGCTCTTTATAAACTCTCCTCTTGACCTTACTGAACACTGGGACTCCAAGGTAGGTCCAGCCAGGGTCTCAGATGGACAGCCCAGCGACCTCCCCTTTACCCAGCCCCTGGCATGGTCACACCAAGTCACTCATGCTTGTTTCCTCCCTCCCATGCAGAGGCAGGGTTCCTGGATGATGCAGGTTTCCACAGTACTGCCCTGGGCCCTGGCTATGACCGACCCTTCCAGTTTGACTCAAGTGTACGGGAGCCCAAAACCATCCAGCTATACAGACACCTGAACCTAAAGAGCTGCGTGTGGACCTTTGACGCATACTACGACATGACAGAGCTTATCGACGTGTGTGGGGGCTCCGTGACCGCTGACTTCCAGGTGGGTTCTCTGGGGTATTGTGCTTGGGTGCCATGCCAACTCTGCTCTAGAAGTGCCTCGTTCAGCTAAATACCTGATTGTTGTATTCAGCCAGGTAAGGGAATGATCTTTTCAAGTTCCTTATCAAGGGTCTTTTTTGGCTGGACTGTGGTTTAAAGAGCGCTGAGGTCTTCTAAATCAAGCTAATGTATAAAACAATTATTGTAGCAAGTTATCTGTACAAAAATCTAGTATCTGCTTCTTTCGATGGATGTGCGATTCTTTTCGCTGTGTATACTTTGGGAAAATGGAGGTTCACATTTGCTAGTAGGGTTCTTTACATGAATATATTCCCTTCCCCCACTTGGAATGAGTCAGAAATGCAAGTGGTACAGCCCTCAAAGGACAACTCTGGATTCCAAAACACCACTGGGAAGAGTCTATTGTTTCAAACATTCTGACTGTGTGCTTACTCCAAACTCATAACCCCCGAGAAAACAGAAATGTGGGTAGGCATGCATGTGTGTGCACGTGTTTACACATTAAACGTTCCTGATGACGTAAGTGTTGCTAAGAAGACTCCAAAGGCTCAGAAGAGCAGTTTTATAAGAGTACCAGAGAAACTAGGCTGTCTCCTGGGAAAAGTAATTCTCAAGCTCCACGCCATCTTTGAGTCTGCATCTCGGTGAGAGCCAAAACTTGTTAGCTGTGTGGTTTTCATTTCAAAACATGTTTAGCTTTACTAAATGAGAGAATCTGTAGAGGGATTTTCAACAATTGGGTAGTCTCTTTAATTCAAATGTGTGCTCTAGTTCCTCTGGTTTTGTGTGCAGCACTGCCCCCTACTGGAGAAAGCTTCAAGGCAGCCGACGTTTCAGTTTCTGCGGCTGCCTGGCAGACAGTCAAGGGATGCCACACACCTGATGGTTCCTCCCCTTGAAAATTAATGTTCTCTGTTCTCCATGAGTTTTCTTCTATTACAGGTCTGGATATTTCTGTTCATAATAGTCATTAAAAAGCCCCATAGACAAGGATTGCTTCTGTCCTCTTTTAAAATTTAAGACAGTAAATGGAGATACCGGAAGTATTTCAGTTATTGTCTGATTCTTTAAAATAATTGAAATTGTTGATACATAATTGGAAAAAAACAACCAGAGAAACTATAAGTAGGCTCTCATTCAGCATTTCTGAAGCAGTGCCAGTGGACATTAACGAGGCAATCTCCCTGGATTTATATTAAACTGTGACTCGCTCTCTACACAACACACAGCAAGAATGCATGAGATGTTTGTCAGAAAATGTCCTTAAAGATTAGCAGATAACATCATCTGTGCCAAAGAGAAATAATGAGAAGTAAAGAAGAAGAAAAATACATCCGTCAATATCCCACAATAGTTGCTCAATAACAAAATAAAATTTCTCTAAACTTACTAACCTAGCTTTTTGTTAGAAAAAAGAAATACGTGTACAGGCAAAAATATGAATTTTTAATTAATAATTTCTCCCATCCACACATGAACACAGTTTGCTGTGAAGGCAGCTGCCAGCACAATATTAATTTTCTATCCAGTATTTTTTTTAATCATGGCTTAATAAAATCTATTTCAGTACACCAAATTAACAACTGTAAGAGGAACCCCCTTAGAAAACAGTGTTCCCTTGGATGTGTGATCTGTTCTCTTTTAAAACATTTCTCCAAAGTACTGTCTGTGCCAGCAAACTGCTGGATCACCCGCAGCCCCACAACCCATCCTGCATGGGATGCCCAAGCCCCTGGCCTTTGTTCCTGGAGCATGAATATGATGCTCACCAAGACATCCTGAGTCAAGCGTGTGCCCATTTCAGAGGACCAAACTTTGGTGCTTTTCCAGTCACCATTGATCAGTGTTTCCTACAGGCCTTGGGTCTCTGGCAAACACTCAGCAAAGTGAGGGAGCGCTGACAGATTACAAGTCAGCAAGCCAATCCCTCAGCCTGTGAGACTGTACATTTCCAGGGAATGTCTCTAGAAACTGAAGATTGGAAACAAAGATAGTCCTTACTCTTTTAGGTCACCTCCTCAGAAAAGCCTTTGAAGGTCACCTCTTCTGAAGAGGTGTCCTGCCACCTTGTACCCTCTTCCTGTTTCAAAGACAAGCTGCAGGTGTAGGTTAGGAGTTACATATGACCCAGTGACCAAGGGAGTGGATAAAAACTGAACCAAGAGGTGATGGCTTTCTGCCCTATCCTCCCAGGAAAGAAGTAAGCCTGTTTCTTGCACACTGCTTTGTTGGCAGGTGAGAGATTCTGCCCAGTCGTTCCTGACGGTGCACGTGCCTCTCTACGTGTCCTACATCTATGTGACAGCCCCCAGGGGCTGGGCCTCCTTAGAGCACCACACTGAGATGGAATTCTCTTTCTTCTATGACACAGTTCTCTGGAGAACAGGTATGCCCAAGGACGTCCTAACTCTTCTACCTCACATCAGATCGTGATCAGCAATGAACTCTAATGGCAACAATATTCCTGTGGTCTTTTAGAAAAGCGGGAAGGGCTTTAACTGGAATCCAGAAAGTATCCCAATCTGTTGTCCTTTTGTTTGTTTTTTCCCATTTCCAAGGTCCTGTACCCCAACATCACCCCAAGTCCACTTCCCGTTAATTCCCCTCCTCTGCTCACCCCTCCCTTTCCTGGAATGACACCCTTCATCTGAGGGAGCGATGGTGGAGAGCGTCATAAACTTTCTTTAGACAGGCTTCATTTCTAGTAATTGAAAATTACATCCTTTTTTCCCTTAGATGGTTTGGGCTCAGACTATCCTGTTTGTTTCATACTCCCTGTGGGAAAGTAGCTCACATTCTCCCGCTGGAGCCAAATTCACACTTGGGCCTTTGGGTCATCTCTGTTGTTGTTCGCTTCACTTTTGTTTTTCTCCTCTGTTGATTCCGTTTTATTTTAGGTCATCCTGAACCCAGTAGGCATGGTACCTATAACAGCCTCTACTCATTGTGTGTCAAGTCCACACAGCTGACTTTCTAGAAGGCTCCATGTCATCTCCATTGGTTTGAGAATAAAATATATACATCAAGACTTAGGACCCCGTTAGGTCCTAAAAGAAAAGGAAAAATACAGTATAGAGAAGCTGAAGTTTTAGATCCAATGTTTTCTGAAATGGGACATTCTCTGCTTCTGGAGAAAGTGGTACCCACATAGATGAAGAGCCCCCCTGTATGGACAGTGGACCTAGAAAAAGATACAGAGCCATAAATGAGAGCCCCTGTACTGTTCGAATTGGCATTCGTGTCTGTAATCATGCTCATGTGACTATAGAACTAAATCACAGTTACCTAGATACTTGGATCTCCTTGGAGACACCCCTGAGACCGAGTCTAGGGTAGTCACTATCCAGAAGGTGCTCTCTGTACCCTGACCTTGACGTTTTCTGTGTGGTCGCCTGTCCAGGGATCCAGACAGACAGTGTGCTCTCTGCCAGGCTTCAGATAATAAGGATCTACATCAGAGAGGATGGCCGGCTCGTCATTGAGTTCAAGACCCATGCCAAATTCAGAGGTAGCTTCAATGCATTATTTTCCTAAGTCTTTATTAAGAAATAACTCAAACATTCAGAAAAGTTGAAATATTAGAACAATGAAAAAGTCAACAGTGTTAGCATTTTACTATCTATATATGAACACACACACATTCTTTTGGGTCACTGCATTTGAAAACAAATTGTCATCCTCATGTGCATTACCCCAAACACTTCAACAACGTCAACTAAGAACAAAGAAAACACAATGCCATTTCACATTCAGCAAACATAACAGAGACTAACAGTCCCTGTATTAAGTGCCCTTTAGCTCACAAATGCTTTTGCTACTTGCTTTATGCTTCTTTACATTTACTTTATATCTTTATACATAAAGAAAAATAGACCAAATCAAACTCCACATGCTACATTTTGCATGTATCATCTCATTAATTTATTTCCATCCAGAATAGTTCATCAACTTATCCACCTTAAACACTCACACTAAACTTTAAGAATGATGTCTTGTAAAGTAACCTTTACCTTTTCAGGGACATCTACACTTGTCCCCTTCCATCAAAGACTTGAATAGATCTAAATATGATTATATCAACATTGAATTTCTATTTATAAAGCATTAAGACCCCAAAATGTGTCTGTTGAGTGTCAAGTTTGGGTATATTCACTGTCCATTTCCCCATAAATATCCATAGGATTGTATAAGAGCTCAGCACATTTCCACACATGTTTACACATTATATATGATCATAATGGCCATTGTAAGTAGGGTGGTGGGCTGGCATAAGATACTACAGTGTCTCAAGCATTGTAAATTATATTCTAAAGGGCATACATGCCCTTAATTCTTTGCTGTCCTTAAGCAGACACTGTCAAAACACAAATCAAGAGTGTTTCCCTCTGACACAGGGCAGTTTGTGATGGAGCACCACACTCTCCCAGACGTGAAGTCTTTCATATTGACTCCAGACCACCTAGGAGGAATTCAGTTTGACCTGCAGCTCTTGTGGAGTGCTCAGACATTTGATTCTCCTCATCAACTCTGGCGAGCCACAAGCTCTTACAATCGGTAAATACTATGATGGAAGCTTCTGGGGCCTGACCGGAAAGGTTTTCAACTTCTTTCATGAGCTTGAAACATAGGCACTTAAAGATTCTCCCAGAAGTTCCTGAATGTTCTCCTGTCTTTCATTTAACCTGCCGAGGCTGGGGTTGCTACCTAGTAACAAGTCAGTGATGGGCACAGAGACTTCTGGAGAACTTTGCGTCTTGCCATAAGCACACTGAGCTCCCAAGCCCCCATGCCCATGAGAATTTCTAGTGTTCTTCAACTTTGGAAAAGAATGACACCATCGTGTCTGAGAAGGGGACCCCAAAATCAAGAGCTAGCCAAATGGAGGTAGGTGTCCCTAGGACACTGTATCCATTCTGCTCAGGAGAGATGCTGTCTCCATGGTGTTTGCCTCCCTTTCTGCAATGGAGCCCAGCATAGTTACATTTTAACAGACAGAAGCTCTTGCATTTAAGAATATGTTAAGAGGTTGTTAGCTGACAAATGCTAAGCAAATTAGCAAGCAGGTTTCCTTAACTCTCTTTGTCATCACCCAAACCTCAGATTTTTACTAGCACTGGGCCTTTTTTTTTTTTTTCAGCTTTCCTCATAGAAAGGACTTGAGTAAATGGAAAAAAAATTTAACACCTTGGGGATAATACTCTGAATGTTAGAATAATCAGAGATGAGTGCCTGAAAGTGGCGCTTACAGAGTTGTGAGGGCATAAATACCATCAGAGCCCTGCTTAATGAAGTCATGTCTGTCTGGGACTAAGTCGTCATCAGGTATTACCTGTGACTACAGTCTGCTTTGCCTGTTTCCAGAAAGGACTACTCAGGGGAGTACACCATCTACCTGATCCCTTGCACCGTGCAGCCCACACAGCCCTGGGTGGACCCAGGAGAGAAGTCGTTGGCCTGCACCGCACACGCCCCAGAAAGGTAGGCCATCCTAGGTGATCCTCGCGGCTTCCCTTTCTTTGTTTAAGCATTCTCCTGCTCACCAAAATGTTTTTGTAATCCTGGAGCGCGTACCCACCATGCTTCCATAGTCATTCACCAATGTGTAGAAATGTTGAGTCACCCAGCAGGCACAGCCCCAGCTAAAGCTGAACAAGTGAGGCTTCTGCCTTCTCATATCAGCTCTTGGAGCACAATGATCCTTCATGGTCTATTTAATGCTGTGTTTTCAATTGTGGGCATCTTGTTGGTGGCTTTGCTCTTTTAAATGACTCCTAAGCAGAGCACCAAAGTGTTTTCTGTCATTTCTAAGCACATAAGGGCTTTCATGTGCCCTGAGGAGTATTAGTAGAAAAGCCCCATTCAGTCAAGCATGAATTATTGTGCTATTGCCCGTGAATCTGATGTTAATGAATCAACAGTGTCTACTAAATAAAGGGGTCTTTAAATGGCCCCGCACATAAAATAAGGTTGTGTTGGTCTGTCTTAGTCAGGGTTTCTATTCCTGCACAACATCATGACCAAGAAGCAAGTTGAGGGGGAAAGGGTTTATTCAGCTTTCATTTCCATATTGCTGTTGATCACCAAAGGATTCAGGACTGGAACTCAAGCAGGTCAGGGAGCAGGAGCTGATGCAAAAGCCATGGAGGGATGTTCTTTACTGGCTTGCTTCCCCTGGCTTGCTCAGCCTGCTCTCTTATAGAACCCAAGACTACCAGCCCAGAGATGGTCCCACCCACAGGGGCCCTTCCCCCTTGATCACTAATTGAGAAAATGCCCTGCAGCTGGATCTCGTGGAGGCATTTCCCCAACTGAAGCTTCTTTTTTCTGTGATAACTCCAGCTGTGTCAAGTTAACACAAAACTAGCCAGTACATGGTCTACTGGTAAAATGTTGTGACCAGATGTTCGTAGAAATTTAGTTCTATATCTCCTGGGAAGAGGGGGTCCAACACCTACCAACTCAATGTTCATGGAGACTTTATAGACATGAACTATGGAGAAGAATAAGAATCAAATATATGGCTCTAGAGAGATGGCTCAGCAGTTTAGAGCACTGGCTGCTCTTCCAGGGGACCCAGGTTCAATTCCCAGCATCATCATGGCAGCTCACAGCCATGGTACTTCCAGTTACAGGGAGGACAACACCCTCTTTTGGGCTCTGTGTGTACCAGGCACATTTGTGGTGCACACCGATATACATGCAAGCAAACACTAATATACATAATAAAATACCATTAAAAATTTAATCTAAGGTCTGAGATCACATTAAACCTTATTCCTTTGTTCGGGTTTTACCAAGTGCTTTGCCCTGGTCTGAGCACTGACGTTATAAAATTATATTCCAACAGTGTATTAAAAGCCACCTAGGTCTCAGGCACTTTATAGTTTGGTGCCACCTGTCTGAGGACTGAGCAAATGGCCTAGAAAACATTGAGAGGAAACGCTAAAGACAGAATTGACATTAAGACAGAACTACTTGAAGTGTTACTCCCACATTGAAAGATTGGGAATTGGATGTTAGATTGGACAATGCCAGGCTCGTTGGTACATGGACTGGTGAGCTTCAGGGTCTGCTAACCTGGAGGGAGGAGGTGAATCCAAGAGATGTAAGCAAGCAGGAACAATGGGAATAAAGAGCTTTTCTAAAAGGGATGCCAGAGAAGAGGTACATTGACTGATAACAGATGAGAGGCCATACTTTTTCAGTTTGTATTGAGTTGCGTTTTTGTGTAGAAAACAGTTCCAAATGTTCACACACTGCAGAGGAAGGGAGAGCATGGGATGAAGCCAGGTTCTAGACAGTGGTAAAGGGGCAGTCACAGGACAGGAGGGAAGGGCTAACATTCGCTCGGAGCCAAGACAGTTCATCCATTAAACAAGGAAGTCAGGCAGAGCCCATGAGTCCCAAAGAAGTGAGAACTGGTAAACTGGGCATCTAAGCCTAAGGAGGGAGTGAGAGGATCCTGAGGTCTGCCGGAGCAGAGGAAGTGAGCATAGGGCTGTAAGCAGCAGAGCACAGCCTGGCACACAGGCTGGATTATCTTTAAATGGCTGCATTATTGATGGTAAGCAAACTAGAGATGCGAACATGCACATTTAATTCATATTGACGTATGAGCATACTTGTGAAATATCACTGCAATCAAGGCAATAAACAGCCAGCTCCTCCAAAAGACCCCTCACACCCCCATGTCTCCCCTTCTCCAGGGGTCCCCCTCGCCTGCTGTCTGTTACCAGGAGAGTGAACTCTCTAGAACCTTACGTAAATGTTATCATACAATCTCAGTTCTTTTTCTCTGGCTCATCTCACTTGGCACGCTTATTTGGTCTGTGTTACTGTATAAGTCATTTGTTTCTATTCTTGCTGAGTTGTATTACAAGGTATGGAAATAGCAATCTATCAGTTTATCATTTGGTGGGCACTTGGGTTCTTTCCAACTGTGAACTATTTTTAAATAAAACTGCCCTGATTATATATGTGCAAGCCTTATGTGAACACATGTTTTGTGTTTTCTTATGTAAATACCTAGGAGTGAGACAGCTGGATCTTATGGTAGGTGTATACTGAACTTAAAAACTCGGCAGGCTATTTTCCCAAGTGATGTGTGGACATCTCTGTGTCCCGTGACTGTATAAAGTATCCTAGGTCCTTTACACACTGGGCAGAGTGTTCAGGAATGGCCTGCAGTGGGTTGAAGAATTAATGGTGTGATAAGAGACAGGAGGAGCTGAAAAGACAGGAGACGGCAAGCAAGGCATTTGAAAGTGGAATCTGGATGCTTGTCCATAGTAGCAATAGGAAAGTAGGCAGCTGCTGTTAGGAACAGACCTGTGGAAGGTAAGGAAATCAAGGGGCAGAGAGGTAAAGGTTTAGATGGCTTATCTGTGTGAATGTTAAACGCCATAATTAATGGCTAGAATAATGCTTCAAAGTATCCCACCCAAGTCAGCAGCATAGAGAAGGGCAGCGACTGGGAATCACAAATAGCATAGGCATGTAATCTGGTGGGTCATGCTAAGAAACTTTATTTTTCACTACAGTAAGTTTAATTGTGAAATTCTTTAGATATTCCATATATATGTAACCAATGTGTATTTAGCCCCAATCTTAGGAAACAGAACATTCCCAATGCTTTGGGGGGGTGGGGGTTGTTTTTATTTCTTTTATGGGGGGGTATTCTTCTACTTTGTTTTTGAAAAAGAGTCTTTCTGGGTAGCCCAGCCTGGGTTTGACCTCCCTATGTAGCCCAGGCTGGACATAAATTTAGTCTTCAAGCTTCATCCTCCCAAGTCCCGGGTTAAAGGCATGCATCACTATGGCAACAGACTGGGCCTGCCCCGTCGCTCACGGTGTTCTCTACACATAAGCTTTCCTATTTTCCAAGTGACCCTCTTACAGGATATTTTTCTTAGAATCCCTGGTTTGTTTTATGACTGTGCTTCATGTCACTTTCTAACGACTTTCCGTGTTTTCAGTTTCTCCCTTTTATTATTATTATTGTTATTTGTGTGGATGTATGTGTTTGTATGTATATGCACATAATCATGTATGCACCTGTGCATGTGGGCATTTGTGTACACCAGAGTAGTCAATACTGAATACTTTCTTCTATCACCCCTCTATCTTTTCTTTAATCTTTTTTTCACACAATCTATTTTTTATACAACAGAGAATTGGAAAGCAACTAACATCATCAACCTTTGGCCTCTACATGTGGATACATATACATATGCCCCACATACATACATGCGTTCACCCTATACATATCACACACACACACACACACACACACACACACACACGCACGCACGCACGCACGCATGCACGCACGCACACACATGCCCACACACTTTGAGCAGAAAACAAGTGCACTGGTACTAAAGAGTTCTAAGGACTAAATTATCCTAAGTAGCCTAGGCTAGGGCTAGGGATATGATTCAGTTGGCACAGTGTTGGAGTGATCTTAGCACTGTAGAAATTGAGAACCATGGGCTGCATGTCTATTATCCTAGCACCTGAAAGGAAAGAGGAAGGAAACATCAAAACTGTCCTCAACTACATGAGACCCTGTCTCAAAAATTAGAAGTGAATAAAGGAGATTATCCTCATGAAGACATTCAGTAAGTGGTCAGCACCCACAACGAAGCTTCAGCCACTACCAGGAAGGCCAGGCAGAGAGGACACTCAAATGCCCATGGGGCATAACACTGCCCTCAAGTGGCTCTTACTTCTCCCACTTCTAGGTTCCTGATACCCATCGCATTCCAGCAGACCAACCGCCCTGTTCCGGTTGTGTATTCGCTCAATACTGAGTTTCAGCTCTGCAATAACGAAAAGGTATTCTTGATGGATCCCAACACGTCTGATATGTCACTGGCAGAGATGGATTACAAAGGAGCCTTTTCCAAAGGTGAGTTGCTTCCTCTGGCTGCGGTCAATGGCTCTGCCTGGATAGGTGACTCTTCTGTGTGAGTCCCGGGGCTGGCTGCATATCTTTACCTATACCTCAGTCAGCTAGCTCTTCAGGGAACATCTCCCAGGCCTCCAATTCAGGGAAGGCAAGGTAGAAGTAAGGAAAGGACCCACATTCTTCTTTCAATTTATAAATGACATCACAGTCCCAGTGTTCTGTGACTGGCAGTGCTACATCATGGGAAAGTGCTGGTGTGAATGGTGAGAGAAGTGGCATTTCTAATGCAGTCCTAACATGGTGTCTAACTTGGGGAAGTGACCTCTGGATTCCCTGGAGAGATTTCAGTAGCACTCCCATTGGCTTTCAGCTATATGTCCAGCACCATGAACCTCTCTGGCATAGGTTACTTAGGGGAACAATAGCAGGCTTATCATTTGGGCTCGTGGATAAATTAAGGTGAATAAGAATTACATTTTGAGCCGGGCGGTGGTGGTGCACGCCTTTAATCCTAGCACTTGGGAGGCAGAGGCAGGTGGATTTCTGGGTTCGAGGCCAGCCTGGTCTACGGAGTGAGTTCCAGGACAGCCAAGACTACACAGAGAAACCCTGTCTCAAAAAACTAAAAAAAATAAAAATAAAAAAAAAATTACATTTTAAAAAATTATAAAGAACTTGAGAGCACATGAGATACCTTAAAAGAAAGTTCCCACACTTGGATTCACACCAACTCAGTACTTAGCATTGTTACAGGGACATTGTTTGGCCTAGACTATTCTGTCCTGTCTCCCTCCCCAGAATGTTGTGTTTCAAGAGACAACCCAAAGATCACCTCTCCTCAAACCCCTCCACACCTCTCCCAAAGCAGATTCCATGCTAGCTAGCCCTGTACCCATTTAACACTAAGTCCTTCCCTCTGTCGTAGCAGGTGACATACAGTCTCCTACATGCTATCAGAGGGAGTCACCACGGCAAAGTACCCCCAGGCTCAATCCACTTACAATTGTGGTGACTTTTAAGAATTCACTCAGCCACCTCGTGCCTCAGTCTCCCCGGCTGGAAGACTATAATCCCATGCATGACAAAAGTTTCGTATAGTATGTGGCAATTACTGAATTTGATAAATGTCATCAATAAATGTTATTAATCTCTTTGCTCTCATTTCTGTATCCTCATTTGCATCCCACCTCTGTTTCCCTCCTGCAGAGATGAGTGGTTACCATATCATAAATGCTTCAGTAATATCAGTGAATTAGAGGAGCAATAAATGGTAAATGTCTATCTCAGGGACATGTGGAATCAGCTCTTCACAGAAAAGGCACTTTTCACTCCGAGCAAGTGTGTTAAGTCCTCTCTGCCTTTGGCACGTCTTTCTCTTTAACCTCCAAGTTCAATCTAGTTAGTGCCTTTCGATCTTTGCAGGTCAGATCCTTTATGGCCGAGTCCTTTGGAATCCAGAACAAAACCTTCATTCTGCTTACAAACTGCAGCTGGAGAAAGTCTATCTTTGTACCGGCAAGGATGGCTATGTGCCTTTCTTTGACCCTACGGGGACGATCTACAATGAAGGCCCACAGTACGGATGCATTCAGCCAAATAAACACCTGAAGCACAGATTCCTGCTGCTGGTATGCCCTTCATTATGCTAAGGCTGAGGATCAGCCAGTTAGACACCACCTTGGCTGTGAATCCTGGTGAAAACAGTTTCTTTTTCCTCTATATTTGTTATTATTATTCTTTCTCTCTGATCATTTGCCTACGACATTTCCAGTTTACTGGTTTTGGTGGGTGGCAAGATATGCTGTTGTTGATATTCCAGAAAGAGGAAACCCTAAGCTGGTGTTTCTTCAAGTTGGATCAATGGCCCTGAGTGGCACTTAGATTCCTTCCAAGAGTCTGCACGGTTAAAATTGCTCTCCTAATACAGTGGTGTCCTGGCCCTTTCACACACACATCCTCACCAGAAAGTTTAGTAATACAATTCAGATTCCATGTTGTCCTTGGGGGCTAGAGAGAGGGCTCAGTGGATAAGAACATGTATTACTCTTGCAGGAGACTCAGTTAGGTTCCCATCACCCACATCAGGAAGCTCACGACCCCTAGGGAATCTAATGCCCTCTTCTGTCACAAGTTCTCTCCTCAAAGCACTCAAACACATGTGTACATACATACACAACACACACACACACACACACACACACACACACACACACACACACACACACAGAGCTCGGCCAGTATGAGGGCCAGTATTCAAGTATGGGGGACTGAGTTTGAGCCTTAGGACCAACATAATGAGTGGGTACCTGTAAGACCTGACTGTGGAGACAGACAGGAGGATATCTACAGCTCACTGGCCAGCCAGTCACGGGTGAAAAACCCAACTCAAAAATAGGGTGATGAAGTGATTGAGGAACACACCCAACATCAATGTTAGGAATCCACATTAACATGTCTACACAATACACGACTCTATCATCTATCTATATCTATATCTATATCTATATCTATATATTATATATATAAAACAAATATAATATCCTCAATATATATATTATAATATTATATAATATATATATTATAATATATATATAACAAATATATATATATTATAATATATATAAAACAAATATAATATCCTCAATTATCTGGAAGAAGTTATAAATAGATACCTTCTTTTTTCCAACTATATAACTGTGTTTGAAACAAGATTTTCTTCAAATCTTAGCTAAAATAGCATACTTTTGAGTATTTAAAATTTAAAATACCCCAAGACAAATGACTGAATACAAAAGCAGTTAGGAGAATCTCACAAGACCATGTCTCTTTGGGGAAAAAGGTGAATGTAGGTATATTTCACTAAAAATTATCTTATTTAGGTCAGCATGTAATGAACTTTTCATTGTAAATTTAAAATGTGTTAATATGGGAGTGTTTTATGTAATTGTTCAGGTCTAACTTTTAACATAGTAAATGTTGATAGAAGAAAATCACATAAATAGAAGTTCTTTGAGATATTTGAATTTTTAACTGTGGACAGCGTCCTAAGACTAAGTAGCTTGAGAACTGGTGGTTGGCTGTGTATGTCCAGCCTTTGAACAAGCAAAATGAATTCATCCACAAGTCTCTTGTCAAGGGCTTTGTAAATGGCTGACAACATCAAAATATCTCAGACACACACGCACATGCACACAATTAAGTAAGCTGTGGTCTGTGAGAAACAGATTAGATAGAACCTTCCAGAATCTTCCTTTAGTGGTATCCAGAGGCAGCACTGACTTGGAGAGCAACCTTGCATAGAACACACTCTCCTCACCCAGCCCACAGAAGGAAGGACGAACTTCCCCCTCCTCTCAGTGTTGCCTTTCAAACGCCTTGCCTCTTGCTGTTTTCCATCCTAGGACCGCAGTCAGCCAGAGGTCACTGACAAGTACTTCCACGATGTACCCTTCGAGGCCCACTTTGCTTCCGAGTTGCCCGATTTCCAGGTGGTCAGCAGCATGCCGGGGGTGGATGGATTTACCCTCAAAGTAGATGCCCTCTATAAGGTGACTCTCCATTTCTTTTGATAGCCTTCTCGACGGGAGACCTTTTGCATTGTTATTAAACCTATCCTTCACTCGAAAGTGTTCCCTATCCCCAGTAGACCAATGCAAGGATAACATTCTTGGATTTGCATCTGAGCATCTGTCATTGTCCATCAGTACATGGACTGCTCTGATTTTTTTTTCCTGTGTTCTTTTAAATTGCTACCTTTGGGGCTGTCTGCTGAACCAGCTGATTTCCCAGGCATTGGGAAAACACTGAACAAAGTCATAAGTACAATGCCCAAGTTAGAGACACAAATGATCGGTGTCAGATGGGGAGAAATACTCTAAGTTCTAGCAACAAGCATGAACAAACAAGGTCACATTTTGCATTATTCTTTCTGTCTCCGAGTAGCTATCCATGGCCTTGGGTTTCGAGACTATAGCTAATCTTTTGAAGTTGTTTCAGAGCCATGAAGCATTCCCAGACAGTCAGATGAGGAGCCAATCAAATGCTCTATGGTCCTCCTCATGGGGGTGATCCAGGAAGTGTTCAAGTTCAGCAAATTCTTGTCAGGAATCTGTAGACTATGCTTAGAATTGTTTAGTGAAAATTTGTTGCATGACTCCATTTTAACTGAAGTTCATCGGTAAATAGTAAGTTAGCAGAAGGAGCTATTAGAGGGCACAGAGAATAAATGGGGTAGCGAACAGTATTATTCCACTGCTATTAATAAAGGCCAGTAACTCATAAGCATTCATTTAGCTAAAGAGACCATGAAATAAATTAGTAGACTATTCCACATGAGTCAGGAAATGGAAAAGAACGTGTATACCCAAGACCACTGTAATCGGGAAATAAAACAGATTCCCTAACCCTTCACTTAGTATCTTAGGACCTAGAGCATCCATTGTCAATACTTTATTTAAGGCCAATTCTCTGTCCAGTCCTATCGTAGAAGACGTCTTTCCATTTCCCTTCTTCTGAAATGCTCTCGGGATAACACGTGTCTTGTCTCCACCTCTCTCCCCCTCCAGGTGGAAGCAGGCCACCAGTGGTATCTCCAGGTGATCTACATCATTGGCCCTGACAGCCCCTCACGGCCTCGGATCCAGCGCTCTCTTACGGCCTCTCTGAGGCGCCACCAAAGGGACCTGGTGGACCCCAGTGGCTGGCTGTCTCTTGATGATTCCCTCATCTATGACAACGAAGGAGACCAAGTCAAGAATGGCACCAACATGAAGTCCCTGAACCTGGAGATGCAGGAGCCCGTTATCGCCGCTTCCCTGTCGCAAACCGGAGCCTCTATCGGCAGCGCCTTGGCGGCTGTCATGCTTCTCCTGTTGCTATTTCTGGTGGCCTGTTTCGTCACCAGGAAATGCCAGAAGCAGAAGAAGAAACAGCCTCCGGAGGACACTCCGGAGGAATACCCCCTGAATACCAAGGTGGATGTATCCAAGAGGAATGCAGACAAGGTGGAGAAGAATACCAACAGACAGTACTGCACCGTGCGCAATGTCAACATACTGAGTGACAGCGAAGGGTATTATACGTTCAAAGGTGCTAAAGTCAAAAAACTAAATCTGGAGGTCAGAGTGCACAACAATTTACAGGATGGGACAGAAGTTTAACGAGAAGACCTGAGGTGTATTTTCTTTTTTTCTAAAAATCCTTTTTATATAACGGGGAGAAATACTGGTATTTTTATAATCTTTCAAATTAAACAAACAAAAAACAAAGGGAAAACTAGCTTTGAGTGGCGGACAGCACACATCGCATGCATTGACTCACAACTGAGCTACCTCATGAAACAGAACCGCTGAGACACCCCCTCCCTCCCCTAGAGTGTCAGAGGAGGGTTATGCCTACAGGTCCCTGTAACAGTCTCAGTGGCCACACAGAACGACTCTGTAAGGCTGGCCACAGAAGTGTTTTCGAATTAGGACAGAAACGAGACAATTAGCTTCACTGATTGGATGGAGAAAGCTGGGCCTGTGGGCAGCAGATATCTGAAAGGACAAACAAAGCCTTTGGTTTCTTCTTCTGCCCCAGCTCTCTTCTGTGTGGGCTTTTCTGGACTTCTGGACACAGAATACAGAATGCTGACACACAGATTCCATTAACAATTCTAATCAGCACAGCTTAGACATCTGTGCACTGTTCCCACTTACTATCCTATGCAGCCAGGCCTCTAAGTAGACTTGGCTTTTCTAGAGCCCTTTTTGAATGGGGATCTCAACATGCTTTAGACTGGAGTGCTTGTCTATACGTACTTCAAGGGGAGGACTCCAGCCAGGGCCATGAAGAGCGCTGTGAAGTACCACAGCCTCTTGCATGCCAAAGATACTTTTAAAACTCAGCCCCGCTTCCCCAGGCGTTCTGTGGTTCATCAGTGCACAGGGAGCTCGTGTGTTTGGTTTTATTTGTTTTTTGTTTTAATTTTGTTAGTGATTTTTGGAAAGTAAGCAAATCATTTGAGTGAGTGAATTTCCTAGAGGTTGGAATGAAACCAGAGTTAACATGGGGCCTGTTTGCTGTGTGTCACACAGCAGATAGAGCCACTGTCCCTGGTGCGATAGTCCAGGGACTTCTCTCTGGGGGTTCTTTTCTGGTAGCTCAGGCTCTTAGTTTCTCCCACATCAGCACATGACAACCCACATATATGTATGTGGCTTTTACATAGCATAGTGTTCAAATGTCAACTGTGTAGTGTGCACACAACTTGCCTTTGTTTTCTTTTTTGTTTCTACCTTATGGGTACAACCTATACCGTGCACATTGTGTTTTTAACCAGAGGCACAATTCCATTAGCCAGAAGCGAATGCTGTTCCAGTGCATGTCACATCCTACCAGTGAGTAAATCACAGGGTGTCCGCGTTGTGTCGTATCCATATGGAAATGACCCAAACTCTTTGAGAACATTCCAGACTCCTACTAAAATCTAGAAGGAATGAACCATGAAAGTTTTATAGGCAACTCTGCAGACCCCCGAGCTCCAGAGCAGAGCCTGTGTGAGCCACGGCTGGCTCTTCATTCTTCAGCAGTGCCTTGCACACTACAAGCGTGCAGAAATGTTTGTTGAGTGAATGAATGGACTGCGTGCGGAGTGAATGATAGGCAGTAAACAGAAGGAGAGGAGGTGAGACGTTATGCTGGCAGTATTACAGTGTGTGTAGGGATGGTCGCTGTTGTATTTGGATTGTGAAATAGTCCTTCAACTGAGAGGGAAAATGAAAGCACATTTTTAGGTGGGTGTGGCTGGTGGTGTTTCTCAGGAGTCAGGAACAGAAATGATTGCGGTATTGCATGAGCTGCATGTTGGCTTCCAGAGCAGGAGATTTGGAGGAAACCCGATTTCACATTTCGAGAGTAATACAGTGTGTTCGTTCAGGGCAGGAGAGGTTGGCTGAGCCCAGAAATTCCTGGCTGGTCAGGTGCTCCTTCAGACCAGCTTGCATAATTCAGGGTAGAAATTCTGAAATCGCTTCAAGAATCTGAAATCGCTACCCATCTCTTGCAGCAAAGCTGATGAGCCACGCCCTGAATCTCCAGGACAACAGAGAGGGCTAGAGCACAGACAGGGAACCAATCATCTGTAGAGCAGCTTCCCATTGGCCCGTTACTGGTCACACCTCCCGCTGTCAAGATGTTCACAAATTAGAGCAGGGGACTTTCAGTGGTCGCCACCCCCCACCCCCACACACCTTCCTTTACACTCAGTGGGGACACATACATGTGAAGAGATGGCAGAGCCTAGCACGAGAAGAGAGGCTGAATCCGAAGGCCTTTGTGTACAAGGTGGGCAGTGAAAGACAGGGGCCTGTGCGGACCTGGTCATGGTGAACTCTTGGAGAAAGAACGCCCCCTGGAATAGCCCTGCCTCCCAGCCTCGCCCCTGAGACACTTTATTAGAAGCCAGCCTTCTCTCGTGGATGCCCACTTCTGACGTAGGAGGTGTTAAGAGGTGTAGAGCTGAGATTTGCCTTTTGAGGGATATGGAGTCGTTCATTTCATTTACGTTTTGTACTTCATCTTTGGGATTGGATAATTTGATGACTAATGTGGATTCTATTTCAGTGAAAGCTTTGCTTTCAGCGTTTCTTACTTCTTCACTAATGCCTTGTGTGTGTGTGTTTTACTAACCTTTTAGATTATACCTTCAGGTGAGAAGAACAGAAAACGAAAACAAAAACAAAAACAAAAACAAAAAAACCCTCAGCAGGGTTGTTCTTGCTGCCAGGTGCTTGCTGTGGAGGTCGAAGGAAGTAATTGTCTGCACCATTTTTTCTGCCTTGTCTGCGCCTTTATTGTACCAAGGTCTTTGGGAAAACCCTGCAGGTTCCTATTGCAGGATGGGAAATTGTGTGGAAAAGTGTTTGCACAATCTTAACAAGTGTTCCCGGTCTCCTGTAGGTTTTTGCTATTCCTGGTTCTCCCCTGCTCAGACTGAGGAAAACATTTGTGGTGCTGTCAACCTGTGTTCTTGACCCTCAAATGATTTTGATTTTTGATTTTTTTGTATTTCCAGTATGAATTTGTGTGTTATGAATTTCTGATTTCTCCAATAGCATATGCCACTATATACATTTGTATCAATAATAAATGACGGCCCGGTTGTCCTTTGTTTGCTTGACTCTGTTCTTCTTCCATTATTCATCTCATTAGCATAGACACTGCACTGGGCTGGTACATCATTCCGAAATCTGAGGCTTTTATTAAAAAAGAGCAAAAACGTACTAGTTTTGAATCTGAAACATACCAACTCTGCTAAGAGCCAGACACTGAATAAATTCAGGTCTAGCTTTGCTTTTGTGGTCAGAACAAAGAGAAATAATGTAATTCCCATGTGAGCACAGTAGGATGAAGGCTGTCATCCACCCTCCCCAAGATCCCTGATACACTATAAGCAGGGCTGTGCCCTTCTTTGTTGCACAAGCAAAGATTGGCTGAGTGTCTCAAATGTCACCCAGGAGATGATCCGATCCCCACATGAGTGTATTGGCTTGTGAAGGACACGGTGGCAGAGACAGACTAGGACTGAGCTTTGAGTAGTTGTGGCATTCTGCAAGACTGTGCATTTGTGTGCCTTTACCCTCTGACAATACGACACACTGCCAAGGACAGTGCCCAGCATGGCTCTATTGGCAGAGTTGCAAACTCAGCAAGATCTGAAAACTCAGCACGCTACTGTAAAAGCTGGGGAAGGGATGCCGACCATAGCCAGGCCTCTGAATTCCCTGCTGCGATCTTCAAATCCTCTCCGTGTCCAACTGCCCAGTTGTCACCCCGCACCTGACAACGCTCAGCCTTGGAATGCACTTCTCTAGAGCACCTGAAGGGACCGTTCCAAAAACCAGTTTCTAAACTTTTAAGATTGGCAAAAAAAAAAAAAAAAAAAAATGCTTCTGAGACTTGAAATTTCATGGCCATAAATTTAGAAACTTCGAGTGTAAAGTCCCATTTAGAATTTACAATGTCTCATGGGGGATTTTAAAATTGAAAACCGAGGGAAGAAGTGATATCTAGACGATGCTACTACGTTCAGCCACGTGAAATTGAGGGTCTTTTAGATCACGAGAAGCCCACGGTATAGATTTGTATGTCTCTACTTAATATCAGGATACCAGAGTGTCTGTTGTAGGTACTTTCCCCAAATGGGCTGGAGAGAGCTCTGACAAAAGCCCATCAGAATAGTGTGTTGGGCTAATAGCCTTGTCACAGTCTAGGGACAATGAATGTCAAATGATGGATTGACTATGTCTGGCAAACCAAGTACCTACCATGACCCCATTGCTACTTCCACCTCATCCTATAACAATTCTGAGGCAAGTGATCTAATTTTCTTTTAAAATTTCAGACAAATATCTGATTTTCCAAGCCTTAAAAAGCAGACCATGAGTAGTTAATTATTGGATGCTTGCGCTGAAGGAGTCCCATCACTCCATTACCCTAATATGACAGAACCATGCTACAAGCCTGTCTTTAAAGGCTGGAAGAAGTTTCATCCTCGGGTCTGTTCTGACTTAAAGCAATCAGATTCTAGGACTAGTCAACACATGATAAAAGTTTATTAGGGTCCAGCCTCTGGGACAGTTTCCAAGAGTTGTTCAAAACCAGATCAAACCTCCCACTGAGAAATGTTTCAAAAAAACAGCAAACAAACAAAAAACAAAACAAAAACACCCGAAGCAATGCTTGGTACCAATAGATCCTGGAACCTGACGGGCGCCCAGTGTGCTGGCTTCTTCAGCTGTGACTGGCCATGTGGAGCCACTGAAGTGAGAGGAGCTTCAGGTCGTCAGCCACTGCTTCTTCCTCATGCCTTGTGGTTTCCTTCTTGGCCACAGACCCTGTTGGACAGTCTCTCTTCCAAAGTTTCTGTTTGTATCGGTGCTGAGTATTGCCTTCCCTCCCTTGGCTGTGTGGGGACAGCAATGACTCCGTGCTTTTCCTAGTCCTCAGGGACGCACTCTGTGTTAAGCGCTTTCGTTCAAACGCGCTGGATATACTGTCTCTCGCGAATATAGTCTTTAAACTTGGTGACATTCAGTTACAGTTTGTTTTTATTTTAACATCAAGCACAAACACAGGCGCTGAAAACAAGTGTCTGTCTTAAATTTGCCATTGCGGTTAATACTCAACACTTGGCTCTCAGAGCCAATGGAAGTCTTACACATAGCATTCACAGGCTTTTGTTAGTAAATACTCCATCCTACCACCATGGTTTCTCTAAATGATAAAAGCACAATGTTATACTATATTTTCACCACACGGGTGCAATAGCTACAAGTAACCCCAAGAGCACAGTAACATTAGCAAGTGATTTAATTTTTTTAAAGATTTATTTATTTATTTTATATATGTGAGTACACTGCCGCTGTCTTCAGACACACCAGAAGAGGGCACTAGATGCCATTACAGATGGTTGTGAGCCACCATGTGGTTGCTGGGAATTGAACGCAGGTCCTCTGGAAAAGCAGTGCTCTTAGCCGCTGAGCATCTCTCCAGCCCAGCAAGTGATTTCTTTAGAGTATCTTCTTATTTCCAGTGCTAGGGATCGAACCAGGGCCTCCCCTACACACCAGCAGCTGCTGCAACCACAGCACTACGTTGAACATGTGTTTCCTTTGTCTTGAACTGACTGCATCCAGTTGTTACCTGTTTAGGTTCCGCTTACAGTTCAAAATAGCTTGTATTAATTCTTTGAGAATTTCATACACGGTATTTTGATCATATTTACCTGACCTTTCCCAACAGATCCACCCCATCCCCATTCCATACCCACCCAACTTTGTGATGTTTTTCGATTTTTTTTTTTGTATCCATCAAATCCATTTTGTTCTGCTATATGTTCTCAAATGTTCTCAAGGCAGCATGGAGCCAGGTTCTTTAAGAAAACTGACCCCCCTCTTTCCCAAGAGCTATCAGCTACCACAAGATCCTAAGCTAGAAGTGAAACTTGCTTGCGTTTCCTTCCTATGCTGCAGTTCTGCTTCGTGTGCGCTAACACAGGTCTCCTGCGTACATGTGTGCAGCTGCCTTGTATTCAGCGAGTACTCTCCGTGTTCTCATCCGCCACCTCTGGCTTTGGCACTCTCCTGATCCCTTTTCTGCAAGGATCTCTGTTGAGGTAATTCTCCTCCCAAATAAGCCCCGGCAATGAAAACACAACTCACTTACTATGAATACATGCTGTGCGCCTAGATTGGGCAGATCTACCGGTACACTACCATCTTCCTCTATGAGACCCCTTAGAACTAGCGGTTTCTCCAGGCCATGTGCTTCTGCTCTGCTTTTCTTCCTCCTCCTCTGCATCCTCTCCCTCTTCCATTTTCTCCTTCTTCTATCTCTCTCCTCAGCTTCCTCTCCACCTTCCCTTTTATCTGCCCAATCATCAACTCTCCTTTATTTTACAAATTAAGGTGGGAAGCAGGTTTACAGGAAATCACCTAAATGTTGATTCATTTCAACCACTCACAGGAAAACAGAATTAACATCAAATATAATTAGCCCCAGGGTTATCCACAACAGATCCCTGAGTCTTGGGAGAAGAGGGTATGATATAGATACCCAACATGGGGCTGAGCACTCCACAACCTCTGGTTCTCTGTATCTTTACCAGATGGGTCTTAGTGTTGATCAGGAACTCACTGCACAAAGAAGTTTCTCTAATGAGGTTGGGAAAGTCACTAACTTATGAGTACATGATGCTTTGAGAATGGCCCACCTAGGTTCCTGTGTTTGAATGCCTGCTCCCCAGCTGGGGGAACTATTTGGGAATGATGAGGAGGCATGACCTTGTTGAAGGAGGTGTGTCACTAGGGAAAGGCCTTGAGGTTTCAAAAGACCCATTTCCAGTGTCCTCTCTGCCTCATGGTTGTGTCTCAAGATGTGAGCTCTTGGGTACTTCTCCAGCACCATGCCCGCCTGCTGGCTGCCATGCTCCCCACCATGATAGGCCTAGACTCTAACCCTGTAAAGCTATAAGTCCCTAATAAACTCTTTTATAAGTTGCTTTGGCCATGGTGTCTTATCATGGCAATAGAAAACTAGGGCAAGGGATAACAATAAATCATTAGGAATTGGTTCAATGCTGTGTCTCCTGAGCAGAGTACTATACTAGGTTCCCTTCTAAGGTCTATGACTTTTTAGCCATACAGCTTTGGCCCTGATCATATGGGTTTCATTCTGTGAGCTGGTCTCAAATTCAATTTAAAAAGAAGTAGTTGGTTGCTCTCATGACATTGACACCACTGATACACTAGTGGGCATGTCAGGCTGTTTTTTTTTTTATTATAGCTCATAGGGTTCACAGATTGATATGAGGAAGGATACTGAAAACCTTATTTAAAAACCATCATGAAAAGCTAATACTAATTGTGTTTGCAACTACCACTACACTGCCAGTAAAGAAAGAAAGAAAAAGAAAGGAAGGAAGGAAGGAAGGAAGGAAGGAAGGAAGGAAAGAAGAAAATACTCAATAAAATCCTTGTAACCCGAATCCAAGAACACATCAAAACAATCATCCATCATGACTAAGTAGGCTTCATCCCAGGGATGCAGGGANGGTTTAATATATGGAAATCCATCAACGTAATCCACTATATAAACAAACTCAAGGACAAAAACCACATGATCATCTCGTTAGGAAAGCATTTGACAAAATCCAACACCCCTTCATGATAAAAGTCTTGGAAAGATCAGGAATTCAAGGCCCATACCTAAACAGTGGATATCACGCAGCCTTAACGTTAACTTGCCTTAAAACTTCCTCCACTTAACAAATTAGCCCTTTACTTTTAATCCAACCTTGCTCAACTTCTAGGGGACAGACCACAGGAAAGCAGCCAGATTCTTTGTCAGAATATCACCCTGTCACACGCATGTTCTCTAATCCAGTCCTTGGTCCCCTGTGAAGCCGCATGAGCAGGATTCCACTGTCTACACTTCTCTTAGCTTTGTCTTCTGAGTTCCTACCTCAGTGGTCCAGTAAATTCTCCTCACAGCAGGCTAGGATGTTTGTAGCCCCCAGCTGCAAACTCTTTTTACAGCAAAACAGTTCCAAAAGTCTAAGGAGCCTATGGTCAGGCTTCTCTCAGCAGCGACACCACTCTAGACATCACTGTTTATATTAGTCACTTTTCTAATTGTGATAAAAAAAAAATGCCTGACAGGGGCAACATAAGGGAGGTGGGGTTTATTTTGGCTCTGTTACATCTGCAGCCCTGCAGCAGAAGGGAGTTCACACTCCGGCTCAGCTTGCTTGTTATTTGATCTTGTGCCTGGGCGCACGGGTTGGTGTGGATCTACATTTGAGGAGCATTGCCACCCTTCGGTTAACCTAATCTAAATATCCTTCTAAAGCTATGCCTAGAGCTTTGTCTCTTGGGTGACTAATCTAGATCTCCCATCAAACTGACAATATTAATCATCATAGGTGAGTACAAGCGGAAGGCATGCAGATTTCACATGTATCCCTTGTTGCTACATGCATGACATCCCCCATTACCAACATAC
This sequence comes from Mus pahari, assembly GCF_900095145.1. NCBI lineage: Eukaryota > Metazoa > Chordata > Mammalia > Rodentia > Muridae > Mus > Mus pahari. The sequence continues at coordinate 85,311,020 of NC_034602.1, forward strand.
CCCACCAAACTGGCATACTTCACATTAAGATTAACTTATTTTACCAGAATCCATAGTTTTCTTAAGGTTTAGTCCTGGCACCATGTAGTCCATGTTTTGACAGGTGTATAATGTCAGTTATCCATCGTTAAAGCCATACTGAGTGGTTTTACTGCTCTAAAAATTCTTTGTTCCACCTGCTCACACCCTCCTCCCCCACAGATCTTGGCAACCACTAACTAGTCTTCTCGATGTCTCTGTAGTTTTCTTTTCCAGAATGTCACAGAGTAGGAACCACACACCCTTTTCAAGCTGGCTTCTTCACTTAACCAGGTATATTTCAGTCACCTTTATGGCTTGATTGCTCACCTGCTTTGGGCCCTGAATAAAATCGCAATATACAATGTACCACAGTTTACTGCCCATCCACCTACTGAAGGACATCTTGGTGCTTTCACATTTCCGCAATTCTGAATAAAGCTGGTACAAATACCTATGTGTAGTTGTTGGCAAGCACAGAGCTTCCGTAATACTTGGACAAACACCAGTAAGCACAATTCCTGGATTGAATAATAAGTCTATATTTAGTTTGGTAAGAAGCAACTAAATTATCTTCCATATGGCTGGACCACTTTTTATTTATTTTTTATCCTCACCAGCAATCTGTTCTGTGTGGTCAGGCTTGTTTAAGTTTTCAAACCTGACCAGACCACCTACAGGGATCAGTGGGTAAAGCCATTGTGCCTGTGAACACACACACCCACCCACCCACACACACACACACACCATACATACCATTCCATACCATTCCATACACGCACACATACATACATAGCATCTGAGCTCACGTGTCACCGTACAGACACAAGCTTACACACACACACACACACACACACACACACACACACACACACCATCTGAGCTCACATACCACTGCATGCACGTATACATGAACACACAAACACACACCTCCCATCTGAGCTCATATGCCATTAAACATGCCACACAAAAGCATGCACACATATAAAAATACACACACATAGGCACATGTACAGACATAAATAAATGTAAAAGGAATTAAGAGCTAATAAATAGTATTTTATAGTACTGCTACATCAATATTTGAAACTAACATAAAATACAGAAGACCTAAGATTCTTGATTAAGTTCTACTCTGAGGGAGAGTAACATCAGGGCTGCTGTGCCGACCACAGTCCACTTATCTGACTCATGGGTCTATCATCTACTCGCTCAGTTTTTCTACGCTTGCTTCCTCTTCTGTACTTCTTTATGTTTTGTTTTGTTGGTGGTGATGATGACGGTGATGATGAGGGTAATGATGGTGATACTGGAGGTTGTGGTGATGCTGGAGGTTGTGGTGGTGATGGTGGTAGTGATAGTGGCAGTAGCAGTCAGGTGTATATGCACATGTGTTTGTTGTGTGTGTCTGAGCATGCAGAAACCAGAACAGTATGTCTTCCAGTCTTGCTGTCTGCTTTATTCCCTTGACACAGAACCAGAAACTTACCATTGGTTAAGCTGGTTTGCCAGCTAGCTCCAAAACACAGATTAATACCAAATTTTACATGGGTCCTGAGGATTCAAACTTAGGACCTCGTGCTTGCATTCCCAAACTTTTTACCCTCTGAGATATTCCCCTCGCCCCTCTCTCCGGCAGGCTTTAATAAAAACTGCTGTGCCCTAGAAACATCTTGAAGAAAGTCAAAGTAAACAGACGACACAATCCACTAACTTCGATGTCGAGTGGCTTTTCCACCTACCTTCTTCCACAGACACTACCCCGACAATAAGTGGATGTCTTTGGGTTTCTTCTATTGCTGGAATAAAACACCGTGGAGAAAAGCAACTTGAGGAGGAAGGACTGAGTTTGTTTCAGTTTATGCATCCGCAGCACACCCCACCACTGACAGAAGTCAGGGCAGGAACCCAGAGAGGGAACCTGGAACTGGAAGCAGGAGCTTGTGCAAAGGCCATGGGAAGAATGCTAATGTCTATCTTGCTCTCTAGGACTTGATCAGTCCTTAAAGTCATACAGGACCAGCAGCCCAGGGATAGCACCACCCACAATAGCCTGGGCCCTTCCATCTCAAACATTAATTAAGGAAACAGCACCCTAAAGGTTTGCCTAACCCCTTTTTATGGGAGTCACTTTCTCAATTAAGGATTCTAGCTTGTGGGGAGCTGACACAAAACTGGCCATTTTAGTGGGACTTTAATGTTTATCCTCCTTGACTTACCTGTGGCTCCGAGGGGCTCAAAACGCCTTGGTGCTTCTCTGAGCTCTAATCCTCCCTTTAGAGTCAACAGGCCAATCAGAGGCACTCCCCAGAAGTCTACACTCAAAATCTGTGTGATTTGACCCACCTTGCCTCTGTGACTCCTTACTTGTAAAATGAGTACAATCGCATCTGTCTTGTAGCATGTTTATCATGCGGGATTTAGACCGGTGCCTGTCACGAAGGACCCTAGTATAGGTACCTGTGAGGACTGTCAACTCTGACGGGGGAGGGCGGGGGGACGGCGGGGAGGCAGTGAAAAGAAAGGAGAAGGAGGAAAGGGTTTGGGTTTGGAGGAAGGGTGGAGGAGGGTGTGAGGGAGACAGAGGAAGGGGAGGGCTTGAGAGGGGGGCGTGGTGGGTAGGTCAGGACTGGAGCACAGAGGATCCCGGATCCAAGAGCCACTTGCGAGCCGGTCCTGGGCGGTCCCTGAGCAGAAACAGGAGGAGGGGCCGAGGAAGGGTGCGGTCGAGGTCTGGGTCGTCATCCAGGCTAGCCCGGAGCCATCGTTCACCTTCGCAGAGCTTCTCCCTGGGCTTCGCCTCCGTGGCCCCAAGGGTAAGTTTCCCACGCCCGCCCCTCTACACCCACGGAGCATCAGGTTCCCGTGGGGTCCCCAGGTCGTGAGCGCAGCTTGCTCCCCGGGCCGCCCCCTTCCCTTCCCTCCCCCAAGCCCTTTTCCCTTCTATGGAAATAAAAGAGACTTGACCTGGGGGGCGCAAGGGCCGAGAAAGTTATAAAACTTAGGGTCTTGCAGCCCAAGCTCACATCCAGGGGACTGCTCATTCCTAAAGGTCTTGGAAACATTTAGAAGAAGGGATAGACGAAGTTCTCCTGCTCAGAGTTCTGTGCTGAGAACTTTTTCCTACCGCTCCCAAGAGAGCTCTTTCTCCCTTCCAAGTGTATTTTAGCTTTACTTTGTATAGGTAGGAGAAAGATGAATTAGAGTATTGGACTTTGAGAGTTGGGGAACTTCGGTTTTCTCTTTTAAAAGACACCGTTTTCTTTGATTGCAACAGAATTCTATTCACTCGACATGAATCATCTCCCCTGGCTCTTGAGTCAGCAGGTGAGGTGTCGAGGTAGAGCTATGTGATTTGTAATTGCAAATAGTCATATATAGAAGTTCTGGGTCTTGTGCCTCTGGGTCTTGTGCCAATAGAAAGTTGAGCAGCTGGGGTAAAATTCTTCCCCAGGAGGTGTGTTCAAGAGAAAAGGTAGGTTCCTGCCCCGGAAAGAACTTTAGTTTCTACTCCTCACAACATCATAACAAATAGACTAAAAGGTTATTTTGTGAAGAATCATTACTGGTTTTCCTGAAGGTGGAAGTTTCAGACTAGAAAGGTACTTTAAAACCACTATCCGCAGATCTGTTGGTGTTGAGAAATCGGTAGAAATGCCAGCAGAAGGAAGTGCAAGAAAATAATGTAGCTGCTGTAATCCCCTTCAGGAAGGATGTGTTTAAAGCTCTATTGTTAGGCCACTTGGCTTGCACTGTGGAGTATTTCTCTACTTTTTACAAGCTTAAAGGATGGCTTAATAATACTTCTTAGAAATTTTCACATTATATTGGATCAACAAATGCCAAGCAGTTTGGGTCAGGAGCCACAGGGCATGGGGACTAATGGTTCATTCCTTTGCAATCTAGATGCCTAGGTTCAGTCTGGTCGACCCGATAGTGTATGGTATGGATTTCACTATCGCTTCCTGTGCCTCCAGCATCTTCCTGTGCAAAGTAGAGATGCTGTTAAAGATGCCTCTCTCTATAGCTCAGTTATTTTGAAGCTTATGTTTAAATCATTGAATACAGTTTTTTTTTTCATGTACACCAGTGAATAAACATTATACAAATCCCCAGCTTTGTAGAACTCACTTTCTAACACTTTGCCTGTCACCTGGCACCTAGTAAAAACACAAGATGCTGGCTGACAGTATAATCTATCTTATTTTCTTCCAGCAATAGAAACAGCCGTCTCCCTTTTTTACACATGAGGAAATCCTGACTCAAATTAGGTCTCGAATTAAGAGATGTGTTAGCTTTTTTGTCTGTGTGAGAGAACATCTAAGAGGAAGAATTTAAAAGGAGGAAAGATGTCTTTTTAGCTCATGGTTTTAGAGATTTCAATCCAGTTCAGGTCAGCTGGCTCTGTTGCTAATCTTTCTATGTAAGGCAGGATATGCCGGTAACAGAATCCCTGGCGGAGGAGAATACCCACCTCATGGCCACCAAGAGGCAGAGAGCAAGAGTGGGCAGTGCCGGGGAGAAAACAGAGACCTCTAAGGCACGCTGCTCCTAAAGGACCTGCTCCCTTTAGGGAGTCTTACCCCTTAAGCTTCCACTGTTTCCCATTAAATTAGGAAACCATCAATGGATTGATCTACTGCTGAGGTTAAAGTGACCATTCCTGATCCAGTTGCTTATGAAACTCCTCAGCTCTGAACAGAGCTGCATTCGGGACCAAAATGGAAATGCCTGTTCTATATGACAACAAGAAGCAACCTTATCCTGTATCCTCTGGAGAGAGATAGAGGGTCAGACCCTTTAATTAGAAAGCACAGGATTAAAGGCGCACACCTTTAATCCCAGCACTTGGGAGGCACAGGTGGGCAGCTTTCTGAGTTCAAGGCCAGCCTGGTCTACAGAGTGAGTTCTAGGACACCCAGGGCTATACAGAGAAACCCCGTCTCACCGCCCCCCCCCCAAAAAAAAAAGAAAAAAAGAAAAAGAAAAAACAGAGCACAGAATGTTCAGAGAATGGGCAAAGATCAGGGCTAAATACTTTCAGTGACCATTAATGTGGTTTCATGTCAGTCTTTGCCCCTGAACGGCCACTTAAGTTTTAGAATATTTTGTTACCAGGATGGGTGGGAACAGCTTGTATTTTTGAACCAACACTGGAGACAAGCCAGCACATCTGAGTAATGTTTACTTACGGAAAGTGTACCTGGGTTGAAGGAAGGGGCCCTTTTCCTGTCTGTACCTACTTGGGACTAGCCTGACCTCCTCAAAGAGCAGACATGGGTATTTACAACAGGCTGCATAGGCTTGGATCTTATAAAATGTACAAGCAAGGAATCAGTCCAAATCCAGCAAGAATTTGTCTTGGTTTAAGGGTGAGGAACAACTTCTTCTTCTTTTTTCTTTTCCCTATGATGGCAACCTGTTCTGGGTTAGAAGAAAGCAGTAATGGACCCTTACAGTTCTCCTGGTTTTGTTGCTGTCATTTTGAGATGCGATGTCCTTGTGTAGACCAGGTGATCCTTCTGCCCCAACATCTCACAGGCTGGAACTGCAGATAGCAACACTACTGGATTTAAATAAGACGTGAAAAGAGGCTTCCCAGAAATCATTCTTGTAAGGCTCAGAAGTACAGAGCTGAATTTTTTTCTGTCCTGGAGCCCTCAAAGGTTCAGAGCCAATATGGATTCGTTGTCGCTGTTCTAAGGCAGGAGGGAGGGAAAAGGACACCTGAGTCCCTTCCTTTGGCTCTCATACTACTGAGATAGAGTGTTTAAAGATTGAAAGTTTCCAGGGAGCTGGGAAGTGGTGGTACATGCCTTTAATCCCAGCACTTGGCAGGCAGAGGCAGGTGGATTTCTGTGTTTGAGGCCACCCTGGTCTACAGGACAGCCAGGGCTACACAGAGAAACCCTGTCTTGAAAAATGAAAGAAAAGAAAAGAAAAGAAAAGAAAAGAAAAGAAAAGAAAAGAAAAGAAAAGAAAGAAGGAAGGAAGGAAGGAAGGAAGGAAGGAAGGAAGGAAGGAAGGAAGGAAGAGGCAAGGGAGGGGAAGGGAGGGAAGAGTAAAGAAGGGGAGAGAAGAAAAGAGAAGAGAAGAGAAGAGAAGAGAAGAGAAGAGAAGAGAAGAGAAGAGAAGAGAAGAGAAGAGAAGAGAAGAGAAGAGAAGAGAAGAAGAGGTTTCCAGGGAAATCTCTCAGGCAGTACTGATGAACTGTCTCCTCCTGCTCCATGAAGACAGAGATGTGGGGCTGTCTGTACCTCCTTGTTTGTTCCTCTTCCCAGTGGGCCACTTTGAGCAAATCCCCTGTCTCTCCTTTTGATTCTTACTTAGCTGTCTAACGTGTGTACCGAGGACAGCTGGCCAGATCTGAATGACTCTGCTAGCAGTTGAAATTGGTGAATGCTTAGCTAATCCTCGCTCAGGGAACTGGTTTCCTGGTGTCAGATACACGCCCTCTTCCAGAGAAGTTTCTCATTGACTGCTGACTGCTACCTTCTGGATTAAACATTAAGAGTTGGACTGAAAATGTTGTGTGCTGACTCACAACATGGCTTTGCCCCTTTAATACCTCTCGGTTTCTTTTCAAGGTTGCTGTGATCTCGGCTTCAGAGAAGGTGGACTGGCATGGCCTCTGTCTGGGTGAGTCAAAGGCAGACCCTCACAGCACCGTGGCTTACGTGAGTCAAACAGAAAGACAAACTACTAGAAAAAAAAAAAAAGAAGAGGAAGTTGATTAACTATTAAAAGAATAGCAAAAAGCTAGAGCACATTTAAGAATAGTAAAGTATATGTATCATAAGCAAGTGTGGTGGCATGTATCTGTAACTCCAGAACTCAGAAAGTTACGGCAGGAGAATGTCAAGGTTGGGGAGAGACTGAGCTATGTAGGGAGAGCTTATCTAAGAAGGACCAGCAGTAAAAATGTATCGGAGGGGCAGGTGTCACGCCTCAAAAGAACACTTAAATGCAGAGACTGGGTTTCAGGTCTCAGAATCCACGTCAGGCTGCATACGCCTGTAGCTTCCGCGTCACAGGAAGGACACCCATATTTATGTGCATGTAACACCCCCCCTCCTACATACACACATAGGACACCCGTATTTATGTGCGTGTAACACCCCCTTCCTACATACACATGTACAGTAAACATTTTTAAGGGTATTATAGAGGTCCATACTTTTCAAAGAGGCCGTAATGGAGAATAAATGTAGTGTATAACTCAGCCTACACAATGATAAAGATGACACTTATTATCAGCAAGGAATGATAGTTTCTTCTGTTAGCAAAATTAGAGAGACTTCTAGCTCATTGGGGGAAAGTAAATCTATATTCCACTTCCCCTCTTACATTAAAATAAATGTTAGATGCGTAAAACATAGAAGTGAGGAAATGGTTAGTAACGTGCTTACAGTGGCAAGGCCCAGGGCCCTACGGGAGCCCCTGTCTCAAAAACTACAGAGAACAGCTCCCCAGGAATGAAATGCAGTGCTGTTCTGTGACATCCACATACCTTCACACACATACTCCCACACGACTATGAGCATACATACATGCATGCACATACATGCATGTATATAAAATACATATATATATATATATATATACATATATTCATACATACATACATGCACAATTATACACAAAATAAAGTTCAAGTGGATGTTTTAAAATTAATTTGGAATGGGAAAGGCCATGACAACCATAGGCCTAAAGCAAAACACAAAAAGGTTTGCTTTAATTTGTTTATGTATAAATTTGTAGCTGTGGCAGCAACATAGTAAACTGAATGAGAAGATAACCTTCAGGGTAACACATTTGTAGAACATCAGGCAGATTTATTTCTGTAACACACAAATGACTTGACTAAAGCAATTTCAAAACTGAGCTCAATGGGAAACTGTGGACACAAAATAGCAAGTGAAAAGAATTGCAAGTATCCAATACACATGTAGACAGAACCTCTCAGAACTAAGGAAATACCCAGTGGGAAAAGGAAGCATTTTCTACCAAAGAAGTAGGTAACTGGAAAAAATAGGAAGACAAAGTTATGCACTCAGTAGGAACCTTCAAACCGTTCCTAGGAGATGGTTATAGTTTTGGATAGCATTTGGGTCAGCATCCGTCATCGTTAAATGTTCTTGTCCTTTATCCCAGCAACTCTACTTCTCATGTATCATGAATGTGAATGAAGGTTGAAAAACATGGGTCAATGCTTATTTGTTTGTATGACTGGAAATATGCAGACAATGTAATGAACACCCAGTAGGTACAAATGACTTGGGTTTTTTTGGGTTTTTTTGTTTGTTTGTTTGTTTTTGTTTTTTAACTTGCAGCCATTTTAATGTAATTAATTTAAAAAACTGTGGGGAAAATATCCAGCTCTCTCTCTCACACACAGCCACACACAACACACATATTCACACACACACACACACACACACACACACATATGCACACATACACACGCACACACACACCTGCCAAATCTCTTTAATTATCTCACAGTCCTATCTGCAATATGAACTGATTCTCATAGCCGTATATTTTTCAATATAAACATAAAATTTCAATAGATAGGAAGTAAAAGCAACCGACTCGGAATGAACAGGGGAGGGGGGGTATACAAATGTGTTCCATATGCACAATGTGGAATATCATCCAGGCTTAGAATGGAAGGTATCTTAAAAACGGGTCAACCATGAGCATGTTCAGCTAGTAAAATAAGACAGTCATGAAAAGATAAACATTGCACCACTCCTGTGTAAGGGTATCTGATGAAATACACAGAGAACTGTGGTTTCCTGGGGCACAGGAGGGCAAGGGGGTGTTATGGTCAAGCCAGCATAGAATTTGTGTTCCGCAGTATGAAAAGGGTCTGGTAATTGCTTCACTACAACGTAACTAGTCCCACCACTACTGAACTATGCATTTTAGATGGGTTAAGATTTACCAAAAAATAATTTTGCAGGCTTAATATCCTTGTATGTGTCTATGTAAGTGCTTGTGAACATGTCAGGATGTATGTGAAGGCTGTGAGCAAGAGAGCAGTAAAGACACTCCCTGATCAGAAGGGTTTTTACTGTAGGAGAGAGAGAGAGAGAGAGAGAGAGAGAGAGAGAGAGAGAGAGAGAGAGAGAGAGAGAGAGAGAGAGAGAGAGAGAACAGCCATGTGGTAGAGACCAGAGCAGAGAGAAAGGAGACTGGACATGGCCAGGGCTATCTGTGAGCGAGGGAGCATAGTAGGGAGCAGGGGAGACCATGCCAGGAACTGGTATCTAGGAGGAGGGGGTCTGGGAAGCTTTGGGAGTCCAGACCTGGGAGCTAGCACAGTGGAGGGGAGTCAGGGACTAAGAAGAGCCAGAAGGCTAGCAATAAAGATGGCAGACTTCCAGCTTATCTCTCACTTGAGACTTGAGACAAAAGCCTGGCATGCTTTTCCAGCTAGCAGGGTCCCTCCCCACTGGCTGACTGATTCAGGCTGGTCCAATATGTTCAGTGCAGGTCCTGTGTCCTGACTGTATTTACCTGAAGCTGTGGGCCTATTAGCTTCCTTTTCTTTGTTTAACCTGGTCAGTCAAAAATTAAAGAAAGGGCATCTCAGGCCACCAAAACAACTTAAAACCTCCAGCTCTCTAGAGGAAAAATGAATCTGTTCTGTAGGGCATATCTCTCTCTCTCTCTCTCTCTCTCTCTCTCTCTCTCTCTGTGTGTGTGTGTGTGTGTGTGTGTGTGTGTGCGTGTATGCATGCCCACACACATGTACCTCTACTTGTATGATGAAGTTCATTATCTGTTGCTGCCCACTGTGTCTAGGATGTCCCCTGCCTTTTAAATTTTATCATCTGTGGAGAAGATGATCAAGACTCCTAAACAGTAAGACTCCTGTGTCTGACTTCCAGCTCTGGGATGGCAGGCACACTCTGCTGCCAACGGCTTTTCACACTGGTGCTGAGGATCTGAACCCAGTCCTTCATGCTCACAGAGCAAGCACTTCACTGACTAAGCCATCTCCCCAGCCCTCTGGGTTTAATAATCTTATCAGAAAGTTCTGCTATGACACAGAGATTAGCTGACGATAGTGTGCACAAGTCTGGGGAGACCAGAGGTGTTGTTAGATCATGTGGCTCTGATGCTACATCAGAAGTTTGCAAGCAGCCTGATGTGGGTGCTAGGAACCACGAAGTCATCTCTCCAGCTCCAGGAGTGTAACTTTCTATGAAGACACAATATCAGGAACACTAGCTGTTCTTCCCGAGGACCTGGGTTCAATTCCCAGCACTCACATAGTGGATGACAACTGTCTGTAACTCAAGATGCAGGGATCCCGTGGTCTTTTGTAGCCTCTGCAGGCTCCAGGCAAGCACATGGTACGAAGACATACAGGCCAGTACTGTGGCACAGTGTTGCTGTGAGGGGGAAATAATCTTTATTGCATGGTTGACGGACAGGGACTCCAGGAGCCAAGCTGCCCAGAGCTGCCTCTATAAGCTAACAGCAGAGGGCTTTTTAGGAAGTGGGAGGGGACCAACTGCTTTCTAAATGAATGGTGCAAAGGGGGAGTCTTAGTGTTGTGTGGCACGAGCAGAAACGGGCATCACACAGCTTCCTGGGCCACGATTCTCTAGGGGAAGTTGTCATGGGCTGCACTGGGGCTTGGGGATTGAGCTCATGACATCGACAGGTCATGACTGGACACACTGACTGACGGATTGTGGAGGCAGTCTCTGAAAGACAACTGAAGAACTTGGTTATTTCAGGAATTCATGTCCGAGGCTCCGCTGAGCTCATTCTCATGTTATTTTCCAGCTTGCACACAAAAGCAAATACACACCCAGGCACAAATATGCGATCTAGGCCGCCCATCCCTACACAGCTCTGGGGCCAGTGGGAGGTTACCAGCGTGTGGTTAGTTTATTGTAATTAACTCGGGGCTGAAAGAGAAAATTAAGGAGACACGAGAAAGTCAAGGAGCCTCTCATTCTGGGGTCTGCGTGGAGTCACCAGCCAGCTGAAAGTCATGAACTCCAGCACAAGTAATAACGCTTGCTGTGAAGATTGCCTGTATAGAGACACATTCCTTTTACCTGGAGCTAATTTCAAATAAGAATGTTAAAATAGCAGGGAGCCACGCTTGACAACTGAGTGCATGTGAATTTTAAGTCTTTCTCTTTCCCTAGATGAGAACTCAAAGTTTCCTGGGAATCTCAAAACTTTGTTTACTATAAAACGCTGTACCTTATTCGTGCAGCCCGCATGGCCCATGCTTTTACCATTTAACTGCAATCCTATTTAATGGCTCACTTACCAAAAGGAAAGAATGAGCAACTCTTGAAATGTAACTTAGAAACCACCAAACCAGGGGTGGGGGATGGGAATGGAGGGAGGGAGGGAGGGAGAGAGAGAGAGAGAGAGAGAGAGAGAGAGAGAGAGAGAGATTGAGAGATTGAGATTTAAGCAAGACTATTCTTTTTAAAGGGACAGAAATTTCTTAAATAACCAAGTTCTTCAGCTGTCTTTCAGAGACTGTCTTTCAGAATCCTCTCAGGAGTGGGCTGGAACCAGCCTCATAAAGATGGGTCTGTGCCGAAGTCAGTCAGTGTGTCCAGTCATGACCTGTCGATGTCATGAGCTCAATCCCCAAGCCCCCAGTGCAGCCCATGACAACTTCCCCTAGAGAATCGTGGCCCAGGAAGCTGTGTGGTGCTCATTTCTGTGAACACGGGCTGTCCTTTTCTATCATGCCTCTCCTCCACAATGCCCACATGTAAACCAGGCTTGTCACAAGATTCTTTTCTGTGGTGCAGTCAGGAATCTGACTTCACGTTAGGTGTCTCGAAGGAACTCTGTGTCTCTGGCCCTGCCCACATTGCTGCTGACAGAACAGGATCAAGGTCTCAGATACTGTCTCAGTGCATTCCTGCTGGAGCAGGAGGGGATGCCCGCTTTCTTCGTGTTCTAACTGAAGATGCTGAATCTCTGCCACTGTCTTTAATATGTAATCTCTGGTGTATCAGTGTGATTTTTGTTCTGAAGTTTTCCAAGTCTCTGTTTATGTTTCGTCTGACCCCCGGTGTCTGGCCTGGAACTCACAGTTCTTGTTGGATGTTGCCTCGCAATATAGAATTGCTTATAACATTTTAAAAACATTTTATTTTTAATTATATGTAGGCGCCTGCATGTATGAACGTGTGTACAGGTGTCTGGGGGCCAGAGGTTTTAGATCATGTGGATCTGATGTTACAGGACATTGTAAGCTGCCTGACGCGGATGTTAGGAACCACTGAGCTATCTCTCCAGCTCCAGAATGTAACTTTTTGTTAAGACACAATAGCAGGGACTGGAGAAATGGCTCAGTGGCTAAGTGTGCTAGCTGTTCTTCTAGAGGACCTGGGTTCAATTCTCAGCACTTACATGGTAGATGACAACTGTCTGTAACTCAAGATACAGGGATCTAGTGATCTTTTATAGCCTCCCCAGGTTCCAGGAATGCACATGGTGCATAGACATATATGCAGGGAAAACTCCCAAGCACATAAAATAATAAAAATGTTTAAAAGTGTGTGTGTGTGTGTGTGTGTGTGTGTTTCCATGTCCCTCCACTGTGCAATCAGGGCACAGTGCCTTTCTTGCACATTAGCATCTTCACCAACAGGGTAGTTCCTTGAGCCAGTGGTCAAAGTTTTAATTGGACATGCCTGATTAAACTATTAATTTGTTATTGTATCATTGAATTCAATATCCAGACTCCTTTACTTCCCAAGAGATGGAGCTGGCTCCAATCTCAGCCCTCTAAATCATGTGGTCTTTCTGGTGACCAGCTCTCTTCCTGAACCTGTCAAAGGACCATGATGAGTCACCCCAGGCACAGAGCAAAGGCACTCCCACCACTCAGGAAATTCCAAGGGTTTTTGAAACTCTTTGCCAAGAACCAAGACAAAGCCGAATATAGCCTCATCAAACTACCTTGAGACTCACACTGAAGTGCTGGGTTCCCGAAACCTTACCTGCCTTTATTTCTTTAATGAAATTATGACACAAACTGCACTCTCTTAAAGCCAAAGCTTAGAAGCTTTGACTGTAAATCATATCTATAGTCACTAGGAAACTAGGAAAATAGGCGAATATAATGAAGATTGGCAAAATGAGATATTCTGAACATGCCAATCATGTAGCAGGCATGAAGAACCTGCCTTTGCTGTTGGAGATGTAGCTCAGTGATCAAGTGCTTGCCTGCAGTGCCGAAGGCCCTGGCTCTGCTCCCCAAAACCATAAGACAGGGGTATGTGGGAGAGGGGGGATCATTAATGGTGGAAATGTTGTGGAATGCTGCCAGCAGCAATCTGCAGATGGGTCACATTCACCCGTGATCATGTGTTCCTGGGGACAGTTAGAGCATGGCCGCCATTCCCCACCTGACCACTCCTTTCTTTCTGGAGACATGCTGTTTGACAGATGGGGACACTGGATGTAATTTCTGTAGCTCCTCCAGTTGAGAGACAGCTGTGAGTGTTATCACAAGGAAGGTGCAGCATGCCAGGGTGAGAGAACCTGTGATGGTGCTTTTTATAAGTAATGAAAGATGTCATACGTGGTTTAAGCCCTGTGAAAAGGAGGCTGAGACCCTTCAGAAGAGAGTGTGGCATCAGCAACCATGATGGGGTCCTGAAAACAGAAAGGAAGACTTCCCAGAAGGAGATCATGACGGTAGTCCTGAGGGGAGGCTTGGTGTGGGAGAGAAGCTCGGAGCTCCATCCACGTCTTATTTCAAGAATGTCTTGGGCCTGGGTCATAGCTGTATGGAGGAGGGAGAATGCAAGGCCACAGCAGGTGGAGTTCGAGGAGTCCTGGGGGCCCTAACTGCCCGTTTCTTACTTGGTTGAAGACATCCCAGTCCTCTCTCCTTCCTGGTGTGTTCGCTCTTCCTGACCTTGGAGGTTCCCACATAGGCGGGAGTCACAGCTGTATTCAGGAGTGTGGGGAAGCTGGACTCTGCCTCTGCCTTCCCTCTCATCTCCCACATCTCAATGAAAGATCTGGCTTTGAAGCTCACTTTGCACCCCAAGTAAAAAGAGGAGCCTGTTGTAGTTAAGGTTCCTCTTGCTGTGGTAAGGCGCCTTGACTAAGGTCAACTCGAGGAGGAAGGGATTTATTTCCTTGTACACTTCAGGTAATAGTACATTGTGAAGGGCCTGGAGGCAGGGACTGAAGCAGAAGCCATGAAGGAGTGCTGTTTACTTGCTTGCTAAGCCTGCCTTCTTAGGGCGCATAGGACCACCAAGCCAGGCGTGGCTCTGCCTACAGTGAGCTGGACCCTCTCACATTAATCACCAATCAGGAAAATGCTTCCACAGGCTTGCCCACAGGCTAGTCTGTCTTTGCAGAGCTATCTTCTTACCAGACACTAGTCATACTGGATCAGAGGCCCATGCCTGTGCACCATGACTTCATCTCAACCATTGGCATTGGGAGTGAGCTAGATCCAATCACAGTTACAGGAAAGACATGATCTCATGCCACCTGCCTGATGTGTCTCTATTTTAGTTCAGGGCCCCTTATAGGATACTTCCTGTGGTTTTAAAAGGCCATTTTTTTACTTGAAGAATTGAACAAAAAGTCTTACACTTTCCAAGTTGGGGCCGCTTTGTTTTTTGCAGACTGCTCCATTTCCTCTTGTATCATAAGCTTCCTGACCCAGGACAGCATCTTGACATTGAGTACAGAGAGTAATCATTTCTCCCAGGCTCTCTGAAAGCCCTTGAGTCCTAGAGTTTTCTCTGGGGCTTAATTTTTTGGATCTGGCTTTTATGGGGCTTTAGGAAGTGATGCGTGATATGGCTTTGCCTCACCTTCGGAATGTGCTCACGGCGGCTGCCATTTTTGCTCTGGAGCATTCGGCTCTAAATATGCTTTGTGTCAACAGAGCTGGCACCCTGTGTTTCTCTTTTATTCACCCTTTGAACACAGAGCTTCAATTTATTGCAAGTCTGGTGCACAGTCCATGAAGAAATAGATGCAGCCGTGTTTAGAGAGACTGGTCTGCCACGGTAACAGCAGACAATTACCTTGAGGGTAATGTGGCCATGTCAGTGGTTTCAGGGTACCCACCATGCATGCTCTGTGGCTAGCCAAAGGATGGTTTTAGGAAGTAAGAAAAATTCTACTGGCATAAGCTGGATTTAAAGGCGATATTAGTCTAGACTAGTAAATTGACCAGCAGGAGGCACTATCTGGTTGTATCAACTTAGACAAGGTTCTTTTATTTTTTAAAGATTTATTTATTTATTGTTTGTAAGTACACTGTAGCTGTCTTCAGACACTCCAGAAGAGGGCATCAGATCTCATTACAGATGGTTGAGAGCTACCATGTGGTTGCTGGGATTTGAACTCAGGACCTTCAGAAGAGCAGTCAGTGCTCTTAACCGCTGAGCCATCTCTTCAGCCCCTATTTTTTATTTTATTTTATTTTATTTTATTTTATTTTATTTTATTTTATTTTATTTTATTTTGGTTTGTTTGTTTTTGTTCGCTTATTGGTTTTAGAGACAGGGTTTCTCTTTGTAGTCCTGGCTGTCCTGGAACTCACTCTGTAGACCAGGCTGGCCTTGAACTCATTAATCTGCCTGCCTCTGCCTCCCCAGTGCTGGGATTAAAGGCGTGCGCCACCACTGCCCAGCTTAGGCAAGGTTCTTAAGCATCTCCCTGGCCATCCAGGCTCAGGGTTTATGTGTCTGCTTTCTGTGTTTGTCATGGAGATTGAAAGTGTTCCTAGCAAAGCTCTAGACGCAGGACAACTGTCCTTATTATACAGAATTCCTGTTTGCTTTCTTACTTCTTCTCATTACTTTACTTCCCAGTGGGTTTCACCATCCTTTTTCTTTTAGAAGCATTTAAAGGTCAAGTTTGAGAAAAGGGAAGAAACTAAATATACACAAGACAGTAGGTGGACCCCTGACCAAGCATGATTTTAAAAATGGCTTTAGCCAAGTGTCCATGGAATGTTCCCCATTAGCACTGACTATGGTACTAGGGAAAGGACCTCAACTAAGAACTGATGAATGGGTTTTCTCTGACAAAACAGGAGGACTGCAGTGAAACAGGCAATCCAAAGAGCTTTGGATATAAATATCAACATTCCTAAAGCAACACCTCATAAATGAGTTCCTTAGCTTCCACCTGTGCAGTATCCAGGTCTTGCTTGTTGGCTTTATTCTAGTTTTCTAGGGGACCAAGAATGAAGTGTAATGTTGGTTATGCTATTTGGTGATCCATTCAAACCACTGAGGGCCTCATGATGCTGAATCCCACCCCATCGTTGTGGACTCTACGAAAGTGGGCTATGGCTTGAGGATTTACATCTCTGGAAATTCCAGGAGATTCCTATAGAGTAGATCGAGGAAGCCATTTTGAGAACCACTGAGGTAGAGTTCCCTAACCTCCAGCCCTGGCAACGTGATGTGCTGTAGAACATGGGCATTTTGTTCCCATGGAGATAGCCTTAAGTCTAGGCACCTTCCTGACCAATAAAGTTTTGTTAGACAAACCATCTCTCTGGGACTGAAAATGCCCTCGTTCTATTATTTTTAACTACGTGTAGATAGGCGTGTACAGCATGCAGGCATATAGATTTGAGTGTGGGTACCTCTGAAAGCCAATGACATTGGATCCTGTGGAACTATAGAGTTCCAGATGGTTGAGAGACTCCTGATTGTGCACTGGGAAATGAACTTGAGTCCCCTGGAACAGCCAGTGCTCTTAGCAGCTGAGCTGTGACTCCAGTGCCTTCAAATCTACCTCATTAAGATCATTGAAGAAATCTTTTTGTCATTATCTAGTATGCATTAAACAATATGAGTCTGGTTATTTATTTTACAGTCACTTTTGATAAATTATATAGATATCGTCTGGATAACCAAGTCTTACCAAGTAAATCCTATAATATTGTTCATATAAGTGACTAAAACACTTTTCAATGTTTCACTAGAGTTCTATTTCAGAATTCCCAAGTTCTGGGGTGGGGCTTTGGCTCAGTGGTAGAGCACTCAGTTGTCATGTATGGGGCCCTGGCACTCAGTTGTCATGTGTGGGGCCCTGGCACTCAGTTGTCATGTGTGGGGCCCTGGGGTTTGATTCCTGCACAGCAAAATAAACAAATAAATAAAAACCAGATTCCCATGGCTACTTTCAAGTTGACATGTATGTGTGCATGTAGGAGAAGGAGAGAGGGAAGGAAAGGGAGCAGAACCCTTTTATCATGTAAGCTGTTTCTCCCATCTAACCCTTCACCTGAAAAAAAGAGTTGCATGATGGGTCGGGAATTTTATCTTCATCTAATTTTGTAACTTGGAATTTTAATAGATTTTGATTTGTAGGTGGTAGAGAGCAGGCCAGAGGTCACAGAGAGTGTAAACTCTGAATCTTTGTAAGACATGAGCATGAAGGATACACCGTATTGTCTTCGCGTATTCAGAAGAAGCCATGTTAAGTAACCTCGTGGTATAGAATCACACAAATTGAACTGCCTAAGAATGTAGAACCTAGCTCCTGGTTCCTAAAAGTAAAATTCAGTATCTCTGAAATAGATCCAGGACACGGTCACAGGCTTTCTGAAATGTTGCCTCAGGAGATAATGAGACATGATTCCAGAAATGCAGGGGTGATTTAGAGCAGGGCATTCAAAGGCAGATCTGTGGCTCAGCTAGCTGAGTGAATGAAAGTAACTTCTGCTCTCTCCTTAAGTCCTGATGCCATTTACAGGGAGTCAATCATTCGAGAATCAGGACTGTGATAGGTTGTAGTTAACATATGCAAGGTGCCTAGCATGGGGGCACCTAATGGGTACTTCCAGAGCATCACACAGAGGGGGTAGGTGGATAAGGGAAGGGCAGACCTTAGAGGTGGGAGTGGACAATAATGAAGTCCGTTGTCTCTGCCAGCTTACAAAGCTTATTAAGCTTTGAACTCCAAAGAATTATGTTAAAGCGACTGATTAAGTCGCTTCTATTGTCTTTAGACCTGGCACATTCTAGCTTGTTAGTTTTCATTTTTTTTCCTTCGGAGTGCTTTAAACAATGTTTGACAACATTGAAACAAATTGTTCCATCTCATCTATCGAGTCAGCAGGCTCCCGTCTCTACCGTGCCAGTACATTAATTTTCCATTCACTTTAATGTGACAAGATAATGTCCTTTCATGAAAATAGACACTTCAGAAGAGCGTAGATGTGACCATATTAATTCACAACAACACAGTCAATACCATTCAATAACAGGGTAGAAAGTCCCCATTTAAACAGAGAATGTCAGATGTGGCTGGGATTAGTGCAGATTTTTATTTGAAAGGTCAGAATATACTATATGAGGACATGGTGACTTTGAAGATCACCAACATCGTTTTGGCTGTCATGTAGTTCTTCAGCAATTTCAGAATATTTTATTCTTTTGCAGTATGGTCTTTCTCAGCTCACTGTCGTGTTTCTAATTTAAGTGCTTAAAATTAGTAATGTAGCTATTTTTTTAAAAACAACAACAACAACAACAACAACAAAACTCTATGCTATTCTTGAAGCTCCAAGATGTCAGCAGAGTTCTCAGACAGGAATCTTGGGACCACCGTCACACGCCCATTAAGCAGAGCATAAAAGACAACAGTCTCGATAGCATTTTCATTTATTAATTCTTTAGAGTAGGGTTCCCCAAGCACGGTGGTCAACATCAATTTACACATCCCAGCATCTCTGGTCTGCAGCTGCTCACATCATCAATGTGAGAGGTGATGAGTAGCTTACTCAGAATCCTCACTGGGGAATACGGTAGATGAAGAGAATTTAAGTTTTCTTATATTTTTTATGTAGGAACTTTTAATCCTGCAGTCCTCAGAGTCTCTGATGTTGAAACAGCTCATTGCCCTAGAGGAACAATGTTTTATATGTGCAGTTTGGCCCACCTTGGGGGCCTCTTTCTACGTGTAGTACAAACATGTCTAGGGACGGGAGATCTTGCACTATGCCAGGAACAGCAAGAAACTGGGCTGCCACAGGCCTCTCTCCCTCTAGGACTGGGGAGATGGCTCAGCAGTTAAGAGCACTTGCTGCTTTTCCAGGGGGCTTAGAAGTTCTGCTCTGTGCTCCTAACAACTTAAAAAGCATTTGCTCCAGGTATTTAGTATGCAAATTTGAAGCCTCTGGGATCTTCTCTGGAACGGTGCCAGTGCAAGACCTCTGACAGGATTCTCCGAGCTTGCTGCCTCTGGGCTGTATGCAAGCCTGGTTCAGCGAGCTATCATTTAGTCACAGAGTCGACAGAAGGCAGTGGAATTAAAAACAACAACAACAACAACAACAACAAAACATAAACACCTTTACACAATTTCATCAATGGTCATGTGAGATACACATTTAGTCTGTACATAACTATAGTATAAATAAAAGTGTGGCTTTGAACTAGCAGAACTTTCCTTCTAGGTTGGATCTCGAGGAACCATAAAAGATTATCCAGGCTTTAGCCCATTGGTGGATGCCGAAGCTATCCGGAAAGCAATCAGAGGACTTGGTGAGTGGAGCTTTTCGGTTCCTGTATCCCTGTTAAGACCAGCCAGGAATGTTCCCATCTAATAAAGCCAGTTAGCCCAGTTTGGATCCTGAATTAGAGGAGTTGTCAGGGGATAATTTAAAGTGTGAAGCAATGAAGAAGTGCATGAGAGCTGAGTCCCTTAGTAAATAAAGCATTTGTAATGTTTGCTCAATTAAACCCTACCACCACCACCACAGCTCCCTCAACTGGTTATCGCCATCATGATCACAAATCATTACGGATGCGGTCCTGGGCCAGTCTTCCTAGGTTTTATTTCACCCCATTACCTAGAGAAAATCATCTTTCTAAATTAGACTTTACACTTACGGACTTCCAGTACCACAGCTACATGCCTAAGTATGTACTAGTTTCTATCGTTTCAACCAGTAAAACCAGAGAAGTGCACCATCCGTTCTTTGGCCAACCGTTTTTTACCTCTTAACGTAATGTTTTTGAGATTTATTCATGTGGATAAGTTTGATTCTGGGTCATTAATTTTAACTGCACAGTAGTCTATTGTATATTATATCATAAACTGGAAATGTTGATGAAACATTCAAATTGCCTATAACTCTTTTCTATTACAGCATAAAAGTCCTTGGTGAATGTTCCCGCTTAGACTTCACTGTGCACAGTTGCTAGCATTTCTCTGGGACAGGACAATAGTGAGTTCTGGGTGGAGATTACCAGAATGCTTATTTTCAAATTAGAAATTTTGCCAAATTGCTCTCCAAAAAATGGTTATCAAAATTAGTAGACTCTTGGGCCTAGAGATAAACTTTTCTAAGTAAAATCTCAAGCCACAGAAACATCCTCCTCCCCTTAGTCCATCTTCTGGACAATGCTTGGATCCCACCCCCCCTACCAACCGCCACAAAAAGTATCATGCTAAGGTTTTAACATTATCACCCAGTTTTAACATTAGCAAAAACAAGCTTAGTAATATTTTTTCCTAGGATTCACATCTATTGTACCATTTTAATCCTAAAGCCATAAAGCTACTCTGCATTTTTTTCCTAGGTTTAGAAGTTCTGCTTTTTTTTTTTTTAACTTGATCATCAGTCTACAAGGAATTGACATATGGGAGGAGCATTTAGAGATATCCAACTTCATTTTATCTCTAATGAACATTTAATTGTCTCAGCACAGGTCTTCATGTTCCTTTCCGTATGCATAGGAAAGAGTAGACAAGGATTGACTTGAGTGGTTTTTATTTTTCCAGCCCTCAAATCACCTAAATAAACTTCCTTTTCAAAAACAAACAATCAAACAGTCGAACGAACCACAAACACACAGATTCTAACCCAGCGAGAAGCTGGAAACTAAAAATTAAAAAGCTTTCCTGTCTGTGCTTGCTTTGGAGCCCTGAATCTGTTGTTTGAAACAGGTAAGGAGATTCCTTGACTCATAAAATAACTTTGTTCTCATTCAGGGACGGATGAGAAAACCCTCATCAACATCCTGACGGAGCGGTCGAATGCGCAGCGGCAGCTGATTGTCAAGCAGTACCAAGCGGCATATGAACAGGTACCATCCGTGAACACGGCGGGCTGCAGAGACAATCTCACCGTGCTCCGGTGCTCCGGTTCCTCCCCTGAGCACCACTCACAGATCTTTGGCTTTACCCTGAGTGTGGTAGCGTTGCCCTGAGCATCCATTCAAGAGCCAGGATGCTTAGTTCAGGTTTTGGCTTTCACCACCTCAATCGTTTGGAACTTCTGCTTCTTCACTGTGGAATGAAGAAGGGTGATTTAGAGCGGGGTCACCACCCTGTTGAGGTTAAATGACCCATTCATAGGGGCTGCGTATCAGATATTTACATTATGATTCATAACAGTAGTAAAATTGCAGTTTATAAAGTAGCAATGAAATAATTTTATAGTGGGGGGGGTCACCACGACATGAGGAACTGTTTTAAGGGATCACAGCATTAGGAAGGTTGAGATCCACTGCCCTAGAGCAATGGCTCCAAGCCATCACTGAGTCCCCTCCCCAGAGTACATGACACAAAGGGAGACTAACGTTTTCTTTTTTTGAAACAGGGTCTCATGTAGCACGGACTGGCCTAGAACTCACAAAGTGGCGGAAGGTGATTTTGAACTCCCCCCTGTGTTCAATCTCTTAAGTGTGGGGAGTCACTAGGCCTGCATTATGTGGTACTAAGGATCAAACTCAGGTCCTTGTGAATGCTAGACAGGTATTCTACCAACTGAGACATGTCCCTAGTCTCAAGAGAGACACTTTGATGACCTCAAGTCAGACTGGGGGTAGAGGGTGATTCTAACTTCCAGTGTGTAGAGGTTGGAGATATTGTTAAGTATTATGTAATATGAAGGACAGTCCTCCCAACAAAGAATGATCTGGCCAGCTATTTGAGAAAAGCAGCCTTCAGTTTCCCTTTTAATGTTAAAATTGTTATGTAAATATAGGCTCAGAAAACCCAACATAAGAAAACCCATCAAGTGTCAGAAAATAGCTACATACATATCCCAAAATAGCTACACACGAGCAAGACTGTCATCGACACACAATGTTTGTCATCTCTTTGCTGAATAGTGTTCTCTGCTGGAGACTGGAGATTCGCTGGTAGGAGAGGCAGTTCCTCCCATCTCCTGTGGGGCTAGCCTAACCTCCTACCAGAAGCATAATAAGTTCAGTCATTGCAAGTGGAGCATGAAAGTGGGGTGGGGTGGTGGAAGGTACCGGTGACAGGACTCTCTGACCGTGGTGAGGAAGTGATGTCAGCAGGTGCTGCTGCCTGACTGGCTGCTAGAAGAATCAATGCTGTGGCTGACCTGCTCCGTCTGCAGATGCGCAGGGAAAGCAGAGGGGAGAACAAATGTAAGAGTCCTGGGAGTAGGCAGCTGGAAGTGTGGGGGAGATAGAACCCCGATATATAGCCGGAGTGTGGCACTAATGGGACAGAGCGTGTGTGGCCATGTAAAGCTGGAGCTTTTTAAAAAATATTTCAGGTGCCACCATGTTTCTCAGCCTAAGCTCAAATGATTGTCCCACCCTAGGCTCCCAAGCAGCTAGAAATATACAAGGGTGCATCACAGTGCCTGACTCCTAACCATTTTTATTTGTGGGTTTTGGCGTGGGATTTTTGCCATATTGCCAATCTGGTCTTGAGCTCCCCTATTCAAATGATCCTCCTACCTCAGCACCTCTCCTAGTGCTGCAACTACAGGTTCATGCATGTTACAGGGCTTAGCTTGAGCTCTGTGTTAGCAGATCTCAACCTGTGAGTCGTGACCCCTTAGGCAAACCTCCCACTCCAAAATATTTACACCATGATTCGCAACTGTAGTAACATCATCGTTATGATGTAGCAATGAAGTAACTCTATGGTTGGAGATCACCACAGCATGAGGAACTGTGTTCAAGGGTCTCAGCCTTAGGAAGGGTGAGGATCACCGCTTTATGCCTCGTGCACAGGCTGGATTTTATTCTACAGGAGGGACTCACTGGAAGTGTGTAAGCAGGGGAATAATAGCATCCAGTTTTTAATACTGAAAGATCATTTGGAAGCCTGGAGATTTAGCTTAATGGCAGAGTACTTAGCTAACATTTCTAGGGCTCTGTGCTCCATCTCCAGCACAACAAGGAGGATGGAAAGATTTTGGCTACTGTGGGTCATGAAGTATGGGAAGGAAGGAGGGCCGACAGGTAGCAGCGGAGTCAGTTCAGCCATCCCCCCTGAGAGTGTTCTCCAGTACCTCAGGCATTCAAACTCCTTTATCGCACACTCAACATACTGTACAATAAAATCGTACCTTATCTTTTAATACCTTAATTTTCTTATTAGGGTGAACATCATAGGCATAAGCATTGTATCACAGCTACCTTTAAATGTCTAGCATTGGTTAGGGACCCTGAAACATGTATTGAAATGAGTGAATTGCCAAGCACCTGGGCCAGAACCCCTCCCATACATGTAGGTGACATGGATGGTCCGTTGGCTTTTTAGAGCACTGTAAAACGTGGATGAAGAACCAGTCGAGGCAAAGGGCAAACAGCCACTTCTCATCGTGTGACAGAATGAGATCATGAAAATAAGATTTCTTTTCCATTGGGCTGAGGACAGGTGGCAGCAGAATGTAGCATTTAAACACGAAAAAAACCCTGCTGCACTTAAAGCCCAAAGAGTGATACAGGCTCCATCTCATGACCCACTGTGCCCCTGGTGGGTGGTGATGGTGAGAGTCTGTGTCATCAGAACTCCTCGAGAGGCTGCCAGCCTCTCTACCAGGCCTGAAAATAAAACTGTTCCTTATCACTTCTTTGAATATTGGAAATAGAAACCATGTCCTTGCCTGTAGGAGAGAGATAGACTTCCTACGTAATGCATGGGAGCAGTTCCAAAGGACCCGGTCCTGCTTGGAATGTCTAGGGTCCACTGAAGGAGACTGACCAGCCTTTGCCCTCCCCCTTCTTTCTGGAGCCCAGTGGGGTCTCTGAGATGCAAGGCACTTCAACAACAAGACCCCCTCCCAGCCGAAGCATCGAGAGCTCCAAGAACCTAGGATTTCCATTCATTCTATTTGTCTGTTTATCAACTTATCATTTTAATTGTGCATATTTGTGGGTATGGTGTGATGATTTGGTATGTGTGTACAATGTGTCATGAGCAGGGAACTTGAAGGAATGGCATTCTGGTCCACTTCTAAAGCTTCCTTTGGGCTTTGCAGAGGTCTCTGTAAGGTGAGGCATTGTGGAAACTTCATAAAATGAAGATCAATATCCACTGAGATATTCTCAGCATTCCTGCTATTCCCTGTGGATGAGCGCACTTTCATCTCATCTTTATCCTTACGTTTCTCTTTCCCTGGGCAGCTGCTGAGGGAGAAAAGAGAAACACAAAGTTTCATGATTTCCTCCTTGTGTTTTTTATTTTAGGAGCTGAAAGATGACTTGAAGGGTGATCTGTCTGGCCACTTCGAGCACGTCATGGTGGCTCTTGTTACAGCACCAGCCGTCTTTGATGCGAAGCAACTGAAGAAATCCATGAAGGTAAGCTCTTCACATCCCTAGATTCCAGTGTCAATTAGGGACCTCTGGGGCACTCGCTTCAGATTTTCTGGGCTCAGACGCCATTTTTATTGTCCTCTTGAAAGGATGGGGCGATCCTGGGGAGCTCTGTGTAACCAGATGTCCCTGGGCTGCACGGATGGTCACGTTTTCTGTTTTTGGACTACTCTGTCCCCCTTTTCTTTGATTGAATAAAAATACCGCCATCCATCCATTACTTAGGCCCTGTACCTTGTATTAATTTTAACCCCTTGTTTTCTTTTACCCTTCGGAACCCCCAAACCTTTCATCAAATCTGTGCACTCTACTCTAAAGTCTATTGCATCAAGCACATCTCAGAGAACGGCAGAATGGAAGCTGATAGCGCCATCCATTGGCTTCCACTCTATGGCGGCCACCTGCATTTTTTGGTTGCACTGTATTAGTACCCTAAGCAGGTCCCTTCATCTCCATTTCTGCCCCTTCTGGAACTATTCTCTATGGGATGTCCAAAATTACTTTTATAAAGATGTTTTCAAGGAAGGTGATGTGAATCACCTCCCTAAATCTCCAGTGAACACTTAAACCCCAGACTCCTTATCACCTTCATCACCCAACAGAGTGTGGTCCATGTTGGCCTATGATTTTTTTCTTTAAAATTTTCCAGCCATAATTCCCCAGAAAAATGGAGCTATTAGGCAGAACATATATATTAAGGAAGTTACTGTAAGGAGCTGGGTATGCTTTGTGAGTCTGGGTGATAAGCCCACAATGGCAGGACTGGTGGTAAGGTCAGGGTGGTCAGGAGCCACCAGCAGTCTCTGAAGCTGCTGCCCACAGGCTCACACTCTTCTTTAAGGAAGCCTTGCCTTTGCTCGTATGGCCTTTCAAGAGAATGAAACAGGCACAAATAGAGTGCAGAGTATCTAAAGTGTTAACTTAAAATCAATTGATAACGGACCTAGTCATAATGTACCTTCACAGCAACGCGCAGGTCAGCATCTGACCGGTTGACCAGGACTGTAGCCTGACCAAGCTGACACACAGAGCTGAACATCACACCTCTCCCATCCCATTCCCATTCACTGGAGCTTGCTTCGCTGGCATCTTCTCTGTCTCCTGAGCATTCTGAGCGACCTTGTTTTGGAACCCCCATCCATGATGTTCCATCTCAATTCCTCCTCTGCAGACATTGTACATTCATATGCTCAACTTTACTGTTAATTATCTTTTTGTGTCATCATTTTCACAGTTTTTGTGTTTATGATGAGTTTACCCTATGACAGAAATTTTTTTTGGATTTTTTTTTTCTGGGATATCCTTTTCTTCTGTGCAGCTTCCTCTTCTGGCGTAGGAACAGTTTGCTCATTTTCAGTGAGGCTCATCTAAATGCAAGGTGGCTCACATATACGCTAACCTGATCCTGTGAACTCTGGGAGTGTGGGGACTCTGGTGCTTTGTTCAGCTGGACATGCTGAATGATCGGAGAAGCGCCACTTAGAATCTGAACCTCAGCATACACTCTGTATCTTTTGGGCCACCGAGCTTGTGTCTCAATTCTCTTCTTCCTGGACACACCTATCTCAGATCGAAAAATACAGCAACGGGATAGTTCCCTTAAAAACAAAACAAACGAACAAACAAAAAACAAGACAAAGCAAAGCAAGGTCTCACTCTGTAGGCCAGATGGCCTTGAACTCATAATCCTCCTGCCTCCAGCTGTTGGAATCAGAAGCATCCAGCCAGATCACACACGTCACTTCTACGAAGCAGCATCTCCCACACACTTAGAAGACAGATATGCACCTGGTGGCCCAGGCACTGTGACAGGTAGTCTTTAAGATTTGAACCCCTTTCTCAACTTTGATTCTGTGGGATTTTTCTGAAGGGAGTGAACAACGAGTCAGGTACACCTGCCTGTTGCCAGGTAACTGTGAGGCGGGGCCTAGACAAAATGCTAACACCCAAAAATATTTTTTAAAAAATGTTCTCTTTGGTTAAGAAGAAATCCACAGTAAGGATTCCAGACTGAGAAGGGGTGGCAGTCTCATTGACAAGGACCCTTCGGTCTTGGGCTCTCCCATCTTAGCTAAAGTTGTCAACACTATTACAGTGAGTTTGTCCCTGCACTGATTTGGCTCCTGGCAGATCACATAGTATACTTGCTCAGGAGCTATCTTTGGATCAAAGAATGAAAGACACACACATTAGCTTATTTTTTAAAAATGCCTTGGCTACCTCAAAGGCTGGGCACTCCTAAACCTTCCCCTGTTACCCCAGGCCCAAATGGGGAAGTGGCCAGTGGCCACTTACCTGAAATCTCACATGGCTCAGTGGCTCTCTCTCCTCTTCTATCCCCCTTTTCATTCTGGCTATCTTCCGTCTCCTCCCCACTGTGTCCACTCAACTCTAAGGGCCCTGCCCCGTCACTCTTGTTCAGCCATTAGCCACTGGCATCTTTATTGATCAATCAGAAAACTAATTGGGGGCAAGGACCTTTAGCATTTGGACACACAGATTCCCTATTGAATCGAAGCATTAGAACCAATCCCCAATACAATTCGAATCATCTAAAAAGCACAAAGGATAAAGAAGGTTTTACAGCCTCTCTATAAGGGCACGCCTAGAGTGTGTCTGCCTATGATTATTCTGCACATATCCATTGGTTAGAATTTAGCTGGATGGACGGATTCAGTGGCAGGCATCCCAGCCACAATTGAATCTGTTTATAAGTTTCATTGACTTTATTTGATCAAGTTCTACTGCAAATAGCTTCACAAGGTGAGCCAGTGACCTTGATATAAATGAGGTTTAGAGGTAGCTGGGCTCCAAGCCAGCAAGGCCCACGACAACATTTACTGGAGAGTTGAAAACCTCTGTGCATGAGAAGGCTGGGGGATACTGACCAACCCTGCCCAGAGGTGCAAGGATGAACGCATCCAAAATTGCTGTGGAGCCCTTTCTAAACAGAGTGCTACATCAGCTTCCTGGGCTAATCCTCTTAGACCATCACTTCCGATCTTTAATGACACGGGCAATTTTCCCTTATACTCTTCCTCCCTAGAATTATTTTTGACTACTTTCACAGTAGAATGGAGTAGTTTCTTGAAAAAAACCTGATGTCCGTTTACTCCAGATGAGTTGTTATTTTAATCCTAAAATGCATGGAAAATCAGAAACCTAGTGTCGAGCAATATGAGGTCCTACACTGATTTACTTTAGAGCTGTTCTTTCAGCTGTACAAGATGAGATATTAAGCCTGAAAAGCATGAAATTAATTTTTTAAGTGCTCTAAAGATAAGATTTCTCTTTTCCTTTGTCAGGGAACTGGCACAGATGAAGATGCGTTGATTGAAATCCTAACAACCAGGACAAGCAGGCAAATGAAGGAAATCTCGCAGGCCTATTATACAGGTAACCTTGTTTTCTTCTAGCCTTTCGCACTGATCACAGGTGTGAGCCAAGTTGGTTCTCCTAGCATCTCGCCTATCATGAGCATCTTATGAGGGCAGGAAGTGGGGAAAGAAAGATGCATCTTACCATGAACTGTGCACATCTGCCACATAAAAATGGTGTTGCTATCTTGTGTTTATAGCACCCTCAATTCAGAGGGCTCTGCCCTCAACATTCACTTAATTGAATCAACCGTTTTCATCAATATCTTAGTTTCAAATCATTGTGCACTTCTATCATAAGTTAAAAAACACTCAGATTCATGATTTTGGGTGTGGGAAGTTTGGAAAGCCGTTTTAGAGCTGATGTCTATTAGCTGTGTAAAAAAATAGAATGTCCTCACTATGTAATTCAGACCCTGCTCAGGAGTGGTATGATCTCATAGGTGACCCTCAGCCACCACACTTCAGGCTCGGACACAAGCTCAGATATTTCCAGACCACGTATACCTCTAACCAATTGCCTGTTACTCAGGATTCTCACTGCACACTCAGGTTCAGTAGCTCTGTAGATGACTAACAGAAGTCACGAAAGTACAGTACTCCCAATGACAGTTTTGTTATAAAGGAAGTGACTCATGAACAGCCAAATGACAACAGAGAGAGAGAGAGAGAGAGAGAGAGAGAGAGAGAGAGAGAGAGAGAGAGAGAAGATGGTGCGGGGGATCAGGGCATTCAAGAGCTCCAATCTGAAGTTTCTACCCTGATGGTACATTAGTGAGCAATCACCATGTCACCATACTCACTTAAATATCAGTAACCACTGTTTTTAATCAGGTTTTGTCACTGACATATGATTGATTGAGTCACTGTCTGTGTGATAGAGCTTATCTCATAGCCTGTCCTCAGAGGTTGGTATGACTATGTCACAGGACTCAAAGCTTAACTCTAACCTCTGGGCTGGTATGTCTAATTTTACTGCTTTCTACTCTTGGTCATCTTGTTAGAAAAACTCAGAAGAATACTGTGAATAAGAGGTTCAATTACCAGACACAGAGAGAGAGGAGTCCCAACAACCAAGGACCAAATATCAACTCAATTCTGAATTATACAACATCCGCAAAATTCTCTAAGGCCCTCGTGGTGCCATGTTTTCTAAATTTGCGTTTCCAGGAGGTCGACTTGTGCTGTGAAAACCCAGGGAAATGGGAATCCTGGGCCCCAGATGGGTATTAGAAAGGTTATTTTTAGAAATTCTCATTAAATGATAAATACCTAAATAATAGGTGACCAATTTGTTACTGATGTATGTATTAGGGACCAGTCAGAAAACCACAAACAATACAAAACCATACTAGGCATTTTAACAGAGAGAGTTTAATAGAGATAACTGCATCAATACTTTTGGAAAATAGAAAAAGAACAGAAATGGAAGATAGATGGTAATACACCAAGTATTTCCAAAATTAAGAACTCAATGGCACAGAAGTTAGGGTTATTTGAAACTGTAAGTTCAGGAGGCGGAAACTACCTGCCCAGTGTTGGTACACCAGGAACTCTAAGGAAGTGCTCAGGATTTCTAAGGAGGAGGACCTTGCCTGTCTGGAGCTGGCACCTCTATTGTTCTGCAAGGAGCTTGCTGCAGAGGCCACGGCTGCCTCTCAGGGTGGAATATACAGCAAAGACTAAAGGTCACACGCGTTGCTTTCCCACTAAGTTCCTAGCTGGGAGTGAGCAGAGTCCAGTGGGCAGGGAGAGGAAAGAGGTAGATGAGAGAATTTGTTAATAAAAGGCACAGGTGGGTACATAATTAGTGTTTAGAATATTTGATTCAAGTTTTCTGGGACTTGCAAGATGACTTCAGTGGGTAAAGGCACATTCCTTCAAGCCTAGAAATGCGGTTTGCATTCTAGGGACCCACATGGTAGCGAAATAAGACTGACTCCAAAAGTTGTCCTCAGACCCCAATGCGTGGGCTGTGGCATGCACAAACACATCCACACACATACTCGAGCGCGCGCGCGCGCGCACACACACACACACACACACACACACACACACGAATGTAATAAAGGGTGTACAGTTATTGTGTGCATAAAATACTTGCAGAGTCCTACAAGACTCCATTTTAATGTGAAATTGTGACCCATACATAAGAATCTATCAAAGGAGGCCATCAATTTGGCCTTCATAAAAGCAATGAGCTGTCCCATTTATGCAGTGACACAATAGTCTAAATACACAGCTAGCTTTTCCCAGGATTCTAAGGTTACTACTGTGTGAAATAATGCCAAAGCAGGAATCATGAACTCCTAAGTCCTGGTTCAGGCTCTTTCCTATTGCACCACCAACCTTATTCTTTTACCCTGATATGCTTCAAAATGCACAAGGCACTTGTCAATCATTTGGAATCATTTCTGCCTATTTTCTTTTTGCTATAATTATTAGTAAGTATTGGTTGCACATCTTAATGAGTGTCATTGCAATGTTTGCATACATGCATGTGTTGGCATGTTTGCATACATGTGTGTGTTGGCAGGAATCCTGTCCTTCTATTATTATTTCCTTTTTTATTTTATTTATTTATTTTATTTTGGTTTTTCGAGACAGGGTTTCTCCGTGTGGCCCTGGCTGTCCTGGAACCAGGCTGGCCTCTGCCACCCAAGTGCTGGGATTAAAGACATGCACCGCCACTGCCCAGCTTTGCATTTTCAATTTTTAATAGTCCAACTTCCTGCGAAATATGTGGTGAAGAAGGAAGTCAGAGGAGACAGCACGGAATGAATATTTAGTCATATCTAGATAATTCCAAAATTACAAAACACTTTTGACTTGTTTTTAGATTAAAATTCCTTCTCAAAATAGAGTGTAGGGTAGGACAACAATATTACGACTGGTAGGCGTAAATTATCACTATTGAGATAAATAATTTATATCTCTGGTGTCTTTTATTTGTCTTAATTTCTTGAAGAATGATAGATTTCATTAAAGCGAGTCATTAAATTGTGCTGAGGATATATTTGCTGTGATGCGATCTATCACTTTCTGTAATTGTCTTCTATTGATTTAAAGATGGTTATCCATGTGGAAAGTTTACATGACGTTATTGAAAGGGCATAGATGGGATTCCTAGTAACACCTGGTGTCGCCTCTGTCCAGATGTACGTTGCCAGCAAGGGAATCACGACTCCTAAAAAGCAGAACAGGGAAGTTAAGTTGTGGGTAGGACAGGAGCTGTGCCCAGCGGGAGTGCTCTTGCCTAACATGCACAAGACCCCGGCCTCAATCCCCAGTACTACTCAATAGTAAGAATAAATATCAAAGCTGGAGAAGTGGCTCAGAGTTCAAGAGACATTGCAGCTCTTACAAGGGACCCAGGCTCAGTCCTCAGCACGCATGTGGTGGATCAGAATAATGTAGCTTCAGTTCTAGAGAGGCCTGATCCCTCTTCTGTCTCCCGTCAGCACCAGGCACATACAAAGTATGTTTGCATGCATGCAGGCAAAACACTAACACAATAAATAAATCTTTACAAATAAGAATAAAAGTAAAAAGGTAAAAAATAAGCACAGTTTAACACTTGTCATGCAAAAGGGAATACAACTAGTATATACTAGTGTATACTAGTGTATTTGTATACTAGTATAGCATATAATATATTAGTGTATAGTATAGTATATAGTATGTAGTACAGTGTATACTAGAATATGTGAACACAAAGCTAGTATTGGTTCCTTTTTCTTTCTTTCTTTCTTTCATTTGTTTGTTTGTTTGTTTTTGAGACAGGGTTTCTCTGTATAGCCCTGGCTGCCCTGGAACTCACTCTGTAAACCAGGCTGGCCTTGAACTCAGAAATCTGCCTGCCTCTGCCTCCCGAGTGCTGCGATTAAAGGCGTGCATTACCACGCCCGGCTTTATTTCTTTCTTATTTTTGAGCAATATTAATATAATCTAGAAGTATTTCTTAAGATGATTTCTTAAGCTGAAGGTTAGATTCAATAAAACTGAACAGTAGTGTGGCTTACACATTATTAATGTTTAATTCTCTTATATGTAGAGGTTGACAGATTGACGATTCTATGTGTATAGTATCTCAAAACTTTCAGTGACTCACAGGCCCCATCCTTCGCAGTGATGGACAAGGTCTAAGCCTTGGGCCTCAATTCACAGAGAGGCAAAGGATAGGACAACGGTGGCTATGACTCGTGCCTTTGAGTAGACTTCCAGAAAAATCATTCATGCCTGCCTACATGTGATCGAGAACTTAGTAGCTGGGCCGCACCTAGCTCATAATAGACCAAGAACCCAGCTTCCAGCTGTTTGATTTACCCGTGTTGAAGGTGAGGCCTCTCTGTGTGAAGGAAGAGTAAATGTGGAAACCTAAAGCCAACTAGTAGATTCCTGTCCTGGGTATTCCTCAGAGCCACTGTCAGATGAAATGAACCACAATTCGATCCAGAACCACCGTTCTTCCTGTTGTTTGCCTCTCACCACACCCAGAGCAATACCTCCATCCCACGCTAACCGAGCATCAGGAAGTTAAGCAGAAGGGACTCTCGGCCACTGCCCTTTGTTCTGCAGCGGTCTGTTTTAGTTTCTCATGACTTAAGCGCATTCTTATTTGGTTTCAGTGTATAAGAAGAGCCTCGGGGATGACATTAGTTCTGAAACGTCTGGAGACTTCCGGAAAGCTCTGCTGACTTTGGCAAATGTAAGGTTTGACCTGTTTATTCTCTGCTTCCCCTCGCCTTCAGGGGTTCACAGAACCTGGACCGTGAGATTTTCATTTTCCGTGAAATGATTCGTGCACATGACATTTGCATTGCCATGATCAATAAAACATTTAACCAAGATCACAGAAGCATACGTGGTGATCTAACCACAACAAAATGCCTTGGTTGGCTCAGATCGGTCTACAGATTACAAGTGTTTCCATTGAGATTCACAGTGTGCAGTTCTGATGCACCACCCACCTAAGCTCAAAGTTGCTCATTTCCCACCATGTTTGCATCTTTAGAACATACAGAATTCTTCTGGGCTCCAAAGAATATTGATTTTGTTTAAGTTAGGTGAGAAGAAGACATAAGACTAGCATAAGAACTAGGTAATAAGGCCAGGAAAAAAAAATGATCTGTTTCAGGACTTTGTCCCCAATACCTCGGAAGTGATACTATGTGAGCACATGAGGCCACTGCTCATCTTACTTGGAAGGCTTATGATTTCAGTAATCTCAGGCGACCAGGCAGGGAGCTGCAGCATGTAAAGGCACTTGCCAATAACTCTGGCAATTCCTGGAACCCACAGAAGAGTGGGGAGAGAGAGAGACAGAGAGAGAGAGAGAGAGAGAGAGAGAGAGAGAGAGAGAGAGAGAGAGAGAGGTGAATACACCATCCTTCACACTCGCACCACTGTGGTCCTTCCACCGAGCATATACATACTAATGTGTAATACATAATAAGCATTTTTTAAAGATGCTAACTTTGATGCTGGAAAAGTGGATTAGCAGTTAATTGACTGCTCTTCAGAGAACAAAAGTCAGAGTCTCACCCTCATATTTTGGATCACAATCTCTCTTCAGGCATGTGTGTATGGATGCCAGGCACACATACACAGATGCACACTAAATACCCACACACATTAAAAACAACAACAAAAAATAAACCACAAACAAACAAAAAAACCAAGGTGGTAAAGTCAAGGAAAAGATTTATTCACAGGCTTGAATAAGAGCGGACATGATTAAAGCCCCGTCTCGCTGACTTCTTGCAGCTGATTTACACAGCTCCTGATGTGTGGGGAAATCCCAAGGAGCACAGCATATCAGCTGAGGCAGCTCTTGAAAAGTGAGGTGTTAGGCAGCTTGGAAATGGTCCATCCCCATTATAGCTTCAGGTGCTTTAACTGCTGAAAACCTCCGGGAGGTTGAATCTACAAACCCGAACGTCTGAAGGGCAACAGCAGATGTGGCCTCCGCATGTGTGTCCTGGTGAGCATCCTCGTGTGTTTGATATGAGCTCACCCACTGTACACAGGAAGAATAACGTTCCAGGGCTGGTTTTGGATCAAGCAGAACTGGACCCTCCTGCTGCCTCATGGCTTTCTGTATCTGAACAACTAACTTTAAGCTTTCAAGAATCCGTGCTCATATCTGTGACGCTGCACTTTAGATAGATATTAACCCCTTGAGGTATTGTGAAGAGTAGGAGAGAATGAGAGGTGCTGGTTGCATAGAAACCAGTACTTTGGGGTTCACTCGAGTGTTCTACGGATTTTAACAGATCTATGAATTGACCTTCCATTACAGTTTCATGCATAAGAGTTCCACATCTCCAGGAAGTCTGTCCTCTGCCTATTTCTATCACCCCTTTCCTCTCCCTCAGAAACCACCCTTATTAATCTGCTTCTAGTTTGCCTCTTGTCTAGTGTTCAGTAGTTGAAGTCACTCACCATGCAGCCTTTTCAGACCCGCTTTCAGCATTTACCCATGTGCAGATGTGTGTGGTCAGGACACTGTCTTATGATAGTGGCACTTTAGGGCATTTGTTTGTTTGTTGTTTGAATGAGTGAGTTTCTTATAGCGAGCAAAAGCAAAAGAGCTATCAAAAGTAGCTGCAGAAGGATAAAACAGCTCTATCAAATGGGGCCACTGGCAGCATCCAGCACAAACCACTGCAGTATCCCAGTTGAAAGGGTAACGAAAGGTAACAACATCAAACTGGTGATTGCAAAGATCCAGCAGTGGTTCCTGGCCAAACACAGTTGAACAGAACTTGCCCAGTGGAGCTCTGGAATGAGAGTTATAGTCTGAGCCCAGTGTGCCTGCTGGCAGGGCAGAGCCCAGTGTGCCTGCTGGCGAGGTTGAGAATAGTGTGCCTGCTGGTGAGGTTTCCAAGTAAAAGGACCATCAGTGCATAGCAAAGGCAAGAGGACATCCTCAAACCCACACTTACAAACTATAACCATCTATCAGAAATGACTGGATGCCCTGCTCAGTTCTGAGCAGGGCAGTATTCTCTCTACAGTGAGCTTCTGCCTTCTCTTTCCCACCATAGGCATTGTAATATTACGATATTATAAAATATCATAAACAATTGTCACTGCAGATGGAGATGTTTACTTCTTAGCTGTTTTCAAGGACAGTGTGTCTTATCACACTTAGCTGCTTGCCGTTTTTCTCCCAGATACAAAGTCAGGGGGCCAGCCTGACCCAGGACAGGGGCATTTGGAGGACACATGACATAAACATGCCTGAGCCTGAACTTGGAGGGTCAGTCCTGTTTCCAGAGCCAACTGCTTAGTGATATCAAAAAACCTATGTCATTTTGCCAACATAATGGATATTGTGTATGCCTGTGATGTTTCTCTATATATTTTTTTTACAACTAACTGGTTATCTGGTGCCTATTTTTTTACTGAATAATATTTTGTTGTATAAACTGTTTTATCAGTTGAAGGGCATCTTGGTTGCTTCAAAGCTTTGTCAGTTGTAAATAAAATTCAGTTAAATATTTATGTGCAAGGCTGTGTATAGAAATGCATCCATCTTGCTTAGATAAATGTCAAAGAGCAGAACTGCTGGATCACATGGTAAGAATAGACCTAGCAATGTAAGAAACTGCTGGATGGTCCCTCTAAGTCCATGTGCCATTTGACATCCCCATGAGCAAAGAAAGCAGAGTTCCTGTTGTTTCTGTTCTTTCCCAGCATTTAGAGTCGTCAGTGGTTTGGAGTTTAATCCTGTTAACAGGCCCTGCCTTGATTTATAGTCCCCAGGGACATGATGAAAACCATCTTTCCATGTTTTCTCGCTGTCTAAACATCTCCTCTGGTGAGATGTCTCCTTAGGTCATTTTCTTAAAACTGGGTTGTTTATTATCTTCTTCCTGAGCCTCAAAAGTTCTTTATATTTTTTCATTATTTGTCTTTTATCAAACATGTTTTGTAAATACTTTTTGTCTGTGCCGTGTCTTCTCATTGTGACACCTTTGAGTGTCCAGAGGAGCTTGAGACCCTAGACTGTGTGCCCTGATACACTGACTGACTATCGATGACAGAGACAGACTCGGAGCCAAGAGAGCCTGATTTTTCTCTGCTACATAGTCTGCATGGGAAAACCTACCAAGATGAGCTGGTGGGTGGAGAACCATGTCCTTGCAGGGCTGACCTGGCTCTTCTCATCCCTGCTGCTTTAGGGTAGAAGAGATGAAAGCCTCAAAGTGGATGAACATCTGGCCAAAAAGGATGCTCAGGTCAGTATCAGCCAGGAGAACGGCTCTTTTACACCTCCCACCACCAATGGCTCTGCTCTAGCCCTGTCCTCTCCTGTCCTGTCTGAGGCAAAGCCTGGAGACAAGTGCCATCCAGCCCAGCCTCTGCCTGCCACTGTAGTGCCAAGCATCCACCATTCCTTCCTCCAGGTCCTGCATTTGATCTTCAGATTTGATAGGGCCTCTAAAATCGAATGAAACTCCCACTCCTCCCATTCCATCCCTTCCAATAGAGAAAGAATTGCATTTCTGATGACACAGGGCTTTTTCTGTTTGTCAACAGATCCTCTATAATGCTGGTGAGAACAAATGGGGCACGGACGAAGACAAATTCACCGAGGTCCTGTGTCTACGGAGCTTTCCACAGCTGAAACTAAGTATGTGTGACTCAAGTCTTCTTGGCTCTGTGTTGTTTTTGCCAAGGTCTTTGTAGTTTATGTAGAAACATCTTAGTAGACCAGATGGAGAAGTTGGATTTTAACTAGGTAGCACTGACATTCTCTTCTGTTTTGCCCTGAAGACTTAGCAGGCTACCTACCCTGTGTGTAGCTCTAGATGAGAACGAGGAAGACAGGGGCAATCCTGCAGAGAGCAAGATCTGGTTGCCACGCTTCAACCCAAGCTCTCCCTGGCTCGCCACCTTCTGAAAAAGCCAGGCACTGTCCTACCTTTCCCTAGCATTGACAGGGAACTTTCTTTGTTGATTGATTAATGGTATGAACAGCGGCTTCTTTCTGATATGAAGGGTAATGAGGGTGGGGGAAGAACCAGCTCTTCTTCTGAGACCCCTGACTGAGTCCCACCCAGCCGCTCACTCAGGAATCTCCCTGAGCTCTTCTAGAAGCACCCAGAGCTCCATTCATTGGGGTTATATTCTGACAGTGGCTGCCAGGTGCCAGTTTAGACAGCAGCTGCAGTGCAGGCCCGGCCTTATGCTGAGCTGAGAAGCCAGAAAGCTGTTGCTGTGAGTTTTAATTTTGAACTCTGCTTCTTTCACTTGGATGGTGATTTTTATGCGTAATGTATTAGTGGTTTTCTCTAGGTCTTTGTTTGAAAGCAGAGAGGTAGGGTGACCCCTGTATAACGTTGCCAATTTTCCATGTTTCAAACTGTGTTGGATGGCTCATGTCTTTACTCCTAGCAGAGGCAGGAGGATGTCTGCAAGTTCTATGCCAGCTACATGTGTGAGACCCCCATCTCAAAACAAAAGAGCAGCAACTAAAACCTCATTGAAAAAAAAATGTAGTTGGCTTATGAAATCTTGTACACATGATGACATAAGTATACTGACCCAGACAAATGAATGGCTTTTGGTAGGCGTGAAGTGGACCACCCTGCCTTAGAGAATGACTCCCTCTGCACAAGAAAATCCAAACCCTCCTAGCCAGGGATAGTAATGTGGCTCATCAGGTCAAGGCACTTGCCACCAAGCCTGACCACCTGAGTTTGGTCCTAGGAACCCACATGGTAGAAGGAAGGAGAAAACTACCTCTATAAGTTGTCTTCTGACCTTTGCGCGTGTGTGTGTGCGCGCGCACACACACACACACACCCACACCCACACCATAAAATTAACATTAAAAATGTTTTAAGAAAGCCTCCCAGTTAACATTCTGCAGCAGATAAAGCACTTCTGACCACCTAGCAGCGCATTGCTTCCTAGAACTGCTATAATTTTATAATAGATAAGTTATTTGTCACAGAACATTTCAAGCTCTTTTAACTGCTTCAGGCTGGGAAAGGGGGAAAGGGAGATCACTGAAGAAATGGCCTAAGGAGTTCAGTCTTCATTGTGTTCAACTCTTGATGGCTGCTGAGGTTCTGAGCTTGCCCGTTGATCTGCTACATCTTACATTTTTAAGTGTGAAATATATTCGAGTGTGGCCCTCTGGGATGCTTTAAATATTTTTATGGTGCTATTTTTTAGCATTTGATGAGTACAGAAATATTAGCCAGAAGGACATTGAGGACAGCATTAAAGGAGAATTATCTGGGCATTTTGAAGACCTGCTGCTGGCCATAGGTAAGCCCTTGAGGTAGTGTTAATGGAACTGTTTGAACTTCTTTGAAGTCCATGTCAAGGTGAGCTAATTAGAAGAATCTGGACTAATCCATCCCTCTGCTCCTACAGCCCCCAGCATGGTACAAACAGCTGCCTCCACAAATACTGTTAAACAATACATGTAGAAGTTATCGACTTTTAAATTTGTATTTGGCTTGTCATTGTGTTTAGATTATACTCTCCTTGAGAGCTGAAATATTACAGTCTACTGGTATTTTTATTGAACCTTGTTGAAACTGAGTTTTAATCAATTTGATATTCCACTGTACTTTGTTATCTCTGGAAGAAGTCAATGGCCTTCCAAATTGGAGCCAATCAGAACTTTAGATCTCTTCCTCTTTGGTTGAGTGACTGATCAGGTGGGATTCGGGCTGAATCCTTCCCCAGGTAAATTAATGAGTGGTCAGCAATGCTGTTGTACAGGCAATGAGGGCTCAGAGTTTGCTCTTCCAGGCACTAAGACAGTGTTTCAAAAGAAAGATGAGATCAAAGGATGAAGCACAACTCAAAGTTAGGATTCTCAACCTCTTTAGTGAAGAGTCAAAAACACATACATGTGTCTCTGTCTTTGTCTGTCTCTCTGTCTTTCTCATACTCATTCACAGAGCGGTGGGGATCCAGTCTAGTTCTACGTAGGGACACTGGAGAATTGACTTCAGAATTCCATTGGGTAATGCCTACACTTTGAACACCTTGACACCTTACCAGTGGGACATCCTTTCCAATATCCACTGTCATAATTCATGTCATCTGCACTAAGATCACCTCGGGTGATCCCTCAGGGTAACTTCCTCTTCCTGTATCAGAGATTCATTCCCCAGATGCTAATTCCCATCTCTGAGGAGTGACTCCTAATTATGGTGCCTTTACTTCTATTTTTAGGCCCATTCTGTATGCTGGGCACTGTGCTCAACCCTTCACAAATGTCAACTCATCTAAACCTTTGGCAATCCTTCAAAGCAGATGTAGTGGTAATTTTGGCTAAACAGCTCTGTGCTCCTGGCAGGTCACATTCCCAGTCACCCACCAGAGCCCTCTGTGTAAGATAGCCCTGGCTGTCCTGGGTTTGATTTGCAAATGAAAGACACACACACACACACACACACACACCACACCACACACACACACACACACACACACACACACACACACACACACACTTCCATCCTATAATACTGACTTAAAACCCTCTAATTTTATATTTTATCTTTGTTGCTCTATGTATTCGGGGTTTCTATTCCTGCACAAATATCATGACCAAGAAGAAAGTTGGTGAGGAAAGGGTTTATTCAGCTTACATTTTCCACATTGCTGTTCATCGCCAAAGGAAGTCAGGACTGGAACTCAAGCAAGTTAGGAAGCAGGGGCTGATGCAGAGGCCATGGAGGGATTTTACTTACTGGCTTGCTTCCCCTGGCTTGCTCAGCTTGCTTTCTTATAGAACTCAGGACTACCAGCCTCGGGATGGCATCACCTACAATGGGCTAGGCCCTCCCCACCCCTTGATCACTAATTGAGAAAATGTCTTACAGCTGGGATCTCATGGAGGCATTTTCTCAATGGAGTCTCCTTTCTGTTATAACTCCAGCTTGTTTAAAGTTGACACACAAAACCAGTCAGTACATCCTATTACCTTCTGAGCAGCTACCTAGTCTTTGCTTCCCAAGACACTTCTGGGCAGCCCTTCTGGGAGCCCCATTCCTTCTTACTTACATTTTGGATAATTTTCCTTTTGTAGCTCTAAATCTAACCTGTCTGCCTCAGAATCCTGGTGATTCCCTTTGCCCTCCTTCCAGTTTCTAGCCAGCACAAATCCAAAGGTAATGCCTCAGTCTACCTGCCCAGCCATTGGCCATTGACTCTTTATTGATCAATCAAAAGCCAATTGGGGACAAGGACCTTCAGCATTTAGACACACACAGTCCCAATTTTGGTTGAAAGCATTAGAACCAATCTCCAACAAGCAGGTCCATCCCCCTGGTGACACGGTAAACCTGGGGCTCAGGTGAATTCAGTTACTTCCTTGGACCATGGGCATCTGAGTTTGTGAGCTAAGTTAAGGGGTATGGTCTTAATTTTAATGCTTGCTCAAGATCAGGAGCAAATCAGAGATTAGGAACCCATGGCAAGTTACAGTTTGGTCAAGACAATAAAGATGGTAGGAGATAGGCAATCGTGAACCGTTGGTAATGGGTATAATTGAAGTGACCCTCCTCCAGTTTCTCTTCCTATGATGCTGTATGCAAAATAAGTTCCTTGCTACTGAGTTACTCTGCTGCTTCCCCTATTTTCAGATACAAAGAACAAACCTTAAACTTAGGAACATAAAAAAAAAAAAGTTGGGGTAAAGGAAAGGAAGGACCCTGGTGAGAAAGAGTGAGTGTGAGTTGGGGTACAGGAAAGGAAGGACCTTGGTGAGGAGGAGTGAGTGTGTCTTAGTTGTGGAAAGGTAGATGAGAAGCTTAAGAAGATCTAAAAAGAGAAAGGAAAGCCGGGGGGGGTGGGTGGGTGGGGTGACGGTGGTGGCGCACGCCTTTAATCCCAGCACTCAGGAGGCAGAGGCAGGAGGATTTCTGAGTTCGAGGCCAGCCTGGTGTACAAAGTGAGCTCCAGGACAGCCAGGGCTACACAGAGAAACCCTGTCTAGAAAAACCAAGAGAGAGAGAGAGAGAGAGAGAGAGAGAGAGAGAGAGAGGAAAAGACTCATAATGATTTTGTCCAAATCTATTTTTTTTTTAAGATTTATTTATTTATTATATGTAAGTACACTGTAGC
>NC_034602.1:85352176-85365969 GCF_900095145.1 Mus pahari
GGTTGCTGGGATTTGAACTCCGGACCTTTGGAAGGGCATTCGGGTGCTCTTACCCACTGAGCCATCTCGCCAGCCCCGATTCTGTCCAAATCTTAAGAGTTAATATTTGTTGAAGAAAGTTTAGTAGTAGCAGTGGGAATGGTTGGTTTCTTGCCAGACAGCTGCACTCCTTAAGTTTTCCTTCAGTAATTATAGTTACTTTCCTGTTGCTGTGAGAAAAAAAACACCATCCCCAGACAACTTAGAGATGGGCTTATGCTTCTAGCATCCACATTGGAGAGAACAGCATGGCGGCAGGCTCGCAGGTGTGGCGGCAGGGACAGGAAGTTGACAGCTTACATCCTGAACTACAGCCAGGAAGCAGAGAGACTGAAGTAGATGTAGCTCAGGGATTTCAACTCTCAAAGCTCGCCCACAGTGACATACTTTCTGTACCCAAGGCACACCCCCTAAACCTTCCCAAACAGTGCCACCAGCTGGGAACCAAGTGTTCAAATGTCAGAGTCTGTGCAGGACATTTCTCACTTAAACCACCACATAGAGAAAGTCTTTGCCTTGCTGTATGTAAGTGTGTAAGCCACTGTAAGGGAAATCAAGGCTATTTCCAAGCCCCCAAATCCATTATAAAATTCATCTGCCCACCTATGGTCAGATTCCTGCCTGAATCAGATGTAAGAATACAAAAACAGATGTGCTGCACGAATAGGCGTGTCCTCTATATACTTTACTCTTTCTGTCTATTTCACTTTAGCTCAAAGAAAACTAATTTATTTATGTTTTTGTGAGTTTCCTCTTTCTGGTTTTATTTCTGTTTTACTTGACTTTTGATGACAAAGATTTGGAAGACTGTAATATATTTTTAAATGGATAAACTCAAATTTTAGATAGTTGTTCCAATACAGTTACTTTCACTGGCCTATATACATTCTAACCCAGTCATTTTAAAGGAAAATTCATCTGTGCAGAGATTTGGATTTAAGCTGAGGTTTAATGCCTTTTTTATGTTGTGAGCTATTTGTAACCACATCTCCATGGTCATTAGTAGCCCAACCTATTCATTGGTAGCCAAAGATGTTGAAACTGAGTTGTGGTACACCCCTGGAATTATCAGCATAAAATGAGGTACACAACGTATCAGAGATGTGGAGATGACTCAGACACGTGGGAGCGTCTTTGGCACATAATTTTATTTTCCCCATGGCTGAAGATAATTACTGTTTTGAATTTCTGTGCAAATATGACATCACAGGGCTTTGAAATCCAGGATTAGCAGCTTTTCTCTCTTTGTGAGTAAAATTCAGTCATGAGATAGACTCCGTTTCTATTAAGTGAAACTAATCACTGCTTTGCTTTTTTTTTTTTTTTTTTTTTTTTAACAATAAACAGTTCATTGTGCGAGGAACACCCCAGCTTTTTTGGCAGAAAGACTTCATCATGCTTTGAAGGTTGGTCTGGAACTTTCATATTGTACTCATAGACAGCATCCCTCACAGAGGATAAAACTACTGTTTAAAATTGACGGGATGTTAGATTCCTTTCCTACTTCAGTGAGTTTCTTTCTGAAGCTAGTTTTTATACTAATTTACTTCAAAGTATGGTAATAAACGCACCATTTATTAGAGGGAGCTGATAAAGCTACATAATTTCCCTCACTTCGTTTGTATAGGAAGTAGAACTTGTGGTGTGCCTGACCTCAGACAGCCCCTGAGATGCGTGGCCTCTCAAGCAGTCTTATTCCACAGGAACCCAGACGAGTTGGCAATGTGTGTGCTCTTTTCAGTGGCACGTGTTCTCTTCAAGTCTTCATCCTGACATCTGAGCTTAGCTCCAAGAAAGCGCTCTCTCAATTCTTTAGTGGGCATTTCCTATGGCTGTACAAGTTACGTCCAGCAGAACATCTCATTTCCCTCACCTCAGGCCACCACCAGTCCTGGCTCCTGTGTTCAGGGACCTCACGGGTTGTGCTGACCCAAACTGGCCTTGCTCAGCTCTGGATATTGAATTCTGCCTCCTCAGCCTTGTTTCTTCAGCCTCAGCCACCTCCAACTTCTTGCTGTTCCCGGGTTTTCAGGGTTATCCCTGCTGTCTCCCCCCACCCCAGGCAACTTCGCTTTTGTTTTCCTATCTGTAGTGTTCCTCCACCATAGCTGTGGCTGGCTTTTTCTCACCTTTTTAGGTCTCAGCTCAAATGTCTCCTCTTAAAGTAACCCCTAAGTGTCCATGTTTACTAACCGGACCAAGGTCACTTGCTATGGCCATGAGGAATTAAATCTGGCCTGTTGGAGGATCCACAGCAAGACTGAGGCTGTGGCAATTGTAGTGAGAGCAACTGGACTTTTTATAGCTTTATCAGAAACAGAATATAATTGGAAATTTCCGGGATCAGTACAGTTGTCCTTGCCAGAATACAGTGATCTCTGCAGGGGGCACGGGGTGCACAAGACTGATGTCTAAGACCAACTGTCATGTCAAGCTTCCATGTTTCCTTGACTTCAAGGGGACAGACAGAGATGCACAGAGCAGCCTGAATGTTTCACTGCCTGAGGAAGTGCATGGATCTCTCAAGAACTGGAAGGCACATTGTGCCCCAGGAGCCATGAACTCTTCCCTGAAAAGCCTATAAAAACTGCCTCTCAGTAAGCTAGTCCAGAACAACCCCATGGTTCCTTATGTAACACGCCCGCCCTCATTTACACCGTCAGCTGGCTCTCTTTCCATCTGCATTCTATGCCTTGTGATTTCTCCTCATCCCTATTAATATTCATTAAAATATCTGATAGTTTGCTATCTCTGTCTAGTAGAAAATAAACTTCACGGGGACAGAATCTAGTCACTGCTGTGTGCATGGTACAGAAAATAAGCTCTGGTACACAGTGCATGTTCAATGGGCATTTGCTGGAAACATCACTAAACCGACCCAGCATTCCCCTAACAGCTACCTTGAAAGTTTTCACTCTCTTTCCCCATTATTCCAATAATTGTGACCATCTACTCACAAACACCTCACACGTGCCCCTGTTCTCTGCATGCGTGAACATTCCTCCTGCTGAGGCCATGACCACCCTCTATTGCTGCAGACATGTCCGAGTGGGTCGCTGAGACTTTCCTCTTACCCCTTTGTCCTAGTTTTGTTTCTCCCCTGGGATCTGTGCTTCGTATTGCAAACGGGTAGTCTTCGAAACCA
Organism: Mus pahari; assembly: GCF_900095145.1. NCBI lineage: Eukaryota > Metazoa > Chordata > Mammalia > Rodentia > Muridae > Mus > Mus pahari. The sequence continues at coordinate 85,355,361 of NC_034602.1, forward strand.
ACCACGAATAACATGTGATCTCAGCATTCTTAGTTTGAAATGTTGTGACGGCGCTCCACTTTGGGATACAGTTGGAGTTTCATTTCATAGTCAGCGAAGTCTAGATTTTCCAGATGCATCATTTGCTGTTGTTCATTATTTATACATCCTAAACTTTCATATACTACACACACACACACACACACACACACACACACATACACATAAAGAGAGAGAGAGAGAGAGAGAGAGAGAGAGAGAGAGAGACCTTTACTAGAGCACTCATCACTCTATGCAAGTCCACCCCCTTCCTTAGTGCATCTATTACCTGTGTCTTGATGCCTCTGCCTCAGTTTCCCCAGTGCCTCACCATCCCAGCATACCCCCAGCTGATGATTTAGGCTTCACTGTAAATGTCACTTTCTTAAGCAGGCCTCCCTAATCTTTAGTCTTCCCCAGGTTCTGTTAAAACTCACCTCTATAGAACCCAGTATCTCCCAGCTGTCAGACTAATTTTAAATAACTTTTTATTTAATGATTTTATTCTTTCATTGATAACTTGTTACATGTTTTGAGCATATTCACCCACCCACATCCAGCTCCTCCCAGATCCACTCCTCTCTCTCTCTCTCTCTCTCTCTCTCTCTCTCTCTCTCTCTCTCTCTCTCTCTCTCTCTTTTATCAGGGTCAATTTGAGCTGCTCAAATATTTTTATACCTGTGGCCTTTCACTGGAATATGGGTGACTTATCAGGGGCTGGAATTTTAGGGTAAACTGACTCTTCCTGTCCCAGCAGCTAACAACTGCCAATAGCTCCAAAACTCCTCCGTGCCAGGGTTTGGTGTCAGACTCATTTTCAATGGCCTGTTTTCTAGCCTGTATTTATTATAGAACTACAAGCTCATTAGGGATACTTCCTCTTCATAGCATGGGGAAGGCTCATTACAGGGTCTCAGCACATATTTCTTTAGTAAATGAATGGTAGAGTTTTGTGCTAAATGAATGAAGAGTAGTTACTGTGGTTGGATAATCTGTTCACGATCCTCTATCTCTTACAACTGAATATCTGCATGTCATTGAGTAACTCGTGAGGTTCTCACGGTCCCTTCTTCCCAGGGTGCTGGAACAGATGAATTCACTCTGAACAGAATAATGGTTTCCAGATCAGAGATTGACCTTTTGGACATCAGACATGAGTTCAAGAAGCACTATGGCTACTCTCTATACTCGGCCATCCAAGTAAGTCGCCTGTGAAAACAGCAGGTCATGGCTCCCCTTCTCTGCTCACAATCTTTCTGTCATGACCCCTTAACACACAGACAGGCTGACTCACATTTCTCTCTCCTTGTTATTGTGTTTTCTGAGTTTAAAATAATTCTAACAGAACATCCCTTAAAGGTGGGAGATGGGGACTGAAGAGATGGCTCAGTGGTGCCCAAGGACCTGGATTTGGTCCCAAGTGTCCACATAGCAGCTCTCAACCATCTGTAACTCCAATTCCAGAGGATCAGACAGCTTTTTCCGGCATCTGTGGGTACCGAATGGACATGGTGCACAAACATGTATAGGCAGAACATGCATTCACATGAAATTAGAAAGAAATATTTTTTTAAAAAATCTGTTAAAAATGGTAACTGTTTTCCAGTTCTTAAATACTAAGAATGTAATAGTGAGCCATTTTTTTAAAGGTTTATTGGCCATACAATTTTCTTTTGAAAAAAAATGCATGTGTAAATTGGTTGTCTATTGTTTGTGCTGCAGTGTTTTTAAACAATTATTTCAGCATTGTGGCAAAGTAAGAAATAAGTAAGGAAAAAATACGGAAAAAAATTATGTTTCACATTTTCCTTTAGTGACGTAGGCATGTAAATCAGTAGTAAACATTTACCTGGCATGTGCAAGGCTATGAGATTAATCCCTACCACACCAATGATATAATAATAATAATAAATAATGGAGGAGGAAGTCCTCTGTTGTACATTATAGATGATGGATTCTGTATCCTCAGTTCTTATCTTTACAGTATGAAAAAGGCTTCTTATTTTTCGTGACTGTATTATTATTTCATTTTTATTTCAATAACACTAACAGATGTTTATAGTCCCTAGCTGTTCAAAATAGTACTACACTGTGCATACCCAGTTTCATGAGGTGCAACTGTTGGGGTGATAGGGAAATGGCTGAGATGGATAAAACACATTTTTAAATTTTGGTAAAGATGAGCACTTGGCTCCCCTTCCTGTGTTTTCCTCAGAACCTCAGAGTCATTCTCTACTTAGAGAACCCCTTTGCATGTTTATAGTCCAACACGTGTGTGTTACAACTGAATGTATTTCACATTTTTTAAGTGCCATTTTTATTTCCTTTTTCCTGTGCTTTCTCTTTCTGTGCTTTGGGCCCATTCTTCTTTCGGATTTCTATTGCTCTTTGTTAACATCTAAGGTCTCCTTTTACATTGGGCAGATTAGCTTATTTATTTATTTATTTATTTAATCTCACTAAAAATATTTTTTTGTTACTTTTTGCCTCAGCTTTCCCAAGCAGAAATTTTATTTGCTATATAACTGAATTTATCAATCCTTGTAGTTTCTTGTTTGTTTTTTTTAATGTCCCATTGCCTCTGCCATTCTGAGAATAATATTTCTAAAATGTCTAAGGCTCCTTCCTTTCTGCTTAACAGTGAACCAATGGCCACTGTACCCAAGTCTCTCTCTCTCTCTCTCTCTCTCTCTCTCTCTCTCTCTCTATATATATATATATATATATATATATATATACACACACACACACACACACACACACACACACACACACAATTATTAAGAAACTAAAACTGATAAAATTGATAGTATTGTTCAGAAAAAGTCCCCTATACCGTAAAAATTCCTGGTTCAATGTCCCAGCTGAAACAGAAATATTCCAGCTCTAGCTAGCTAATAAATGCTAAGGAACTAGCCCAGGTCTCCCTGGTAATTTAGAGACTTCATCCAGTCTGGTTCCCTGAATCAGTCTGGGCACTGAGGTGGAGTGAACTACCCAGCCGTCCCAGTCACCCAGTGTAGAGTCCGGCTCCACAACGGCCCCACAGGCTGCATGATGGACTTACCTCTGAGTTCTTAGATGCTCTACAAGCTTTCTGAGGAAAATCAGCTTTGGGGCCCAGGCTGGTACCTTCTGAGAACCAGTGCCCAGAAGAATTAGGACAAAGAGGATAGCAACCCACAGCCGGGAGGGAAGCATTGAGAGGCTCAAGCTGAAAGCACACACCCCAGGCCAGCTGTGGGACCACTGTATACAGTACAGATGCTGACTCTTGGCAGCTCTACTCCAGCACCTAGCCCTGGTTCCCGAGGCCATGTTCCTGGGCCACACTGAGTAGCTGGAGTCTTTCCTTCTACCTACAGTGCAGACCTACCCACACTAGATACCCTGAATCAGCACACACATTGGCTTGGCCTGGGGGATCGCTACCCGTCTGAGAAGCATTCCAGTTTCAGGGCCCACAGATGATTTATTTTTTGTTTTAAAGGAATGAATAAATGTATTCACTTCAGCCAGTCAGCTAGATTTTCTCACCAAATTCCTTTGTGCTTTTAAAAAAACCAGAGTCTTGGCGAGCTGGGTGTGGTGGAGCGCGCCTTTAATCCTAGGACTCAGGAGGCAGAGGCAGGCGGATTTCTGAGTTCGAGGCCAGCTTGCTCTACAAAGTGAGTTCCAGGACAGCCAGGGCTATACAGAGAAACCCTGTCTCGAAAAACAACAACAACAACAACAAAATAACAACAACAAAAAACAAAAAACAAAACAAAAACAAAAACAGAGTCTTTGACTGAGAAAGATGCATGAGTAAGTCAAAATCATACCTGATCTAAAAGAGCAACAGGCTCTACCTAGGGCTTAGCATGGATTCTGTCAACAGCCTATACTCAGTTCCATGTGAATTGATCCTGACACATTACAATAGTTTCAATCATCATAGGAAGATTCAATAATATTAACCACATTGTACTTGGTGAGGCAGAAAAGCAGACTCATGCATTTTATGACAATTGTCAGTAACAAGGTTGACATACCAGGAGGGCTTCTGGTTCACCCTCAGCAAACCAGAAAATTAGATTAAGCAGTGGCGCTCTGTCCCCGCCCCCCCACCCCCCATGATGAGCATAATGGAGACTTACTGCAGTGGAGACATTTAAACTATTCTAGTTTGATGGAGAGAAATCCACCACTGAAGAGTCTGGTTTGAGATGTGAAATGATACAGATTCCATCTGTTCTCCCTGCTCCACATTTTGTCAGGTAATCTCATTCATGACTTTCTGTCTGGCCAGTGGGACCTTTTAAAGATGGTTGTCTCTGAAACTCAGGAGTCAGAACATGGAAGCGCTGCATACATTCCGCTCTTGGACTCTGTCATCCTCTGCTTTCCCCTATTATTCAGACATCTAACTGCTGTTCAGTCTTCTCATGGATGATAACTGGTGAGGCGAAGGAAAGGAAGAGTGTAAGTTAAAAAAACAATCCTCCTTCCCTTACAAGAAGATGCAGGTGTAGTGGTGACACATACTTATAACATCCATAGTCTGGGAGTGGCTGAGGCAGGTGGATCTTTAGTTTGAGGCCAGCCTGTATTACATAGTTGAGGCTCTGTCTAAAATAATGCATTAATGGAAATTTAGATGAGACCGAATTTTTTGTTAGACTTACCTAGTCAATAATAAAAAGTGCGCTATAAGGGCAAGAGAGTAACTACTCCGAGCATCTGAGTAATCGCGTAGTCTAGAACACAGAAGACTCCAGATGAAGGCTTAAAGAAGGCATTAACATAGATGGCAATTGGAACAGCATCAGCTAGTCAAGTCCTAAATGTGCAGTATGGGAAACAGGAATATAGGAAGTGACAAAAAAGATGTTTGGGGGTCGGAAAGGAACGTTTCTTAGAGCAATGGGTCCTGAGTCTGCCTATCAGGTCAACAACAGGAACTAGGCACCTCCTCTGGAATTCTGCTGGTCAGTAGGGTCCTAAAATGCATCTCAGAAAGAGAATCATGGTAGGAGACTGAAGGAAAAGGAACCTTAAGTCAATTGCTTAACTAGAAAATCTACATCAGGGGATACTGAAGCATAGCATAGTGAAATGCCTTCACCCAGAGTCCCACAGTTCGGAGTTAGTGCTGTATTCATCTGAGCACAAATATTTACTAAGGGAATACTGTGTCAGACTCAGGGCTAAAGATGTGAGGAGGAATAAGGTTTTTGCTCCTATGGCATTACAGATATGTATTTAAAATCACTACTTTCATGTGAGGGAAAAAGACATGGTACTAAACTATAATATAACAGGAGGACTTGACTGACAAGAAAGGCTTCTATGGGGAAATATAATTTTAATCCGGAAAGTTCAATAGGCATTAGCAAGGAGTCAGTTGTGCCTGAATGTATGGAGCTAGCCAAGAATTCTAAAGAAAGAACTTGGGATAGATGAATTTGGAAAGATCTTGGGACAGAAGAAAGTGTGAGAACAGGGTAGAGGCCAGGCCATGCAGGACTTCTCTGGTACCATTGAAATAGTCCTGTCTTTAGCACGAGGGCTTGTGAAGTTAATAGAATGGTAGACAAGAGGATGTCTTAGTCATTTAAAACAATTCTGGTGACTGTGAAGAGTGACGTAAGCAGGGACTAAGAGACACATGGGGTTATGAGTGGGGGTGGGTTGGGGCAGGTTGACACAGACACACTGGAGTAGGTCTGACTCGGATGGGAGACCATGACACGGCCCATCTGGAAGCTCAATAGAGAGGGACCTAGGATTTGGTAAGAGAAGCAAAAAAGTGTCAAGAACGACACCTGGGGTTCTATCTTGGGAAAGAGCAGGAAGTGCCATTTTCTACAAGAGGGTCAAAGAAGAGGATGCTGTCCTTAGGGAAGTGTGAGGAAATACCTGGTCTTGCAGCTCTTGAGTCTGGGATATGCTAGGAGGCAGTACTTAGAGGTCAACACAATGGTGGCTAGTGTGGCTTCACTGTGAGAGTCAGTGTACCGGGTGCCTTCTGTCGCTGTCTGACGAAAACAACGTCAGGAATCAGGCCTGGTGGAACAGGCCTTTAATTCCAGCATCAGAAGCAGAGGCAAGCAGATCTCTATGAGTATAAAGCAAGCGTCGCCTACACAGTGAGTTCTAGGCCACTGAGAGCTACACAGTGAAACTCTTGCTTTTATAAAATAAGTAAGCAAATGAATAAACAAATTAGCTCACTTAAGGGATAAAGAGTTCACCTTTGGCTTACAGTTCAAGAGGGAAAGAATCCATAACAGCATAGAAGGATCTGGCTACAGGCAGTGGGAATATGGGAGCAGGAGCAAGAAGCTAGCTGATCAAAGTCATCTGCACTCAGAAAACACAGAGAGAATAACAAGTGGGCCCATGGCTATAAAAAAAACTTAACTAATAGCCCTGTTGTGGATTTCCCTAGTGCTGCTTGTATTTTGATGCTAATTCTAGTTCCCAAAGAGGGGCTACCCCCCCCCCCATCACCACACTCTGGTGATTCCATGTGAACCTTCTCCTCATTTTACTTGAACAAATAAAGTCTAGAGCCTGCGATTGGTCAGTGGAAGGGAAAGGTGAAGGTGGAAGTGCTAGAGAAGGAGAGAGAGGAAGGAGGAAAAGAGAGACAATGGAGGGAAGGAGAAAGTGGAAGATGGAAGCGGAGGTGGAAGATGGAGGAGAATCACATGTCCTGGAAGAGCTGCGAGTAGCAAGGGATCTCATAGCTGGGGAATAGAGTAGTGTAGTGGTATATCTGCCCAATCTAGATGTGCAGCTTATAATTATTATAACTGAGTTGTGTGTTCTTTGCACGGGCATATTAGGGTTGGAGATTTACCAATACAAATCTGGCTAGTATTAAATATTAAGGCTGTCTGGTGTTTCCCATTTGTGAGGATTTAGGTGGGCAAGAGAGAGGGCGAAACCGTGTAGCGGTCATTGGCAGCAGTGGTTGTAGCAGACCCCTGGGGCCATCTGTCTGTGGAACCAGAACCGTAGCTCCAGGCGTTCTCAGGAAGGACAGGTTGGGGGGCTTAGCAAGCCAGCCTCAGGAACCAGGGTGAGATGTGGAGCAGGCAGGATGGAAGTGGAGCCTGTCGGGGCGGAGCTAATTATGCCACCCAAACTCGGGACATGCAAGACCAGGAATTTCCTCACACTTCCCCAAGGACAACACCCTCTTCTCTGACCCTCTTGTAGAAAATGGCACTTCTTGCTTTTTCCTAAGATAAAATCCTGGGTGATGGAATCTCAGAGCTAAGTCATGAGGGACTGTGGAACCGGACAAGGAGGCCAAGCAAAGGGAAACTTACGGAGAGAATGCCACAGCTATGCACTAATCCCTCAGCTGACATGATTGATTCTCGATGCAGCACCTTTCTCTGCTGGCTGGGGGAGGGGGAGAGGGATACTACAGCTCCTCTTAGAACTGGAAATGACTCAGTCTTTGTAGTTTGGCTTGTCTGAGAGGCACTTTTGGTTTTTACTACTTCCTCTGGCTAGGAAGGGTCTAGTGAATTTGGTCAGTTTCAGGAACTTCCTGGAGCTATTTTAAGTTGTTTACCTCTCTGCTTAGGGAGCTTCCTGCAGGGTGGAATGTTTGAATCTCCCAGGAAACTGTCACGGTAGGAGTGAGGGGCCAGGCTCTCTGATTTGAGGGCACCTTTCTTAACCTCTGAAATTGTTACACAAGATTGGCAGAGTTCATACTCTGCTGCGTAGGTCTTTTATAAGGGTTACCAATAGTTAAACTTCTCATTGAAGCATTTTTATATTGAAAACTCAGGTTTTCACACATGCTAAACACTCTATAGGCCATGGAGTGACACCTCCAGTTGCCACACGGTGTTCACATTGTAAATAGAAGTGTCAGTTGATGTTATTTCTTACTAAGCTACAGATTTTAGAGTTTCTGTTAGCAGCTAATACGGAACATCATGTCATTGCTGAACTCTTTCCAGTCGCACTTCTCCAGGAGGATTTTTAACGTTATGAACTGCAGAGAACATGCTAGGCTGGGGCACAGCTGTCCTCAAGAATGAAAGAAAGATGGCACGGCAGGTGTGCTGTACTGAGGGCTGCAGCTCAAATGTCTCCTACCCAAGTGACTCCCCTAGCCCTGTAGGGTCTGATCCACCTCGACCCCCTCCTTGTTTATGCTGTGTTTAACCTTCCCCGTGGGTCCTGCCCTTTGCAGTCAGATACGTCTGGAGACTACAGAACCGTGCTCTTGAAGATCTGTGGAGAAGATGATTGAAGAAGATGGCTCCCAATGGCTGCCTGCCCCGATGGTGGACCGCCTCAACAGCTCTGCTCACTGCTTTCATTCAGCACTCCAAAGTGCAAGCAAATGCAAGACCGAACCTGTCTGCCTCGTAGGCATTGGCATCACTCAGAGTGACGGCAAAAATGAACTTGATTTTATTTTAGAGCATCTCATTCGTGATGTAGAGGTTTATAAGGGGAATTCAATCTAGAATTAAAGACCTACTAATGCTTTTCTGTTTGGCTTAGGAAGTTGGAACCTGTGTAGTTCAAAACCATTAAACATAAATCAGGATACTAAAGATAACTGCCTTTGCTAAATCTAATTTGTGTATTTGTTGTCAGTATCCACTAATACTGTATGTTGCCCGGTGCCAACAAATATTTCAAAATACATTTGTTGTAAATGCTCTTTGTGCTTCTGTTACTTGATTAGTGTGATCTAAAAAGCTATAATGAAGTGGCATGGCGGTGCACACCTACAAGTCAAACACTTAGGAGGTGGAAAGCAGAGGATCAATAGTTTGGGCCATCCTTGTGAAGGTGCAGGAGATATAAACAAGTCCACTAACAGTTTATTGTAGCTGAGGCTCGGGCTCAGAGAAGGAGAATGGTGTCCTATGGATTTTTGTTAGGGAAATGAGATAATGCTACTCTTATGGATGTTCAGCAGGTGCTAGAATCTGGCAGGAAAAACAAAAAAACAAAAAAACCAGAAGGATTGCTGGCAGATACTTCCACGATTCCTCAGGAACCTGTGGAACAGATTTCTGTCTGCCAGGAAGAGCCACTTCCCCATCTCTCCTTCCTCTGATGAACGAGGCATTAGGCTGCCTGTTAACATGTACCCATGCTGCGTGCTAACCCCCAGACCTCCCCAGTTCATTCCAGGCTGCTCCAGTTCAAAGGATTCCCTTCCCTACCTGCAACTACTGATTTTCTGCATAACCCATAAAAGCTTTTCCTGTTCCTGCTCTTCTCTCCACTCCCAAGAGCAGTAGCCCTGGCCTTTGACCGTCTGCCCTTCTCTCTGCCCCAGAGACATAGCCATGACTATTTTGGAAGTCCCCAAAGGCTCTGGCTATTCTCCCTCTCATATCTACAAAAGTATATATATATTTAAAAAAATCTATAAATACTTTTCCACCCATGGATCGGTCAGTTTGTCAGCTCTCTGTGCCTTTGTTTACATACCCCCACTCCCACCCCAGATTTCAGCACCAGATGTTTTAAGTCAGCACACAATCAAGAAATGGCTGAAATGGTCACTGCACGAATGGGGAGGTTTTTATTAACACTAAAAGAGAGAGAACCATCAGAGGCACCTGTAAGAGTCCAGAGCAGAGAGAATAAGAGGAAGACTGACCACAGCCAGAGCTAGAGGAGTGGGCGTGGAAAAATCGTGTGAGTTTAAAAGAGCACAAGTAGCCTAGGGGAAGGAGTCTGTGAACTGAAGCAGCCAGGATGTTCAGAGTAGAGGAGGAGGTTTGAAGGACCAGGATGCTGGCGTGAGCTTTGAAATGAGTGACAGGTAAAAGTGAATAGGGACCAAAGGAGCCTCAAGGCAAACGTGGGCTTTTGTTATGTAACCAGAGGTATAAGCCAAGGGAAGTGACCCTTTCTGACAGGTTCCTGAGGAATGCTTGGGCCTGGCACCCACAATAAAGAGACACAGGAAACCTGCCTCTGCACTTTACCACTGCTAATGTTGTTAGAGCGCCCCTTCCCACCTTTCCAAGCATAGATGCCTCCGGCCCTTGGAGAAGGCCAACAGAGAGGGCTCACCCTGGTACTTGGATATTGCAATTCCCCTTTTTATGGTGGCACTCCCTTCCCCCTAACATCCCCCTGCCCCAGGGAGGAGGGGGGCAGCAGATGCCAGCTTTGGGGATAGAAGAAAAAAAAAAAACATACCTTAGCCTCCATGTCACCAAAGCTAACCCTCTCCTTGATAGATAACCAACATTTCTCCAGTGTAGATGGCTCCTGTCCGTGAAGGGAGGGAACAAGGACTAAACACCCTTGAAATGATAAGAGGCCCGTGCTTGGACCAAGACACAAGGGCAATTAAGTGTTCCCAGACAGCTGTGACCACTTTGTAAAAATATACTAGCTCCTGATAGCACCATAAAGTTACTTCCCAGGTCAGGAAGGTCCCCTCCCAGCTACATGGTTCCGCCCTGATGTATGAACAAACATTATCAGGTTTGAAGGATGGTCTTCCCTTGTCACCTCCCCAGTCATGTAACCCCAAAGTTTCCTGCTTATACATGTGCATATGCATATATATATATATATATATATATATATATATATA